>NC_056735.1:1934776198-1935045211 GCF_019279795.1 Protopterus annectens | reverse complement strand
AAAAAAAAGAGTCTGGAAGGTCCCCGGAAGAGCAACGCCTAGATGGCTACCTTTGGCCTATGCCAAAGGGCCCGGCTATGTGTGGGTCCCTTGGGCATCGGACTGAACGCCCACCCCTTTGGGGGGTTTGTCCAGCATTACCCACATCCAACCCCAAGGCAGTCAACACAGCATCCATGGGTCCAGATGGTTTCCCAGCTGTGTACTCCAGGAACTCTATGGGGAATTAAACCCACACTTAGGACAGCTGTTTAATCTTAGCCTCACCTCAGGATACATGAGTAGTAGCACGGGGCCGTAGTCACACTCCACATAGATGGTGCCTCCACTGACCCTGGTTATTACCATACCATTAGTTTGACAAGCCTTATCTGCAAAGCCATGGAGATGGATTTGGGCACATAGATAAAGACATAGGGGACCGATACTTTGGATACAACCCAGTTTAGCTTGGTGAGTCAGATCATGCCTTTAACGTGTTTCACTTTGTAGAATCAGTCACCAAGGCCATTGATGAGGGTAAAGCAGTCCATACAGCCTACCTAAACCCCGGGCAAAGGCCTTGCCCAAATCCCCCTGGGGTATAATTGATAAACCCATCATCTTGAATGTAAATCCATACATCGCCATATGGGTTGCAAACTGGCTAAGTCACAGAACACACATGGCCATAGTTGCTGGCCCATGTCATACTCACAGCCAGTCACAGGTGGTGTCCCATGGGGCTCAGTCCTGGGTCCACTTTTTCCCAGCATCTACGTTTCCAATGTACACGCATAAAAGGGGGTTAGGGGGACAATTTTTGTAGATGACTGCAAACCGGTCCCAAAAGTCAGACACACATCTGACACAGATATCCTTCAGGAGTGCCTCACAGATGTGGATAAGTGGTACCAGAGACATGTCCTACAGCTAAATGCCAGGAAATGCATAGGCATCTCCTTCGGGAAGAACAAGGCCCCGAGCTACCATATAGGTGGCAATCCACTGAGCACAGAGGGGGTTACCAGTGATCTGGGGACAAGTTGTTGTTAACCGTTCGTTAGACACACATGTTGCTAACATAGTTAGGTAGACCTTCCACATTGCCCACATCATCATGAAGGGATTCACATCTAGATCAGGGGAGGTCATTGTCCCCTTGTACTCATCACTCATTAGACCTATGATTGGGTACAATGCCCCGTTCAGAATGTATCTGGCCCAACACCTGCAGCAGCTGGAAAGGCACCAACAGTTCATCGACAAACAGATGCAGGGTCTCAGGTATATGTGTTATACTGACCAACTGAAAGAATTCCAGCTGTATACAGTTGCATACCACTTGCCCAGAGGTGACCCATGCCTGGCATACAAGGCGTCGAACCCAGATCTGATGACTATGCTTCACGAATGAAGTTAGATCCTCAGAACCACAAGGGCAGCTGACGACACCTTGACACTGTCATTAATCGAACGTGTTGTTGGGACAGATTCATCACCCAGACACTCACTATGCTGTGGAACAACATCCCAGTACATGTGAGGGCAAGCCCCCCTGGCCTTGTGTTAGTATTTAAATGGATGTCTGAATTGATTTATTTAAGTAACCTTCTAAATGAATATTTACATTGGCATTGTGAATCTTTACATTTACGTTGGTCTATTTTACATTGAGTCATAATCATAATGGTTTATGTGTATATATATTATGGTTCATTTATATTACTAGGTGTCTGCAGTTCTGTTAATATATTGGCACAACTGTAGTAGGACATATATATGTATCTTACACAGTCAGACATTTGGAAACTTGACATTTTATGTTGGTTCATCTTTCATATATGTACACATATTTCTATTTTCCGATGGAAGACTATACCCTTCTCAAGCAATGTCTGAATAAGTGTCCCTCCCCTGTGTGGGATCTGTAACTCCAAGTAAGGTTTGTTTGCTTGTCTGCCTTTAAGGCATGTAATTAGTGTACCAAAGTACATCTAATGTACTGGACCAATTAAGGCTTTTTAAATGTAGTAGGTTGGACTGCATTGTATGTATTCTGGAATAGGTCTGCTTATGAAGCAGACCTGAAGTGAACTCCAATAGACTATGGTGGTGACTGCCTTCTAAGTCTTGGTGTGCTCTGAGTGAGGGTCACTGACGGTTCCTACAGTACTACCTCGCCTTTGCTTTGGACTTCATCGGCTGGTTGTCTCAGGTTTTGTTTTTGTTGTATGTGGAATGTCAACTGTAGTCCCTATGTGTATTTCCTGTGTTATGCCTTACCGTGGCTATGTCATTTACCCGGGTTTGCAGTTGTGGGTGCCATCCTGGCCATACGGGTGTCCATCCATGACAATTGCCTACTGGACACTAGTATAGGGCTGTACACATTCCACACCTACATTTAGCATTCTCCGGTGTATGGTTTGCATTATTAGCGGAGAGTAAGGCAGGTGCTACGCACACATCCCTCCCACGGGGCGGGAGAAAAGATTGCCTGCGAAACAACACCGAGCACAGAGTCTACATACCCAGAATCCCTTGACGGCAACAATTGACAGTACCCATTACACATCCGTCATGTGTGCGGGACTGTGATGTGGACGCAGTTCTATGGACCCGGTACCCTGGTTATTTCTGTGCATCTGTGCTGCATTACATGGACAGCTATCAGCAACATTAAACACGCTTGCGGTGCATATGTGTACCTGTGACGACAATGAGTTCAGTTAGGTGATGAAAGAAGGCGGCATTCCTGTCTTTAGACAAATTTTTGTGTCCTACAATGGACACCACTGTGCATATGTAAAGTTTAGAGCTTGTCGGACTGTGTCCTTGTGAGCAGTGGGTTTCACTGATACTGTGTGTTCAGCAATCGCGGATGTCTGTTAGACTACCCATTCCACATGGTGCTACATAACCAGGTGATCTAGTACTGTGGACAAATGACATACATCCAAAGATGCTGGTTAGCAACTGCTTCATATAAACCGCAGACATCCCAATGGGACATATCCGTCACTGCATTTCCAATATAACACCACCGGAACATGTTGATTACCTATGTATTCATTTAACCATGTTGTCTTCATAGGTGGGAATGCCATAGTTTACATATCCTACGTGACGTTGTGTGTGTGCCATTAGTATGTGTTCCACAGGTCGCACATCTGTTCCGCTGTACGGTAGCGGGTGCTCCTCAGTCTGTTGCTGGCAGATTGAGTGCTGTGTACGCCGGTGTTGGCACGGCGGTCCGACTTTGTATGTGGAATGTCAACTGCAGTCCCTATGTGTATTTCCTGTCTTATGCCTTACCGCGGCTGTGTAATTTACCCGGGTTTGCGGTTGTGGGTGGCATCTTGGGCATACGGTTGTCCATCCATGACAATTGCCTACTGGACACTAGTATAGGGCTGTACACATTTCACACCTGCATTTAGCATTCTCCAGTGGATGGTTTGCATCATTAGCGGATAGTATGGCAGGTGCTACACACACATCCCTCCCACGGGGTGGGACAAAGGATTGGCTGCGAAGCAACACCGAGCCCAGAGTCTACATACCCAGAATCCCTTGACTGCAACAATCGACAGTACCCATTACACATCCTTCATGTGTGCGGGACTGTGATGTGGACGCAGTTCTATGGACCCGGTACCCTGGGTATTTCTGTGCATCTGTGCTGCATTACATGGACAGCTATCATCAACATTAAACACGCTTGCGGTGCATATGTGTACCTGTGATGACAATGAGTTCAGGTACGTATTGAAAGAAGACGTGAATCTGGTGTGATGTCAATTTCTGGGTCCGACAATGGACACCACTGTGCATATTTAAAGTGTAGAGCTTGTCGGACTGTGTCCTTGTGAGCAGTGGGTTTCACTGATGCTGTGTGTTCAGCAATCGCGGATGTGTGCTTGACTACCCATACTGTGTTGTGCTACAGGAACCATGTCTTCCGACACCAGAACCCAATGCTATACATCCAATGTTGCAGGCTAACAACCACTTTCATACCATACCCAGAGGTCACGATTGGGAGGTATTGCCACTTTATTATCGGAACAACACCCCCAGACTGTGTACATCACGGGAACTTTAGGCCAGTCTTACCGGCCATTTGCAATTGTAATTAGCAGACACGTGTCAATACATGTATGATAAGACATATTGTCATGCAGAAGTTGATCTATGTTATTTGGACATTGGCTTCTGCTTTTGGCATCCGTTGCTGTGAGTGTTGCCAGTTACCATACACATTGCTTGCTCAGAGGCAGACTACACAATTCTGCACACTACTGTGGTCTCCTTTAAGGACCCTGAGCCAGTGGTCGACAGTACGGCAGCCACTGCATCAATCACATTTGCCATCTACCAGTACCTACAGGACTGCATGAGCCAGTCATTCACATACCCAACTGTGGTTCACTGTACCAATGCCAAGCATCCAGTGTGGTGTACCCCAGCCATACACAGGATGTACAACACGAGGAGGTGGCTACTACAAGGTGGAGCAGACACCTTGTGAGGTATGACACCCTTGGTCATCATATGTGTAGAGTTACACACTGTCATGAAATTGTCCAGGGCACATTCCACAGATATACCTACATGGACCTGGCTAACAATCATACCACCTTCAGTTGCTATGCTCGACACCTGGGAGCTCACTCCCACATATGCTCTGACTGGGTTCACATAGAGGTGGGGTTTACTCAACATACACACATTGCCAACATACAGGCTGACAAGTCCAGTGAGGACATCTCCACACCCTCCCCCACACATGAGGAGATGTGTGTACCAGTGGTTTGTGGTCACCAAATGTTCTGTGACACACAGGTGGGACATGCTCTCTCCAGGGTAGTGGACATAGCATCCATGAGACCAGCTGGTGACCCCGCTGTGTACTCCACTATCTCATTTATGAATTGGACCCACAGTTAGGACAGCTATTTCTTTGTAGCCTCACCTCAGGTAGGGTACCCAGGTTGTGTCACATGGCAACTGTAGTCCCACGTCACAAGGCCAATACTACCACTGAGGCTGGTTATTACTGTCCCATTACCCTGAGGAGACCTATCTGCAAAGACATGGGGAGGGATCATACTGCGGCTCGTACATGACTGCATAGGGGACATACATACTTTGCATCACACACGGTTTGTCTTGTTCAGGAGCGGTTCATGCCTTTAAAGCATGGTTGACATTTTCGGGACAGTCGCCGAGGCCACTGATGGGGGTGTTGCAGTCCATATAGCCTACCTCGACCTGGCAAAGCCCTTCATCACATTACCCCCCTCAGGTATCGTTGATAAACCCATTGGCTGGGATGTGAACACGCACATCACAGAATGTGTTGTAAACTGTCTATGTGACACAACCCACACGGTCATAGTTGCTGGCAGCATGTCTGACCTACTGCCTGTCACAAGTGGTGTCCCATGGGGCCCTTCCATGTCTGCACTCCTGTCATACACCTACATTTTCACGGTACAGGCACACACAGGGGTGCTATGGGCAACAGTGTTTGTAGATGACTGCAAAACAGGTGCCATAGTGGGACAGACATCTGACACAGATATCCTTCGAAGGGGCCTCCCAGGTATGCATATCTGCTGTCAGGGACATGTCCCACAGCTAAATGCGACATAATGCAACATCATACCTGTGGAGAACTACTAGGTCACCCCTGTCCAGCATATAGGTGGCTGTCCACTCAGCACAGGGGTGATTACCAGGGATCAGGGGACAGTGTTTGACGGTCACCATTCATTCCACACACACATTGCTATCATGGTTGTGTGGGTCTTCTACATTGCCCACCTGTTGGTGCAGGGATTCACATCTACATCAGGCTAGGTCATTGTCTCCTTGTACCCATTACGTGTTACACCTATGATCTACTACATTGCCCCATTCAGACTGTATCTGACCATACACCTACAGCAGCTGGGAAGCCCACATAGGTTGATTGTTGTACAGATGCAGGATGACACCATTTTGTGTAATGCTGCCCCACTTGTAGGACCCCTGCCACGTCACGTCACATACCTGCTGTTTAGTGTTGACCTGTGCCTGACATACGAGGCCATGTCAACCCATATGTCATGTGTATGCTTCACCTACTGTATCCGCATCCCTCAGAACCACTAGGGCAGGTGACATTTACCTTGTCACGGTCATTAATGGGATGTGTTTGAGTGACACATATATCACCCAGACACTCATTATGCTGTGGATCTACATCACAGTACATGTGAGACAGACATCCTTCCTAGCCTTATTCGCAGCTATGTTGTCCATTGGATGGAGAATTGCAGGTATAGGCCAGGGATTACATCATTATCAGTGCTTGACGGAGATACAGCAATATCATGGGTATTTCATCTGAAGCACAGAAGGTTGGCAAAGTCATCCTAACTATGGTGTAGTATTATGGCTGGGCCTGGGATGATGGCCTACCCTGTACCTATGGACGTGTGAACCTATATTCATAGTTTGTCACATGTACAATTGTCTATCCACTATACTCTTTCGCCACTGTATATTTCTGTGGCACATGATTGTCCTCTGTATTACATGCAGGTATGCTGTGTACGTTGCACATACGTCACCGTTGATGACAGTGTATCTGTGTCCCTAACACTGTGATACTGAGGACTACCACACATCCTTCACAGCATTACATGCATATGTCCATTCTATTCTTCTTTGGCCTATGGGGGGGTGTTAAGTCAAACATTACTGAAGTCCCTGTTTGTGCATGCTTCATGTTGGTGTTTGACCAGGCTCCGTTGCAGTCATGTGTTGGACAGTAGTGTGTCTGTGTGTTTGCCATGTGTTTTTATTGCCGGTACATCTGTGGGAGGTGTAGTTGGCACATGTTCCTCTTTGCAGGGACACCCATCCTGGGGTTTGTGTCATGCATCTGCACTTGGCACGTGCCATATGTCCTGTACTATTCCCACAGTCGTGTATGCCTTCATGCACTACTACTGCGTGTTACTGGCTGTGTGTATGTGGTACACATGGACATTGTGATGGTTGGCTTGACCTATTCCCATGCTAGAACGTAAACATCTGTCAATTAAGTCTTTTAAATCAAACTGTAACACTCATTCGTATTTTCAAAATGACACTCATTAACACAGGAAGCTGGGATTAATAACATTTTACTACTGTGCAGCAGGAGGCAAAGGAGTATGCAGTAAAAGTTTAGACATTTGTTCAACTCTATACATGTTACATCTGTATGAGCATTCTGTATACTATCATCTTTTGCACACATTAATGATGTGGTCAGTCACAAGGCATTTACATTGCTAGATTACAGAACATTGTATTCCTACAACAGTGCTCAGGTAATGCTTATTACATGTTTTCCCATGAGGATAGCCCAACCTTGCGAGCCACATATTCACTTAGACTGTACTTCGGTAAATTCTGCTCTGTCACGGTTCCAACACTGTTCATATCCAGTCCTCACTCCGTGTCCTACTAGGTTCCTGTGTCTCTGCTGAGCAGCTGTACTCTGTGTTAGAGCTCACAAGCCTATCCTCCTCAGTGGAAGGATGACAGATATACCTGTACATACATGTATTATTCTGTAACCGAGCAGATGAGTAATGCTGACTGACATACACCTGCTGCACTGGTTACTGCTAGGGTCAGGGTTCAATCACACTGCAGCTACACTACAAGCAATTACATGCATGAGAAGCTGTACTGCCATATTGTCAGGTAGAATAATATGCATTATACACTATTTGCTTCTAAAGTTGCACGTCATATATATGTTTAAATATGTATTTTGCTAACATTCTCCCTCCTTTGATTGCTTCTACTCTATCCAGAAACATATACAACATTATTTCATTCCCTAGCCTCTTCCTCTGTGGAACGCTTAACTAGGCAAGTAATTTGTTGTACATTGCAAGTAGGATTGCATTTTCTATTGACAAATACCACTACAGGTCTTGATACATAGTCTCGGGTACAGGTATGTCGCCAGAGTCCCTGACTAATACTTACATGCACAGTATCCCGCACTAAACACATGCTCCCAATATGAGCAGAACAACACAAATGGCAATCATGATATTCAGTATGACTGACCCCATCCACCCAATGGTTTGTGGAAATGGTTCGTCAGTGGGTTTGGGCCTGGTTCCGCCATGGATGACACCTGCTATATTACCTCTAGGTGGGCATTGCTTTTTGTCTCTTCATGTGGTAGTTGGACACGGCGATCTTCTTCAGTAAGCGCGCACGTACCAATTCTCAGCGCCACGGTGCAGTCGCGCGCTATTACATTTTGTGACACAACAGTTCTCATTGCATCCAGTTCATCAGTCACATGTTCAAGAGCGGAAAGTCACATTCATCCTTTCTCCGACAGGTTTTGATAACTTCCTCTGTTCCCTGATTGATTTCACTACTCCAGAAGCTGGGAGTGTTCCAGCCCAGGTTGTGACGCTGTCACTCAAGTCCATATGAATCGATATTCCTTTATCTCTTGCAGAAGACTGGAATGTCAGAACAGCTTCCATTTCACCCACTGGATTAGTAGGTTTCTCGACTGTGTTCCCAGTTCTTCGAGCTATATGTGTTATAGTTCGCTTCGCACCCACAGGCAATTGTACAGTATGTCATGTGACTGGAGCCAGATAACCCAAATAACAACTGCCGGACCAATTCCCAGGTAACCATTGATATGCTTATTTCCCACAAACAACATAACAATATTCTACTTTACTACTGATGCGGGTTACCTCTGCATGTAACATATTCCTGTCTCTAACAGAGGACTGTTTATACAATTCAGGATGTTTCTGCACATCCTTCAACATTGTTCTCATGATGTTTCAATACAAATTAGGAATGGTGCTACAAGTAGTACTGTGATCTTTGGCTGTTATATGACATTCATAAGACACAGTTATGTTACAAATACTCCCAACAACTGAAACTGTATCATGTTTATGGTAACATACAATTCCTTTTTGTGTAACAGGTAAGTACATTGCCACGTTGTCCTGTGATCTCACAGAACCTGTATCAAAGTGTAGATATTCACAAGTGTCAATCTATCCCCAAGGGGACAACATGCATCGGAAGTCCTCCATATGATGTAGGTATGGCAGTACAAACACAGCAATTTAAAGTGTTCCTAGTCTCTATATGCACACGCATCATGCCTAGGTATCTGTTGAAGTGTGGAAGACACTCTGTGGCCAGTTCATCACGTATCAGTATTTGTATCCGTGTAGTTATATGCAGGTAAGGTCCCAGAAAATGTAACGTAAACACAAACATGGTTAATAGGTGTATAATCATTAGGACAGCAAACATAAATGTCTTTGGGGTTGCTTTGTATTGTTATACAGTCTTGGCTGGGTGATTCAGGCTCTTTGGTATATCAGCTACAAGATGTCAATCAGACTTGATATCCTTTACCGGTTTGAGAAATGTGAGGTGGACCCAGGACGACCTCTCTGCAAACTTTACTGTGGTAGGCGTTGCCAACAGTACCCGGTACAGACCTTCGCAATGTCCACTTGGCAATAATGTTCTTTGCATAACAGTGACATACACACAGGATACTGGTGTCAGCTATGCGTCCGTCTTCGTTTGCTCTTATCTGTAACAGACTTTAACTGAAGAACAGTGTTACTAGTTAACAATCCTCTCATGTCACCTGCTACTGAGTCATCGACCTCCGGCTCTGCAGGCATGACAGCTTTCCACTCTGGCACATGATATGCCATTCCACATACTACTTCGAAGTGGGTGCAGCACTTTACATTTGGAACTGTTGTCATGCTCAGCAATGCTAGAGGTAGACAGCACATGTAACTCGTCTGGATGTCACCCACCAACCTCCTCTACTTATTTCTCGATCCCATTCTACGGCGCCAGCAGTCGTGCTGAGTGTGGGTTGTACATGCAATTTACATTCATGGTAATACTAAGTAATCCCCCAGGTAGCGTGATTGTCTGGTTCACTACATGTGTTCTATTGTCACTGTAGCTTCTTTACAGCATGCCAGATCTAGGGATACTTTATTTTACTGGCACCTTTGCCACTGCTGCTGCATCCGGATTAATGGTTGGGAATGCTTCTACCCATTTTGATTATATATATGTGTAATCGCTAAACAGTATTTGTTCCCTTCACATTTATGCAGATGTATGAACTCCATACAAATAGTATGGAACGGTTATGGTGGTGTAGGTAAACTCACTCCCTTCGGTTTAAATACTCCCTGTGCATGATATCTTCTGCAAACGTGACACGCTGCTCATGAGGTTTGTATGTGGTTCGTAATTCCGTATGTTAGGGGTATTCTGTTAACCAAGTGTACCATCCCCCCTGTTGAGACATGTCTCTACCCATGGCTCCACAAAGCCGCATATCTGAATACATTAGACGTTAATATTGGCTTTCTCACTGTGGATATGTGCAGTCCGTGTTCAAGGATTGCTCCTCGTCATAACCACGTCGGCTTTTCTGCTTTCGTAGTTGCTGTTTGCATTGTTTGTACAGTTTCTACATCTAAACTGTCTGAGGTTTGTCATTCCTCATTCACACAAACACTTTCCAACTGTGACGCTGCTTGTTTTGCAGGTGCATGAGCTCATGCCTTACCTTTCCTACTGTTATCCTGTTGCTTTCTATGCCCTGCACATTTACAATTACCTACTTCAGTGGGTAACTGCATGGAGTCTAATGCATTCAAGATCGTATGCGCATGATTAATCGGTTTACCGTGGATGTTATCATTCCCCTATTCTTCCACTGCTGCTCATAAACATGCACTGCACAGACAACAGACTGACTATCGGGACATATGTCCACACATCAGTTTTCCGCTACAGTACAAGCACGTGTTAAAGCTATCTATTCTGCTGCTTGAGCAGACACGTTATGCTGCAGGGTTTGGCCGTCTACAATGTCATTATCAATAACTACTGCATAACCTACTTGATTCCTTCCTGTAGGACTCTGTCTACATGATCCGTACACATTAACTGTCACCTCTGCATCATCTAAGGGTATATCAGTGATATCATGTCTGTGTGTAGTTATTTAATCCATTTCGTATAGGCAACAGTGTGGTGTGCCATACACAGGTGTCGGACGTGACGTTGATAGGTTTCATGTTGTACAACGTTCAATCACCATATGAGGTTGACTCAGTGGTATGGTCAAACATGACAAATGTCTAGCACGGGTCAGGAATGCTATCTTCTCTTGCAGCAGACTGATCGCAACTGCATGAGACATTCTCACAGTGAGAGGGTGGTCTAGTAACATTACGGCCGGGCCTGTACTGCCATGGGTGCTACAACAACTGCCTGTACACAATGTGGCACTGACCATGCCACAGTGTCCAACTGCAATGAGTAGTCAGCTATGTAGCGTTGCTTACTTCCTGCTGTTGCATCAAGACTGACGCCATATATCTCCGCTTACAATCTACGGTCTGACAACATGTGTTATGATTATTCACGAGACCTACTACAGCTGTTGAGGCTATCAATCGTTCTAGTCTGCAGAACGCTGTTTCTGCTACTGTAATCCAGTGTAGTATGTGTTGTGCTGCCATAGGTGTATTAAAGGTTAAGGCAAACAATACAGCGGATTCCACAGCATTGTTTGGTATCCAGATTTGACAAATGTTAGTCGGCCCAGACAGGACATCATTCCCTTCTTGTTAGTTGGCTTGGGTGCTTATTATATTGCTACCTTCCTATCGTCATGTGATGTTCTACCCTACTTGGATACCAGATATGCCAGGTAATTGACCTGTATTCTCTGTAGTTGCAATTTATGCTTGCTTACTTTATGTCCCTGTTCTGCTGATTATCTCAATAATGCTATTGTATCTTCCATACATTGCTGCTGGGTAGGGGCCGCAAGCAGAATATCATCCAAATAAAGTAGAACTTGACTGGCCCCGGGTGGAGTTAACACCAGAATGTAGCTAGCCATCCCCTGTGAGAATATCGTTGTACTTTCACAGTATCCCGCTGATAGCCGGGTATGGCTGTATATGTCACCCTGACTGTACATGCAAAGCAATACGGACTATGTGGATGTATAGGTATTGCAAAGTAAGCATAGCTTATATGTACCACGGTAAGATACTTCTGTGGCATGTTCATAGCATTGAATATAGTGTGTGGGTCTGGCACCAATGCTACCCTAAGTATTCTTACATGATTTACAGCTTGTACATACTGTACCATCCGCCATTCTCCTTTTGGTTTCCGATCAGGAGATACAGGGGTATTGCATGGTGAATAGCGATTACTTTGTGGATGGGGAATTCCCTCTATGACTTTACAGATATCTTCTGGTGTCCACGGTCTATACGCTACGGGGTTGGGTCCTGGCCTTCCTGTCCTGCATGAGGGTTCGGTACTTCAATTAATTGACAGATATCCTCACTCTGTTTTAGTACTGTGTTCTTACTCGGGTGTCCCTAGGTATGTTACGTGTTCGGGATGTGGTTTCAATAGCTTCTGTTACATTTGTTCGTTGTGCTACCTCTGTTGCCACAGGATAACGTGTGGGGACTAGCCTGCCCTCCCGCTCAATATCCTGGATGTGGTATCGGAGGTGGTAGCGCGTTGTGGGGGGCGCTATCGGTACTACTGTATTATGATCTTCTCTGTGTACGTATGTTGCTTAGCCATTTGTAGTGTTCTGTTCCCTTCGGTACACTACCTCAGTCCACCGATGTGCATGACGGATACCCAATTGTCGCTGTTTTGTCGCCTGCACATCTTAGGGCTGCCACCTTTTCAAATGCACAATGTGGGACATTAGTGTTCGGAACGTGTAATTTTCCTGGAAAATGCATACCCACGGCCAGTACATAGGACAGGAATTCACGTTTTGCCAGGAGAGCGACCAATTGTTGTAGCATTTCAGTTGCTTATTCTGTTTATTATTATATTTTGCTGTTCCACATACAAATTTACTGTTTTATGCTACCAATTTGATAGATATCTGAGAAATGTTTGTCCTGAGATATCAGGACATTTGCCATTTGTTCGGTTTGTTTACAGGACACGGCTGGCCAAAGAGGGACTGTCCCTCTCAGGGTGGAACAGGTGTTTACCCTGGAACATGTGCATCAAATTTTCAGGGATTACAATGTTTCAGTAACGATATTTTGTGTAATATACCATCAATGTCATATTTATTACCTCATTTTGCTGCGTAACTCACATTATGTGCTCTCTGCGATTGCATATTCTTCACGTCACCCGTCAAACGCGGATCACATGATCTGTTTCTTCAATAATCTCCCATATCCTCTACACGACTGCTACGTACCCTTCTGTCATACCACGTGGTGTCTCCTTCCCTGTATCCACTGTAGTGTCTACAATCACTATTTACTCTGCTGTGTGTTCCCCTGACCTATGTTCAGATTTAACAGTATGTGGGTAGGTCTTCGACCCGCTATCACTACTGTTAACAGAAACACAATGTAGTCTGGTCCCTGAGCTACAATAGAGACAAAAAGGCAAACACTCCTTACCTGGGCCTCCTGTTTAAGGCTGCACGTTTTCTTCTTGGGATCCAGTTTCCCGCTTTTCAGCCACAGATCAGACAGTAAACAGCCTCTTTACACACAACAATTCAGTTGGAGGTCTTTTCATTCAAGAAGAACCATTTATGCATATTCTCCAGCGTACATGTCTAACCAGCCATGCACTCTGACCTGTAGCTTACCAAGGGAATTCCGGATTACAAGGATCACAATGTGAAATAAGTTGTTAAAACCAGACTGTAGTTATAAGTAGGCTTTTCTAAGTGACAGCCGATAACACAGGAGTCTCGGGTTCGGAAAGTTTTAGTAGTGTACACAGGCAGGCTAAATAATATACAGTCCAAGTATGTGAGTTTTGTCTGACTCTATACAGTAAGCAGTTTCTTTATATAGTGTTTACAATCAGCTTTTGCCCACCTTACTGACGTGGTCGGTCACAGGGCATTTCCATCACTATGGTCCGCAATAGTCTATACATACGTGGGTGCTGGGGTCGTGCTTTTAAAATGTTTTCCCATGGGAATAACACAGCCTTGCAAGGCACCTTGTACATTACAGTGTCCTTCTGTGATTGTAGCTGTTTCAAGGACCCTAGACTGTTACGATACAGTGGACAGTTAATTTCTTAATATGTTGCTTTGTCTCTCTGGTAAGGAGTTGTACTGTTATCTTCGATAGAGCTCACAAGGCCATCCTCCTCTGGGGAAGGAGTGCTGTTATGCATGTACATACATTTATTGTTCTGTAACCCAGCAAATAATTAATGCTGACAGACATGAGCCTGCTGTACTGCTTACTGCCAGGTTCAGAATTCCATCACACTACAGCTTAGCTTCACCAATTACATGCAGGCTTAGTTCTACTGCCATATTGTACAGTACAATTCAATGCATTATATAGTATTTCGAGTCTAAACTGGAACTTCATATGTGTTTCTATATATTTTTCGAACAACATCCATCCGGCCATATGCATGTTGTTCCGTCCTTTACCTTGACCGTGTGTATTTGTCCGTCCAGCAACGCTACTCTCCACATGTGATGTCCCAGCTTCCCCTTCTTTGCCTGTAGCACCCTGTTAGGATGTCCTGTTTGGTAGGCACCTGTTCCGCTATATGTGATCGACTTCACTGCATAGATAATCATCGATGCGGTGGTCCAACGACCCGACTTGTCCACATGTGTACAGTTATGTGCACCGTGTCGTATGCAAACCTATATGGTTTGGACGGGTACATACTACATGCGGGATGTACACATTCTGCTGACACATTCACATGCAGCCATTTACATATCTGTACCTGCGGTGGGTTGGTGACATGTGGGGTACGTATTTGCCCGCGTGGCATTGTCTAACACAAACATCTTACCACATTTCAGGTATGCACATTGTGTGTGGTTGTATAGCTGCACACGGATGCTAGCAGGTTTGGGTGCAGAGGTATACATGGGTGGGACTGACATGTACAATGAGGCTATTGTGTAGTACATCCGAATGCATGGGTTCTGCTTCTGGATATTACACTTCATCATACGCCATCCAGTGTATGCAACAGAGACGTTGCTGGGTGTGGGATATGTTGCTATGCACATGTTTGCCTGTGTTTGAGGTATCTTGCTTCCTTACTGTTGTTATGTCAACACAGCTACCCGGCTATGTACTCTCACTACTGCTTGTGACCATTATGGTTGGCACCTTTTCCAATGCCCATAGTGGGGCATGTTATGTGGAAACTTCGGAATTTGCAGGACTACACATACCCACGGCTAGTGCAGTTGACAGAACTTCACTTGTTTGCCATACTATAAGCTTATTCTGTAAGCATTTGGGTTCCTTATTTATGTTCTTATGCCATGTCTGTGTTTCATATAGTAATGTATATGTTTTATGCTACTATTACATGTATATTGCGGGAATTTTCTTGGCAGGGGATCGGAGGTCATTTTCCATTTTTACGATTGTTGCAGGGACACAACTGTCCAATCAGGGACTGTCCATGGCACATTGGGACAGCAGGTAACCCTGGTGACCATGCCCATGTCGCTACTGGGGTTTCCACCTTTTCCAGTTTCCGATCTGGGATATTTCCGGGACTCACATCTGACTTTACAGGCTGACACATACACACGGTCACTATATAGCATAGAACTTCACTTGTTTGCCTAAATATAAGCTTATTGTTGTGGCAATTTGCTTGCTTATTCTGTTTCTTGTGTCATTTAGGTATTTCTGTTACAGAAATAACCAATTCATGCTACCATTACATTAAATACGGGATATCATTGTGTCCTACAATCGTAGCACATCAGCCATTTCTAATATGTTTTTTCGGGACACAACTGGCCATAGAGAGACTGCCCCAACCAAAGTGGGACAGGTGGTGACCTTAATCGCTGCTCCTATGTCGGTGCGGCGCGCTGACATGCGGATGTACACCTTCTCTGAGTGTAAACACTGACGGTGCATTGCGGGACGAACGCGGTCTTATGCGTATCCTTTGCTCCTTGGACGGGTACACTTATGCCTTCGTGGCTTGTATTTGCTTCTCCGTTAATTTGGGACGGGTACTATGTTGCATACTGTACATGCGTTTCATTCTGCACGGGACCTGGCTGCTGCCATTACTATTGTGGGCGGACCGTGGCTGTCAGCACATTAGGTTGCTCACCTCATGCCGGCTTAGACACGCCTCCAGACGCATCCTACCTGGGCTCGCTCACGTACACTACGCACGTGTCTGTGATTCCGGTGCACTCTCATTAATATGTATATGGCGCTACTGCGCCGGCTATTCACTGCACCGCCGGCGCAAGCCTTACGCCGGCCTTGAGCCGAGCTTCATGAATCCCAGGGACTGTCCTTATCTATGCTGCTGAAATTTTATATTTCATGATGCTGAGACCTGAGGAGTTTGATATTTAGAATTTTAAGTCATGCATTTAAATTACCACTCTCTAGAAATATGTCTAAAATATGATTTTGCCATTCTTAGAAAAGAGGGGTTTATTGATGTACAAAGGTTGCCAAACTGGATAGGACGCCACATAAATGAAATAATAAGACAGTTCTGAGAGGAGAAAACAAGATGGTGCAAAATGGAAAAAGGAAGAAGCTAATAGGAAATCATTTTAGGAGAATTCAGAATTTCTATATTTTTGGATAAGTAAGAAAAACAATGTGGATTATCTTACAGACTTTAAAAGTAAACTTGAAAAATTATTAACATGAGGTATATGTTTGAGATCCAAAGAGTTACTTTCTGGGCTGAGATGATTCTAAGCAAAGTAAAAAGATATTGCTGCCAGTTTAGTAATCATTCAGGGGAAGACCTTGTGCATGTAATCATGCAAGGCAATATATGTTAAGACAAAGTTTTGGTTTCAGTTACAAAAATGTTCTTCCAGGATATGCTAAGCATTTTGCATTTTTTTTATTTATCACCAGTGAAGCCCATACATTGAAATACTTTACTAGTTTTTGCAACAATACACTTTTATGGAAGCCATACAAATATATCAATGGTGTCATACAATGACTGTAGAATAACGTCCAACTTTTTCAAAAAGAAAACAAGTTTACATAAAAATAAGTGTATATGCACATTCCCAAAATCAGCAGTGATCATCAGCATCATTTTTATTATTAAATATTAAATTCTACATCACAAGTGTAACAAGTCCATTAATACAGAGTCACCCCTCAAACAAAAATCTTATTATGATTGAAAAAATATGAAACAATGATGTATATTGAGTTATGTAATTGTGTCTGTTTTGCATATTTTATTTGGAAGATTTCTTAATGTTGCAAAAACAAGTTGCTATATGACAATAAGAAGTTACTTGAGTCTTTTGACTGGAAATATTTATACAAAGTATTTCAAATTTATGACTTACATAATATAGTGTAGATTTTTTAGATAAACTATATTTTAGTTAATTTGCAAATGTTAAAAATTGAATATTCCTCACAATCCATTAACACAAGAAAAGGAACAAAGCAAGATTTTCTCTTTCAGCACTTTTACTTGCTTTTGGTATTAAAACTCCTATGAGATTGTTTTAGACCAACTAAAACCATTAGTGGCCTTAAGTCCATCAAAACATTTATGTGTACAGATAATATATTACTAAGGTTAATGAATAATACCCAATGTATTATTAGTGCTCATGAAAAGAATTCTCATGGAGAAGTATCTAACCTCAAAATGACATAACCTATCTCAGCCAAGTTTTAGCTTTAGTCTATTAACAAACAATTGTCATGAGATGCCTCAAATTGGATATTT
This sequence comes from Protopterus annectens, assembly GCF_019279795.1. NCBI lineage: Eukaryota > Metazoa > Chordata > Ceratodontiformes > Protopteridae > Protopterus > Protopterus annectens. The sequence goes on along the minus strand of NC_056735.1, from coordinate 1,935,027,367 downwards.
CATGTTTTTCAAGTTAATAATATAAATATTATTTTATAAAATGATCAAATAGCAGTACATCTATTAACTACAACAATAAATAAATAAATAAATAAATAAATAAATCAATAAATAAATGCATACATAAAAGTACACACCAGGCTTTTGAGCTGTAAGGATCTTTTGAAACCTGGCCATGGATTTTAAAGTAGTTTATAGCCCTTGTACTATTACTATGAATAAGCCAGAGCCCTTGTATTTTATGTTTAAATACTCCAGTGCCTAGAAATGTACATGTTTCCATTATCCATAAGGGACAATGGTGCTAAACCAGGCCCAGATTTGTGGTTTCCTATCCATTTGTCCAGATTATGATGGACCAGAGTAACTAATGCACTTTGCTTTATGTGGAGAAGAAGGCTATTTCAGTGGTATTTTTTGGGATACGTATCTATCCCTCCAGCTTGTTCTAGTTATGTTGTACACAAGATAAAGCTCTCTTGATTGGGTGTTTATGCCAACATTAGATTTGCAGGCATGCAGTAAGACTGAAAGAATGGTGGCAGGTGAGGCTCAGTATGGCAGAGTTCACCACTTAGTAGCCTGTAAGATATTGGGAAGAAGAACAATGTTTTGAAATGGTCATTATAGATTTTATGACTTAAGCTCTTAACGTTCTTGGAGAAAAAGCATTGTGGTCATTCCAGATGTATAAAGTGTTTGGACAGATAAATACCAAAGAAGGCAAGATAGTCAATGATTATCCAAACAAGTGCTAAATACAGTGGGATAACCAAATCCTTCAAACTGGATACCATAAGTCTGCAAAAAAGCTACACAATGAAAAAGGACTTTCTTACAACAGGGGTTGTAGGGTGATTGAAGGGCAGTTTATTGTCTGCATAGCTTACCAGGTCCCTAACTACTGGTCAGTTTTTATGGCTGTGTTGTAAATGTGAGTGTTACAGGGTGCATCGATGTGATTGCTGCATGGAATGTCATGCTGTTAAAGGACACTACTATGCATTTGTTGGCATTTAGTTTGAGGTCATGGTTTTGATACCAACTATTTGTTTGGAAACATCCTTCTTGGAGGATCTTGGTGTCTTCTGGAGAGTTTATGGTGGCAACAAGTTTACAGTCATCTGCAAACTTGGCCATCCATAAACCCTTAACATTAGCTTTGAGAAGTAAATGCCAAAAGTAGTGGCCTGAGGACTAAACCCTGGAGTACACCACTAGTGAAAAGTATTTTGGAGGAGGTAGAACAACACCCTCTATTTTTGGGGGTTCTGCTAGTGAGTTACTTTGATATCCAGTGAGTTATATAGGGTTTTACATTTAGTTTGGTGAGATAATAAACTATACCTGTGTGAGGGTTGGTGTTGTGTATCACTTTTCCCTGGTCCATTGCTTCAGTACCCTTCTCAAGTGATGAATCAGGTTAACTATGCAGAAATTGCCTTGACAAAAATGAACTGGGTGAAGAAATTTTAGTTTGCCTATATCTCCATTTATTGATTCCATAATGACCCCTTCTATTAGCATTATAGATAAGGCTGGTCATATTATGGTGCTATAGTTACTTGGGTCTGTATTTGCTCCATGTTTGCATTGGGGACAACTGATCCTGTCTTCCATTCATCTGGCACAAAGTCTGTTTGGAAGCTCATATTCAATATTCTCAACATGGGGTTTGACAGGTCCTGTTTTACACTTGTCATTAGGCATCATGGTATGTTATCCAGCCTCATAGAAGTAGTGTTCTTGGCCTTGGACAGTGATTTGCGGACTTGTTTTTTGAGATCTGGGGATATGTGGATGTGAGTATATACCACTGTCAAATGATACACTAGTTACTTTTCTTATAGACAATAAGCAGTAAAATGACAATGCTCCTTTTCACCATATCTACCTAACAAAAGTGGTGCATCACAAGTGTCTGTTATTTGTCCATTCCTCTTTAACATTTTCATCAACAGCCTGCGCACTTCTTATTAAGGATCATGCACTTAGTATGCAGATGATTCTCCTATTATCTGTTCATCTAACACTATCTCACATTTCCAACATATAACTCTGGAAACATTTACCTCTGTGGAGGTTTGGCTAACAATGACCAACTATTTACTTATCCCCCCAAACACAACACACTTCTCTCACTGACTTCTAAGTCCTATGTCTCAGATACTAACAACTTCAAAGTTGGCTCTCTGAACAATACAAACATTGAATTAGTCAGTCACATAAAATGTTTAGGAATAACTATTAGCAACAACCTTAAATTTGACTTCCACATCCAAAATGATATAAAAACAACAGAAACTTAGAATGCTCTGTAGACATAAATATGTCCCAAATAACTTGACTAAATCTACCCTTGCCACTACCTACCTGTTACCCTCTCTCTTATATGGAGCTCTAATCTTCAACAAGTTTTAAACCACTTTGAAAACAAAACTATAAACTTGATACTAGATTGCCATTAGAGCCTCATATTACACCCAGCACTGCTCAGCTTGAACTTCCACAATAATTAAGTTACCGCCTGCTAGTAACAACTTGTGGGATTATTCATAAAACTACAGCCTGCCAAGCCCTTAGCACCATTCTCCACCCCTACATCCCCAAAAGAGCATTGCATTCAGAAGATAAACAACTCCTGCCCTTATTTAAATCACACAGACTTTTTTATTTTATCAGACAGTACCTGATCCTCTTTTGGTAGCAGCCACTGTAGCTACCTTCCCCACTGTCACAAACAGGTTACAATCTTGTTTTCTTCTTTCTTCTTCCCACTGGGAAAGCACATTGTCTCACTTCTCCACTATGTTGCTCTCAGTTGTCTGACTGACCCGAGTTTCCTCCTCCTTCTCCAACTGCTGTAAGGATCCTCTCAGTGGACCTTTGCGAAGACTGCCCACCTTTTTCTCTACAAAGATGTGGTAACACAGCAAAAGAATCATTGGCCATGAAAATACTGTAAACCACTGCAGAAGAAATACGTCCAACAAAACACCATGAATAAAGCCAGTGTTCTTAACATTTCTTTATTACCAAAAACACCATTCTCTGAAATGCCTATGCGATAAGTATTACATAGGAGAAACAAAGAGAAGCTTCTCAAAAAGGTTAAAAGAACATGTAAGAGATGTGAAGAATAAAAGTGAAACAAGTCCTGTAGCTATGCATTTCTTACAGGCACATGAAGATAATGTGACTGGTTTACAAGCTACAATCTTAGAACAAATATATAAAAGAAATGATTTGTTAAATGATGTTATGAAACAAGAAAAAAAAGAATCTATTTTTATTTTAAAATTTAATACACTAATTCCAAGTGGAATGAACAAGGAATGTAATTGGAAGTGTTATTTATAAGCTGTCTTTTTAAGAGAAAAGTTTTAATTGTAATGTTAACAATGTGTCAATTGGGCTATGATGCATAAATACAGGAAATGGTTGAATGTTTAACATACTCTGTTAAAGGCTTTGAGAGTCGAGATGCTAATGGAAGAAGTTGGTGTTTTTGTTAATAAAGACGTGTTAAGAACGTTAGATTTATTCATGGTGTTTTGTTAAATGTACAAAAGACGTTGTAATGAAAAGATTTGTAAAATTATATGATAATCCTTTAGAATAGATGACAATAAAATGCTATGGGCACTAAGTAATTGTTTTTTTCTTGGATATTTTTTGGGACTGGATTCATTAAAAGCTACACTAAGTGCAGCTATCATGGAGGCAACACGTCACCCTGCACACATGATAGCATGCTATTTTGTATTTATTAAATGTCTATATCCTTAGTGTACATCCACAAACTAAAGGTAAATGACAGAGAATTCTAATGATAGCATAAGAAGCTGAATCACATGTAATTAAAAGTCTGACATGGCGGAGATATTCAGGATGTTAAAAAGCAGTCATGTACATCCAGAGTAGTCATTTGCCCTGAAATCTAAAACTCTCTGAATTGCAGCCAAAACTACACTTAAGAAAAAAAATCGTTAGTATTTGCTGCTACCATTAGAAATTTGTATATGTAGAAGCTTAATCAAAGTTGCTGCTGCTGCTGTTGTTGCCAGAACTCTGCCAATAAGAATGTTTTTATACCCTGTTTCTATTACTGTGGACTGCATGACACAAAAAAATTGTACAGCAAAACCAGGCATACAGGAAATCAGTACAGAAAATATTCAACATCTTATGAGACCCAAGGTAAATGTGGAACCTGTCTGAAAAAAAAAAAAAAAACTAACTGCCTTGTTCCATAGGCAAGTAGTTACATATTCCTAAGATGATGCATCTGTACTGTGTACAGTAATGTCAGTAATACCACATGACCGTGATCTGCAATATCCACCTATGGACTTTGCACAATAATGTTCATAGGTTCATAGATTACTACTAAGCTAACTACCTTTGTGGGCCATTTCAAGTCTAGCCAATTACCCCATGTAAGAATCAAGCCCTGCACCTTGCCCATAAGGTAAACACCTTAACCATTATACCAGCCTCCCACCCCATCAATCATTGTACTTTCCTACATACATGTGGAACTTTAACTAGATAAAAATGTGTAAAGTCAGTGCACAGTAATCAATAATTGGCGCAGAGTGGTGGTGGGGAAGCATGCCTAAAACCAAAAGAAGTGAGTTTGAATAATTAAATTGTATTACCTACTTGAAAGTTCTACAGTATAACCATTGGTGTTATCTTCTATGTCAGGACCAGCATCTACATACAAAATAAGTTAAAAATTAAAGCTCCATATTAGTACACAAAAGTAAATACAGCCACCCCCCCAAAAAAATAAAAATAAAGTAAAGGAAATTAAAAGCAAGTATACAGGCCATGTAAAAAGGGCAGTAACTGTGTAAATAAGTAGTACATTTCAGCATTAACCAAAACAGTGCACATGTTTCTAGTTAAATGGGTAATAGTGTTCTTGGATGCCCCCTTGTTGCAGGGTGGTTAGTTATTTATCACAGGTTTAATAAATTTGAGGGCTACAAGTGTCAAACTTCTGACCTTCTAGAAAAATAATACAATAACCTTCTGCTATAACTTGCCAGATGGACATAGAAATGATCCATAATGTCACATTACACTTTTAACAAAAACAAATAGCTGATATATATATATATATATATATATATATATATATATATATATATATATATATATATATATATATATATATATATATATATATATATATATGTGTGTGTGTGTGTGTGTGTGTGTGTGTGTGTGTGTGAGAGAGAGAGAGTGCCAACAGCAAGGGACAAACAATATATACACTAAGCTATGGGTATATTGTGAAATGCAATCCATCGCTAAGGTTGAAAATACAATCTTTTGTAAAAAAAACAGCAACTTACCTTTGCATCACATTAGGTGTGACACCAGAAACATATTTTGCAAGGAATTAGCAGCATGTAGCTCTCTGGATAAACAGTCTCCCCATCATGATACACATTTTTATGCCTACATGATTACCTTGATATAGTGCAGATTTATCCCTGGCAACACTGTTAATATGCAAATTAGGTGTGAACTCATAGTATTCAAGAATTCCAAAGTCTGCACTAAGTGCAGGGGAATGTAAACATGGTGCAAGGCCCTACATGATTGCATGAACATGTTCTACCTTTGCAAGGATGAGCACTAAGAAGTGTTTTCTGCTAAGTGCTTCCAAGTGTGAATGATTACTCTAACTGCAGCATAAATCATGTTGTGTCAGGGAGAAGGTACTGACAAGAAACTCTGTGACTGCCATTGACTGACTTTAGGAAAGGAACACTCCTAACATTGATATAAATTGTTTATGACAGTTTCTGCCTCTAAATACAGTTGTGTCTGCAATTCTAAGTAGAGCACTTAGTGAAAAATATATCAACTGCAAGACAAAACACATATCAATCTTCTTAGAAAAACACAGATATTTGCATGGTGTTCACAAAACAAAGAGAAGCAAAGAGGTGCAGTGCTCAAATGTTTTATTTTTATATTGTGCAATGAAAGATTATCTTCCCCGTTGCTAGCACCACAGCATTCTATACATCTTACTGGAAATTATGCATGACAAAGTTCAGGAATTTTTTTCTGTTGCAGTTGTAATGTCAATTGATATTATGCCACACACTGAGTATAGGTAATCTCTTTTTTATTTTCACAGTATAATGTGTGCAATACTTAGTGAAAAGAATCTGAACTGTGTCTTGTGAGTGCCCTGGGGTTCTAATCCAGAGAGGGCTGCATTTTTGTGAACATAATGATGTTTAATGAGCATTTGTTCATGTTAAAATGCAACTAAGTTGAGGAAATATCAAAAATATACATTTTAACACATTGTTTTATAATGTGTCCACTATTTCAGTACTTTATGTTTTCTCTTTCTCATTTGTACACTGTTTAGTATTGCATGTCCTAAACTGGCATGGCCCCATGCAGTGAACTACATTTTAATTCCTAAGAAAAAAGTGAAAAAGTAATTTAAGCTGCCAACTTTAGTGAAAACAAGCTTGGTAGTAGTGCAGAGCTTAGCCTTCTTCATTCTAGAATGTATTCAGTGAAGAAAATGCACCTGTCAGGTGACTTTGTCTGTGGATCAAAGTATAAGTGTTCTGATTCTTGAGAAAGAAAACAGCTGACACCAGGTTGGAAACCAATAAAATTATCATTTTAAAGAGGGGGGCTGAATAGATATTTACACACATTTTTCAATATCAATGTGTTGCTGTTTGAAAATCAGTCAACTATTCCAGTATTGCTAACAACATTTGAGACATTGTATGTCCCTCTTAACATTGTTTGCTAGTTGTACAGTCTGGATAATCTGTTCCACAAATCAAAATTGGGATGTGTCAAGAGATGTAAGAAGGATTAATGTGTCACTGTAATGGACTTCTTCCTTTGGTCATTGCTAGCTATTTCCTCTGCTTGAATTTAGTTTGCTTTTCAGTTTTTCTTCTCTGTCAATTTTTTTTATTGTTTTTTCAAATGCTTTTGGAATTTGCCCTCTGGTTGGCACCACACAAGTACAGTTCAGTGCCTAAGGGGAAAAAGTGAAAACTTTAAATTAGTCTGCCTTATGAAGTGCAAACAACATGGGGACAGTATACAGATGACAGCAGTCTATATAGTACTTAAGAGAATAAATTCCACCTCTTAGATAGCTGTCCCTGTAGCACAAGGTATAAGGGAAGTAACTTGAGAGAAATAAGACAGGTGATGCACATTTCAGATTCACTTAATTATTAGTGTTACATGAGTGTCTGAATACATATTTATGCACTCTTTCAAGACCACTGTGTTATTATTTATAACTCAAATATTCTCAGTATTTCTAACCGCATGTGAACTGTCTACTTTCACATTATTTGTCATTAACTACAAGTCTGATAATGTGCTCCACAAAGTACAATTCTGATTTTGCAAGACAATGTGAGAAGACTATGCCACTTGAATGCCCTTTTTGCTTTGTCCATTGCTAAATACACCCATTGATTGAATTCATTTTACTGTCAGCTTTCTTTTCTTTCATATTTTTTGTAATGTCTTTTGCATTTGCTCTCTATTTGCTCTGCACAAACACAGTTTACTGACTATGGAGAAAAGTGAAAAGTTGAACTTCTGTAGCACAAGCAAGCCTGGTGGCAGTGCATGGTCATCAACACTCTGAATAGCACTCAGTGAATAAAGTCTACCTGTCAGATAACGTTCCCTCTGTTTCAAGTTGCAAGTGCAATGATCAGAATGACTGAAGACAGCTGGTGCAGGATGCAAGTTCAGTTGACAGATACTTTCACAGAGGGGGTCAGGATGCCATTTATCACTATGTTTTGCTCAGGAATATAACAATAAATGCAAATTATTATAAATGTTTATTGCAAGAAATATGTCATTACTGCTCATTATACATTCCCAAAATAATATGTGTAAATTATGTAAAACATGACACTGATTGTATTTAATATAGAGTGTGCATACATAGGTATAATGTGCACACTATTTTTTTGTAATTGTTGATTTATCGCATATCATAACTCTGTGTGTTTATGACAGCATGTGGTAAGAAATGTTTATGTATGTAATCTAACCCACCATCTCTTAGTCCGGTTATGCAACGGCATGCATCTGAGATGTATTTACAAACATAAACAATGCTTTTTACATAGAAATGCAGTCCCAGTAAAGTTACAGACATATAGGCATTTCTGCATTATTTCTACATTCAGTCTTAAATTACTATACCTTGAATTGCCATCTTATCAAATAAGTTGTCCTGTGGCAGTGACAAATGTTTAAGAACATATTTTTTCCTCTTGGGTTCAATTCCAAGGTGGTACTATTCAATCATACCAGTGTCTAACTCTCACCATACCAATACGGCAGAAGCCATATCATTTTTCTACCAAACAACCATGACCATAACAAAAAACATAAAGCATATCGGGTTGAATATTGGAACATTTCATTAGAGTGAGCATCACACATGGACAAATGTCACTGCCAGTTTTACCACCTTCCCTGCTTCTTGATGTATTTATTGCCAGTGCGAATAGTATTCCATTGCTGTGCCTCCACTTGTGCAATCCATTTGGTAAGGCTGTGCTATTTTTACTTTGGATGCCAATTCAGAACAATGTTTCTGGCTTTACAGGTGTAGACATTGTTGTCAGTGGTATAGATGGTGTTCCATTTAGAGCATGAAAGTGAGGTGTGGAGGAGTCTAGGATTTTTGTGGCACTCCTTGTGAAGCTCCACCGCTGGAGGCTACTGCAATGGGAATATAAGGCTGTCTCTAGAGCAACTGACTTCCCATGCACAGGGGACCAAAGTTATCACTACTACAGTGACATGAAGAAGTGCAAGAGGACCGTCCTTGGCAAATGGGAGGATGAATTTAAGACTGAAGACATCCCTCATTTGTGTAAGTATGCTGACCCATAACTTGTCTGCAATATATTAATTAGCCAGCTAATGCAGTTATTCATTATGCTTATATGTATGTGTGTGTATGTATGTGTGTGTGTGTGTGTGTGTGTGTGTGTGTGTGTGTGTGTGTGTGTGTGTGTGTGTGTGTGTGTGTGTGTGTGTGTGTGTGTATAAGGTCTATATCACTTTGTTAAGGTCTATATCACTTTGTTGAATGCTTTATTCAGTGAATCACAATTTATCAAACTAACTTAAACAAAGGCTTATTTAAGTGAATGATCATTTCAGCAAATTGTTTCTTAGGGAAAGGATGTGGTTGGCCATCATTAGGAACTTGTCCTTTTCCCCACTGCAGTGCAATGTTGGAGTTGGTATATTTAGTTAGGGAGGATGCGGGGGCAAAGCCCCCCACTTTGCAGAGTTTTAAATTGTGTTGTGTTTGTTATGGTCACTAGCTGGCCCACTAGTTTTTTTTCCTTGGAAAATTTTCTCTGAAACAACCGTTCGCTTAAATGAGATTTCAATTAACTGTGTTAGATATATAGTGATTCACTGAATAAAGCATTCAATAAAGTGAAATAGACCCGCGCATATACAGTATGTGTGTGTGTGTGTGTGTGTGTGTGTGTGTGTGTGTGTGTGTGTGTGTGTGTGTGTGTGTATATATATATATATATATATATATATATATATATATTTATTTCCTTTTTTTTTTCTTTTTTTTTTTCTTTTCGTACTGTACAGCTGCAGCAGAGATTACAGAAAATCATGAAGCACATCACAAGACACTAACTCATGAGATATGTATGCATCTGTTTTCAATACAAGGCATAGAAATATTCTCAGTCCATCACTGTACATCACCTTGAGTAGCCATGCCTGAAATTTAATATCGAGCCTGCATGTCTGCTCCAAACTCCAATAGCAAATGGTTATTGTGTTAGTCAATGAGTACATCAGATTATTTGTGTGCAGGTTCAATAGCCACAGACACTTGTTTTTTTTTTTTGTTTTGTTTTTTGTTTTTTTTTTAAAGGCTAGTGTTTATAAGATATTGTAACTTCAGTACTGCATGTCATTAACAACTCAGTATTTGCAAATGCAGTTATTACCTTAGGAAGGAGATATTTTATATAGCACAGTAAAATACATGATTCTATTAGTCATTCATACAGTGGCCATTGACTATTTAATGACACATTCATGCCTTCCCATCATAGCTGGATGTGGCAGTGTACTTATGCATATCTTATATTGTTGCATTTATTGGAATAACTGAGTAATGTGACATGACATTGATCTAATTATCTCTTTTTTGTTTCATCCACCATACCTCTCTTTTTTAATACATTGCTTCTGAAAACAAAATGACCATCAGGACAGGGAGGTAGACCGACCACTGAGGTTTGGCCCACAATAACTCCGCAGGTGGTTCTGGTGGTACCACCAGAAGCAGCAGAAACACTTAGCACATCTAGATCACAATCTGTCAGCATTACTCTACAATTCCTGCCCTACCTGTGCCACCTGTGTCAGGTAGCTCTGCTTGAGTTGCTGGTGCAATGCTACCCCCCGAGTAGTAGTAGTGGAGATAGTGATTTTGCTGCCCAACAGGAGCTCTTAGGGCTGGTGGAGGCATGATGGAGAGGGGTGATAGTAGCCAAATTGGCAGGGTTAAAAAGGTCTCACATTATATTGCCAAGATGAATCCACATCTGACACTGATCCAGGCAACTGACACAGAAGACAGTGATAACAGTTCTGCGGGTGAGGACTAGATTCTCACTGTGCTCAAGCCAGGTGTGGATGCACCTCCAACGTCCCCTAGCTATCCCCTATCATGGTTTACTAAGGGTAAAATAAGGCTGAATTTACAATAATAGATAAAGAGAATAAAAAGAATAATAAGTACATCATGGTGGGATAGATAGTCAAAAATTTACATCCATCAGCAGAATTTACATTTAAAATAATGAACTAATAATGAACATTTTTTTTAAGTTCAGAGTACTGGAGAAAATTGATCTTGAAAAAAGAGAGGGAGACCATATCATTAAAACAGAGCTAGAAGAATACAGCTGGCTCAATTACTTTAAAGCTGATACACCTCCAAGAATTAATATTATGAACAATATAAGGCAAGTACTAAAATATAAGCACTCTCAAGTATAAAAGTGTGTTATTTTAGATAAATGTTTTAGATTTCATATAATATTTTTAGTTGCATTTTTCCAGGCTGCTATATTATATTATATTATATTATATTATATAAAATGAGTGTGATTTATAAGGATTTTATAAGTGTATTTATAAGCATGTTTATAATTGTGGTGTTCTAATTTTTTATAGTAGTGTACATGTTTCTATGTCATAATATAGTCATGTTTTACATACATATTTATTAAGTCATTATCATGTAAAGTCATTATATCATATGACCATGTAACATGTGACAGATTTGATGTTTCTGATAGGCTGGATGTAGATATTTAAACTTTAAACAACAGTGACACAGATTTTTGCATTGAGAAAAGAGTCTTGTGGACTTAAACACTTTGGTGTTGAGCTATATTTTGGAATTAAATGTATTTTTTGGTATCTGAGATGATTGGAGTATTAGTTTTTGGTTCATGTTAATTCTTTTACCTTTATACTCCTTGTTACTGCCAAACTTTTGTATTTTTGTTTATCTTTCTCTTAAGTTGGCAGTACAACTCAATATCTACAATTTTTACAGGCAGAAAGGAATGGAAATGCAGTCTGGTATTTCTATGCATTCAGTACAGAGTTCTTTGATGGTTGCTGAGAATCCTTTTCTTTCACTAATACTAATACAAGAGATAATAGAGTGGAAGACACTATAACTGTATCTAGAATTTAATTAGTAAAGAAGATTCATATCTTAGAATCTACAGTTGGATGCTATAAAGGATTGCAGTGGCAAAGACCAAGCATTGCATCATATATACAAATGGGTATTGTACCAAGAGGGCTTGGTATAACTAAAATGCAAACTTATTGCAACAAATATCCTGATTTATTGAAGAAATGGCAGCAATTAAATCTACCACTTAGTATTAATTATGTGACACTAATGAATGAGTTATTTTCTGGGGTCAAAACTGAACTTATCTCAGAGGTTGTCAAACTAGAAGATAGTATTATTCAGTCTACAGAATTTAATATGGTGACTGTAGAGTTTCAAACAATGATGGACAGACTGAGAACTTTTGAAAATAATCTAATTTCTATAAAAAAATGAAAGCTTGTCCATGATTTGAAAGATTATAAGAATGGACATGTCTTTTACTGGCCAAGGATTGAAAGATTTAATTGTAACGCATCAAATAAAAGTGAAAATACTGTTTCAAATGCCAGTCTTTCTGTCCAGCATGCAGGCAAACTATCTGCAAGTAATATTGTATTTCATACCATCAATGGGGGGAGTTTCTGTATGAGTTGATGACTCCATAACAGATTTAGACACATTTCCATCCCTGTCTAATGAAAATAGAAAAGGAGAGACATTATGAATTGTGGGTTTGTTAATAGCTCATCTGTTGCAGATACAAAACAAGATATACATGAAAGTTTAAAAGAAAGCTCAGAATCTGCAAAAAGAACAATGGAATCACATAGTAATAATTCAGATTCTGCATCATCTAATTTTTTAGAACAGACAAAATTCAAGCTACGCCTTCTGATTCAAGTTCACTCACCAGTGAAATCCAGGAGCAGAGGATGGAGCAGGGGGAGAGGAACCAGCAGAGGATCAACGACACTACATCAGATGGGGCCTAAAACAATCACAAAGGCAGGACTAATAATACTCAGTCAAAAGAAGTAGATAGTTGGGGTCATACTGTTGGTAACTTGTCTACTGTAATGTTTAGCAATGCAGCACTAAAAGTATTAGATAAAGGATTAACATTTATTCTTTCAGCTGATAGTGATCTAAGTGAATGTATTACTGAAATTAGATTATTTATATGTAATCTTGATTTTAAAGTAATATTTAAAGCATATTCTTTAGATAATAATACTGTACTTAGACGTACTAGCACCTTTTTACCTGAAAGCTCACCTGTAGTTACTGCTTTCTATAAGATGCATAAAAATATTTATAAAATGTTTTTTGAAAGTAAAGGGAAAAGATATTATAATATGAACAGTGATAAAAGAAAAGCCTTAGGTGATTTCTGTATGAGCGAAAACATTATTATCAAACAAGCAACTAAGGGAGGCAAAGTAGTGATTATGGGTGTGGATAAATATAAAATGCTAATGTATGGTCTCCTTTCTGATAAGCAAACTTTTAAATAAATTAACTTTGGTAATGTAAATGCTATTATTTATAGAGTGAATAGTTTTTTGTATAACCTCCTTATGCAGCTTTCCATTACTCCTGCATTATATAATTGCTTATATATAGAACATCAAGTATGCCCTGTTATTTATGGGCTACCAAAAATACACAAAGATTTAGATAATCCACCAATGAGACCATTTGTGTCTGGTAGCCAATGAGCAACAAAAGCCATTTCTAAATATCTAGAAAATCAGTTACATCCTCTACTTGGTCATAGTCATAGATATATTACAAACACAAATGATTTTCTAATGACTTTGCATGATTTTGTACTTATTAATACAGGTACTAATATTTTATTAGTGATAAGGGACATTAAATGACAGTTCACTGTTATTCCAAATGAAACAGGTATACAATTTATTAGAGAATTTTTAGCGGAACATAATGACTTCATAGCTTGCAAAACTGAGATGATATACTCTATGTTAGAAACAGTTTTGGAAAATAATGTCTCCTCTTTGATAATAAATGTTATCATCAGCAATTGGGGGTTGCCATGGCACCCCAGTTGCTAACAGCTATACCTATTTGGTGCCTAGTAGATGGGAGGAACTTTTTATTTGTGATAAATGTTCACCCATCTTAGTTAGTACAATAATAATTTAATTTTCATTAAATGGTTTGTGGATTATATATTTCTTCTGTGGAAGGCTGTATTTGAAAGCCAACTAGCATTTGTAAAAGAGCTGGAGGAAAATGCCCAGTTTTTAAAGTTTATTGTTAATTATGCTTGGGATTGTATTTGTTTCTGTATATTACTATATCTTATGAAAATAGTAATATCCATACTACCATTGATAGGAAGAATGTCCAGACTACCAGGTATGTGCATGCAAACAGCATGCATCCTGGATATATTTGTAAGAGCATTGTAAGAAGTCAGTTTTTACATGCTTGTAGACTTAACACAATGAATGAAGGCTTTATATCTTGAATTAATAGTATGGCAATAGATTTTTAATCTAGATGGTATAGCCAGACTCTAATTAATGATAATTTGTAAACCATAATGATTGAGAGGAAAAGTAAAGGGACACCATACCTTCATGGTAATAATAGTATAGAGCAACAAACAGAAAACAGTAGTAGAATAAATTGGTACCTAGGGTATCTCACCAGATATAACAGAAGAACAAATCAGATAAGAAATATTACAGGACAAATTGGGCTATTTTGAAATCTGACTGTCAGATTAGTAAATTTATAGATGAAAGACCACATTTTATATATAAGAAGGAATATAATTTAAAACAACTGCTTTGTTATAAAGCTATTACTACTAGACATAACAGAAAAACTAATGCTAAGAAGTGACTGTGCCATGTCATAATTGTGTACAATGCAAGCATATAAATTTAACATCTGATTTTGCACATCCTATTAGTAAGATGAAATTTATATTTAATAGCGTTGCAACATGCACTACTGAAAATGTTGTATATTTGGCTAACTGTATGAATTGGAATTCATTTTACATTGGTAAGACAAACCAGAAACACATTGATAGAATAGCCTCACATCTCTCAGAGATTCGTAGGAATGTGGATAGTAACACCTTGTTTAAATTTATATCATCCACTAATAATGAACACTTTTTTAAGTTCAGAGTACTAGAGAAAATTAATCTTGAAAAAAAAGGGGGAGACCATATTATTAAAACAGAGTTAGCAGAATACAAGTGGATCAATTACTTTAGAGTTGATACACCTCCAGGACTTAATATTATGAACAATATAAGACCACTACTAAAATATAAGCACTCTAGAGTATAAAAGTATGTTATATTAGTTGTATGTTTTAGATTTCATATAATATATATTTTTTAGTGTTATTTTTCTGGGCTGCTATATTATATTATAGAAAATGAATGTGTTTTATAAATGTATTTTATAATGATGTTTTTAATTGTGCTGTTCTAATTTTTTAATTTTTTATAGTAATGCACAAGTTTCTAGGTCATAATATATATATGTGTTTTACATATATATTTATTAAGTCATTATCATATAAAGTCATTGTATCTTATGACCATGTAACATGTGATAGATCAGATGTTCCTGATAGGCTGGATGAAGATATTTAAACTTTGAACAACTGTTACACAGATTTTTGCATTGAGAAAGAGTCTTGTGGACTTGAAAGCTTTAGTGTTAAGCTATATTTTGGAATTAAAGGTCTTTGTTTTTGTATCTGAGATGATTGGAGTATTGTTTTTTGGTTCATATTAAGTTTCTTACCTTTATTCTCCTTATTACTGCAAACTTTTGTATTTTGTGTATTTAGATATTACTCAGATCTATAGATTTTTCTTGCACTAATCTCAAGGTTCGAGTCCAGGTGTATGTCAAGCTGTTTTAGAATCTTTTGTATGACTACTGTGGAAGTAAATGTTGGCTTCACCACTTCTTAGCATACCATTATTCTGCTGCTATACTAATTTTTTGATCCTTTTGGTAACACTATCTTGCACAGATCTTACATTAATAATTATGTTGATAAAGCAGATTGTAACACAACACAATGCAAATATGTACAGAAAAAACATGAACTATTGTCTTGGTATGTCTGTATTTTGTATTCCTGTCACCAACTGTCCATTTTTTCCCACCACCTCTATATCATCCAACATACCTCTTTGATTGACAACAGTTTTCACAAGTCATTTTTCTGCCGGCAATAACATGTTTGTCCCTCATGCGTTTCATAATACACATCTGGTATACATACCAGGATTGACTAACTGCAAGTGACATGAGAAGTTTGTAAAGCATAACACCTCATCCCACTTTTCACACAAACATCCTCTCTGCAACACACTAATGAGGTCATCCTGTCAAAAGTGCACTCTGTCCCTTTAAGGATCAGACTTCTGTGGAACTTATGACTAATACTACACTCTCTAGATTTTGCAAGCTAAAGAGGTAGGAGATTCAGTTCTTACTGTGGACTACTTCTATGTGTGGCTGCAATATTAAATATATATATAGCTTATTAAACATAGATGTTGTATCAACTTCCAGTGTGGTTAAAATTTTAACCTGCAAGAGCATTCCATCATCCCCTTATTCCAGTTTTGCCACAAACATTTCTGTGATACAGAGATGAGGTCTTCCTGCCAAATGTGCACTCTGTCCCTGTAAGAGTTGGACTTCTACCGTGGTGCTTGTGGCTAATATTGTGTTCTCTAAATTGTTTAACTAGTTAGATATGTGGCTTAAATTTAACTGCAGTGAATTTGGGTGTCTGTGTGGTTCTTGTGTCATGAAAATAAACTTTCAACAACAGATGTACTGTATCCACTTCAAATCAGGAGAAAACGTTAACTTTCAAAACAACTGCTCATACTGTTTATCCCAATTTTGAAACAAACTTCTTATCTGCAAAACAGTGATGATGTCATCCTGACAAAAGTGCACTCTCTCTCTCTCCCTCTTCAGAGTCAGACTTATCCTGTGGCACTTGCAACTAATACTGTGTTCTCTAAAATTGTATAACTAGGTAGACAGGAGAAATCTTACAGTGGGAAGCTTGTGTTTGCAGCTTCAGTGTCAATTATATTAAGCTTTCTGAATGACTGCTCTGTATCATCTTCCACTCAATGAAAGATTTTAACATGGGGGAGAGGATGCCCCATTCCCCCTTATCCCACTTTTACCACAAATATCTTCTCTTCATTCTCTCGATGAGGTCAGCAAGTCAAAATTGCACACTGTCCCCTTACTAGCTACAAGTATCCCTGTTGTGCTTGCAACTAATTATGTGTTATATACAATGCAAATCGATACGTAAGAGTTTTGAATCCAAAATTGGGTAAATAATGTCAGTGTATGTACTGGCATGTGAAATTATGTCCATGATAACCCCCTTTCCTTATGTAAAATTTCACTAAGGCAATTTATTTTGCCTGGCAGAGGACTACCCTATAGATTTGTATTACCCTCAAGTAATAAACATGTTTGCAAACACAATGCTTACATCATGCTATCAAAAAATAACCACATCAAAGTGGTCACATGAGTTACCCTGTAGAGCTGGCTGTTGATAGATTAAAGGCACACATGTCTCTTGCTTCAAGAAGATGTTCTCTTGGCTTCAAAGGCCAAAATACCTCACATCTGTAGCAACAGTGGTACCATGGCATATTCATTCTTTCTAATATCATTTAGCTTCTGCCATTATATAGTCAGGTATTTAAAACCCACATTGTCTGACTACAAACAATGCCTGCCCTAATGCTGTTATGCATGAATGCCATCCACAAGTGCTATAATATGTACGGTTATGGTAGGACAAAACCTTCCACAGCCCTTTTTTCTCATCCAAATTGCAACACAATCATATGATATAATCCCCCGGATTTACAAAGCCCTTTATAGCATGCAAGATTAGTTTAAGAGCTATTTTTGGCAATATGGTTGATGTGCGATCCAGGAACGAGCTCCCGGTAAGTGCACATGAGCTCTAAGGCTAATCCTGCACAGACCGAGCTCCTGTATGCAAATTACCCTCATTTGCATGTGAAAACCATGCAAATGAGGGTAATATGTGATCCAGGAAGCTGGCAGCCGTCCGTGCAGGATGAGTGCAGTGTACTGAAATGTACTCGGTTAGTAACCGAATACAGTTATGCAATCTACAAAATGGAGCCATGCCAGCTCCAAATAAAGGCTGCATATAATTGAGGAAGCATGCCAATGTCCAAGTAGAAGGCCATTGGCATTATAAAATGTAAAAGAAAAAAAATAAACAATGTTAAATTTTATCTTCGCCTATCTTGCCTGGTTAAGCATAGGGCAGTGACGCACAAACTGGCTCGGGGGGGGGGGGGGATAAATAAAATAAACCTAAAATAAGCATCCTAACTAAAATCAGTATTCTGCCATGCAAATCAATGGCAGTCAGAAGACAACCTGGCCAGTGTGTAATGGTTGCTAAGGGGGGAGGCTTAGTGTGGAACATGTACCTATGCATAAGCAGGCAATCCTATGCAAATGAGGGAAGGGCTAGTGAATCCCAGATTTTCCCAGGGTGTGAGACAGGTCCCAAGAGTGTAAGAGTATAAATAGTTGGGTGCAAGACTAGGATATAGGTGACATCATGGGGGGTGTGCCAGGCATACTGTAAGTGGACTGGAGACCTGTGGCTCGGGATTGTTCATAGCATAGCACAGCTATGCTAGGGGTGTGTCTAAACCTGCCTAGCACTCTGTACAAAGTGTAAGCATGTGTGCCTGCTGCGCACTGGGTTGCACAGGAAGAAAAAGGAAGTTAAATCAGGAAAAAGCAGCTTCGTGCACATTTGAGCTCTCTGTTCATGCGGCGCACACACGGGTCTAAACAGGGAGGCAATGGGGAGGGAAAACAGCAGTAGGAAGGTAATCATGGAGACTTAGTTGAGCTGCCAGGTGAAATGTATCAGAATCAGCTAATCACACAGGAAGCAGACCAGCCCAAAACACCACTATAAACCAGACAAACACCTACCCCCCTGTTTTTTTCCACACTCTACACCTATATATCTATACAAGCAGAAAATTTTAAAACCAAACCTACAAAATGAGAAGGGCTGCAGCAGGCAGCATAGAACAAAATGTGCAAGAGGCTGAGGATGGTGAGGATGTCAATGCTGCTGAACAACCCACAGTGAGGAGACAGAGAAGAGTGTACAGACCCAGGGTAACCTACCAGGGGCTACATGAGCTGGAGATAGTGGAGCGCTATAGGGTGGACAGAGTCTTCCTACAGCAAATCATTAAGCTGTGCAGGCCACACCTGACACACCACACTGGCCAAGGGGAATCCATCTCAGTGGATACCAAGGTATGTGTAGATCTAGGTATACTAGCCACAGGTACCTCCCAAACTACAACTGGGGATAACATGGGCATCTCACAGGCATCAGCATCCAGAGTATTCCAACAATTCCTGGATGCCATGTCAGCACATGCCAGTGAGCACATATATTTCCTCAACACACCTGAGGTGTTGACTCGCAATATGTGTCTCTTCCACCAAATAGCCAACTACCCTGGGGTAGTGGGTGCTATAGACTGCACACACAAATGCATCAAAGCACCACCTGGTGGGCAGGGTAGGGCCTTCTTCAACCGCAGGGGCATCCACTCCATCAACTGCCAGGTTGTTTGTGATGCCTAGGGCATTATACTGAATGCGTGCGCTGGCTGCCCTGGAAGCTATGATGATTCACACATATGGCAACTGATGCAGCTGTACCACAGATTTGTCAATGTGGACATCCCCTACGGTCACCTAGTGGGGGATGCTGGGTACCCACTGGAGACATGGCTGATGACACCCATCAGAAATGCACACACACCTGAACAACAACGCCATAATGATGCACACGCACAAGCCAGACATATAAGATAGCGTGTGCTTGGGATGCTCAGTTCATGGTTCCGGTGTCTGGACACATCCGGTGGAGCCCTGCAGTATTCACCAGCTACATGTACCCAAATAGTAATGGTATGTGCTATGCTACACAATATGATCCTGCGGAAACAGCTGCAGCAGGAATAGCATGGGGCAGGACCACACAGCCTCCCACCAATGCCAAGGCCTGTACAGGTACAGAGTGACTCAGAGGATGAACAACCTGAGCCTGCTCCAGTAGGCAGAAGGGGGCATGCCCAGTATGCCCTGGCCTTGGCAAAGAGGCAACGGATAGCATATGCACTGACACAGTAGGGCCCCAAGGAATGACACCTCTCTCCAACTCACACAGACAGTAAAAGGGATGCCTAATCATGTATAGGGAGTGTACTATGTGCATCTGACATAGTCAGCCCACCAGCACCATCCTTAAGTCCGGCACACCCTCAAGGTAAGTCAATCAACCTACCAATTGTCAAATGGAGTATAATGTGTTTTTACCTGTAGCTATGGTATAGATGTGAACATGCAAGGGAAATGGGTGGCCGGATGTCAAGGCAGCAGAGAGTAGACACCCATAGTAGCAGCATGAGATATGTAACACATACTGGAGTCACCATAGTAGCCAGTACTATACAGAGTGACAAAACCCACTGCAGGAAATGGCCTGAGCTACAGGGGTGTCCATAAGAGCCACACATACCAGTCAGGAATGATCACATACCCAGCAACAGTCTCAGCCAGCAGGACAGGTGAAGACAAACACAAACAAATGCTGTACAATTGCCTCCGAATGTGCCCTATGGTTAACCCCTCCCCCAGGCCTACACAGACAGACCACAGCAGGCCAGGCAGTTGGATGTAAGTTGTAAAGGCTAGGAAGTTAGACACTATGTAGGTAAACAAAGCTGGGATCTGTACTACACTGGTAAGCCCTATCCAGCAGGATAGGTAAGACTACAGACTACAGACGGAAATGGAGTACCTGACTTACTAGTACAGTCCTAGCAAATGTGTACAAGTGTCAGGTGTGCCTCCCCCATCCAACTTACACATAGAGTAACAGTCAGGTGTGCCCCCCCACTCCTGTGTACAACAGTAGAAACAATCAGGTGCCCCCCCCGCTATGCAGAAATGTAGCAACAGTCAATGGCAAATGTTCGACGGATACCCTGCAGACACAGCATGCTACCCATTGGTGTACAACAAAAGGTCAGCACCGCAGTACAAACAACCTGGACGTGGTCCACACATGCAACACAGATGGCCATACTGGGCATGCTGACACACTTAGAGGAATGAGGGCAATGTAAGTCAACAACATACTGAAAAGTCATACTGGGCATGCTGACACAAACACATAGAGGCCATGTCTGCACTCATCAGTGGACCAGACATATCTGGAAGTTGCAGTTCTCAGTGTGAACAAATGTCAGTATGCACCACTACTGCCTTGCACACACAGTGGATAGGAATGTAGACAAATATTTAAGGACACCACACTATAATAAGCCATTGGCACATGGGCATAGATGTGTGGAAGAGGGTGACTGTGACAAGGAGCCATGTGGGCCTGTCCCAACTGGCACACAGCCTAAAGGCCCCCAACACAGGAGGTGCGGATGTAACCCACTGCAGATACTAGCCACCAGTACCTGTCAGCATGACAGACTATGTGGTGTATGTGCCAGCTGTGCAACAAGACTGTACAAGGAAGCAGCTATCTAGTAGCTGTATATACGCACCTGTGACATATGACCCCGTGTGTGCCCACATGTTGCAAGTCAACTCCTACATGAATGGGGTTTGTCACACATACAGCCCTCCCCATAGCAGTAGTATGACAAGCCTGCTGAGGTCATCCAATGTGAATTACACCTTTGGGAGAGCTATAGCTCAGTAAAATGCATGGTGCATCCCATAACTGCGTACTGCTGTAGTGACAGAGTAGTTAGTTAGTAGTTCTTACCCTACACCTGTCAATTGTGTGAGTGTGTGTTTGTGTGTGTGCCTGTCTGCCTCTGACTGTTTAGAGTGAAATGCTTGTTAGGCTACTCACACTCCATGCAATACATATATTAAGCTTTGGCAAGGCTGCTGATGTCACTCACCTAGAAGTACACCTCTGGGAACATAATAACCCCGTAATCGCCATGGAGCGGCCTGCAACTGCGTACTGCTGTATTGTGATAAAGTAGTTAGGTAAGTGTTCGAGCCCCAGCCATGGCAACTGTGTGTGTCTGTGTGTTTGCTTGTGTGTGTCTGCCTGCATAGAGCACAATGCATTTTGGCTGCTCACACTCCATACAATACAAGTACACTACTTTGCCAAGGCTGCTGATGTCACTCACCTAGATGTACACCTCTGAGAATACATAGCCCAGTAATCGCTGTAGCGCATCCTATAACTGCATATTGTTGTAGTGTGGTAAACTAGTTAGCTTGGTGTTCAAGCCCCAGCCCTCGCAACTGTGTGTGTCTTACTGGGTAGAGAGCAATGCTTTTTAGGCTACTCACACTCCATACAATACAAATACTCTACTTTGGCAAGGCTGCTGATGTCAGTCATCTAGAAGTACACCTCTGGGAAATTGATAGCCCAGTAATCCCCATGGCATGTCTTGTAACTGGGTACTGCTGTAGTGTGATGAACTAGTTAGGTAGGTGTTTGAGCCCCAGCCCTGGTAATTGTGTGTGTTTGTGTTGTGAGTCTGAATGGGTAGAGCACAATGCATTTTAGGTTACTCACACTCCATATAATACAAATACACTACTTTGCCAAGGCTGATGATGTCGCTCACCTAGAAGTACACCTCTGGGAAACTGATAGCCCAGTAATTGCCGTAGCGGATCCTATAACTGTGTATTGCTGTAGTGTGCTAAACTAGTTAGGTAGGTGTTCGAGCCCCACTCCTTGCAACTGTGTGTCTGACTGGGTAAAGAACAATGCTTTTTAGGCTACTCACACTCCATACAATACAAATACTCTAGAAGTACACCTCTGGGAAACTGATAGCCTAGTAATTGCTGTGGCACGTCCTGTAACTGCATACTGCTGTGGTGTAATGAACTAGTTAGGTAGGTGTTTGAGCCCCATACCTGGCAACTGTGTGTGTTTGTGTTGACAGCCTGTGTGTGTGTGTCTGACTGGGTAGAGAGCAATGTATTTTAGGCTACTCACACTCCATACAATACAAATACACTACTTTGCCAAGGCTGCTGATGTCACTCACCTAGAAGTACACCTCTGGGAAATTGATAGCCCAGTAAGTGCCATAACGCATCTTGTAACTGCATGCTGATGTAGTGAGGTAAACAAGTTAGGTAGGTGGTTGAGCCCTGGTAACTGTGTGTGTCTGACTGGGTAGAAAGCAATGCTTTTTAGGCTACTTACACTCCATACAATACAAATACTCTACTTTGGCAAGGCTGCTGATGTCACTCATCTAGAAGTACACCTCTGGGAAATTGACAGCCCAGTAATCGCCGTGGTGTGTCCTCTAACTGCATACTGCTGTAGTGTGATAAACTAGTTAGGTAGGTGTTTGAGCCCTGGCAACTGTGTGTACGTCTGACTCGGTAGAGAGTGATGCCTTTTTAGGCTACTCACACTCCATACAATACAAATACTCTATTTTGCCAAGGCTGCTGATGTCACTCAACTAGATGTACACCTCTGGGAACGTGATAGCCCAGTAATCGCCATAGCGCATTCTGTAACTGTGTACTGCTGTAGTGTGATTTAGAACTGTGGTAGTGTTCAATCTCCATCCATGCCAGTTCTGGATGTGATGTGTGTGTTTCAGTGTCTGTGTATGGAGCAATGCATTATAGGCTACTCACCCACAGTACATTACAAATGCCCTACTTTGGTAGTCCTGCTGATGTCATTAATTGTGAAATACACTTTTCGGGAAAATGTACTTCAGTAATGTCCATGGCGCATGATATAACTGCATAATGCTGCAGTGCAGTAAACTTGTTAGACAGGGGTTCTACTCCCAGACATGACAGGTGTGTATTTGTAACTCATATTCTGTGTAGAGGTGGTTGTGAGTCTGTGGGCAATGTGGAGGGGTTTTGCTAATTTAATTTATGGTGGCCCTACAGTATATCACAACGTCAACCATACAGGGATAACAGATGTAAATGGCTGAGAGGCTGGGGTGCAAAGCCATACCCATACATGTGACGTCAAGGCCTGCCAATCACAGTTAGCAACCCCACTGTGCCTTCACATGTGAATCACAATGGACATACCACACCTGACAACATGGCCTGTATGGACAGATGACACTGACATCAGGAAATGCTGTTAGCATGCTATCAATGTAGGTGCAGGGCAAATCTGCTGACCAGTACCACTCCCTGCCACATGTGGTCAAGACTGGCACATCTGATGATAAGCTGCTTTCACAGCATGGGCCAGATAGCCAAGGTACAGTTCCACATGTCACTGTACTTGCATGTGGGAGGTGTACACATCCTAGGCATCATCCAAGTCATGGACTAGGGAACACAGACATGGCAAGTGATGCACAGCATTGGCCACACACAATAGTCATCCAGGTGACTGGAAGACGGATGCAATACCCACGTGTATCGGCAAATGCAGATGCTACAGGCCTGTGTCACAATGCAGACCATTGTCATGTGGGATGATGCCAAGGTATACCCATCGGCTACCCTTGTATAGCCTGCTGGCACTGTTGACCACCACACACCCATGCAGACATGTACCCATGCATGTCCGAACTGGAC
This sequence comes from Protopterus annectens, assembly GCF_019279795.1. Classification (NCBI taxonomy): domain Eukaryota; kingdom Metazoa; phylum Chordata; order Ceratodontiformes; family Protopteridae; genus Protopterus; species Protopterus annectens. The sequence goes on along the minus strand of NC_056735.1, from coordinate 1,935,002,917 downwards.
CCTGTGTGTTCATGTGTGTGTTGTATGGTGAATATGTCCACATCCACATGCACTACTCCCCCAGGGCACAGTGAAGCATGCCACCTTATGTCTGACACCCTGTCATACTCACTGCCCATACAACCTCCATATCACCTGTGTGGTGCATGTGTTCCCTGCACATTGATGTGTTGTGGCAATCCCACTAGTGATGGGTTGCACTCTTGGCCCTGCCAAGTGTGTTAATGTGTGTGCGTCCCTGTGTAAGTGTGCCTGTGCTGACACTGGCACCTGTTCATGCGGACAGGCATGTGTACATCACCTACTGTATATCTACCATATCCCTGTTGCAGATGTCACTCACCATCACATATATGTTCTGAGTGCTACCCACCAGATAACTAATGTGGTGCATCCAATAACAGCATTGAACTGTGATAGCACTTCATAGCTGTCGGGTGTTTGATACCCTGTGCTGGTAGGTGTGTGACACAAACATGCATAGGTTGTACCCTCCCACCCCTCCCTGACATGTATTCACCTCTGTCTGCCTCCCCCACTCCCTCTCTTGCAGAGGTGGAGGGCCACACCTACATTACTTAGGCAGCAGCATGTGTATTTAATGTGATGCTCATGATCAGCTGATGGCCTCTGCATGAATTGCAGCCCTTTCCTAGCCAACTGCATGTGGAACAGGTGTGGTAACATTCCCATAGCCAATTGCATGGAAACTCACTCCAATACCTGGGAACATCCTGGTGGTGTTGGGCCTTGTCTGTCACTGTGAGCAGGAGCTAGAACTGTCGTTTGTCAAACAGCATTCCAGATGGGTTGGGGATTTACCTCAAACAACATGCACTGTGGGAAAAGGGCAACAAACATGAGGGGATGTGCCTGATCTGACTACAAACTGTAAGTGCTGCTATACTGCATATGGCGTAATGTTGGATTAACAGTGTTTGTCTGGATATGCCTGTCATACATGTCGCAATAACTGCCATGTCAGTTCCATGTATATCAGGAATCCCCATCTGCAGGCTCATTTGCAGACTGGGCAGTGTTGTGCCTTTGATGTCATGTGTTAGCCACGATGCATCTATCCGTGGAATGCAGAAGGTAGTGTGAGGATTGCAGTCTGTTGATGGTGAAGGCCGTGACAGTTACTCACTACATATCCCTCATTGGACATATGTTGCAACATACCCCATTACAATGGTAGATTACTGAGGGTATCACAGCAACATGTCTATACTGGCCCTGTATATGTGCTGTCAGCCACACCTCTGTCAACCTTTGTACATATGTCGTGCATGAAGTGGTACATATATGCTGTACACCGTAAATAGTGTCATCATATCTGATAACATGCCAATGATATATCAGAATGCTACACATGTCATGTACAGTAGGGGTCACACTTATTGCCATACCCTGGAAATCCTGTGGATGTTTGTACAGTACTGAGGTCTGTGTAGTGATGGTGAATGTCGGCAGTGTGTGTATTGTTAATATGTACTATGGCCTGTGTACAGACTGTGGTAGATGTTATTGTTCTAGCTCCCCTTCTATCTGTTGTTACATGCTGCCCCACTGTATGGTACCTTTGTACCTAACATGTGTGTAGGGCCAGACACACATATGTCCCATACCACAGACAGCCATCAGACCAGACTGTGTAGCAGCCCAGTATATGTAGGGTCATTCTGTGATTGGCACATATGAGGATGGTGTAGGACAGAGAGTCTATATACTGTACTATTATGCTAGCATACCATATGTGGATGTAGCTGTGTTCACATTGGTTGTGGTTATGCATTGTCACACAGTTGTATCCTACCCTGTGCTCTGACATGGCTATCGAGCCTGCTATATATGCAGGTACTGTACCATGATAACCTTAGGATGTCTGTTAGTAGACAATGGCACACATGTTATGAGCAGATGCCACCTTCCACACACACCATGTCTGTGTCAACAATCCCAATGGCAGTAGCAACTGTCTATTAATATACCAGCTATACATACCAGACATCCCCTTGCACTACTACATTGGGTCTATAGGGGCTGGGGTAGGGCTACACTCCATGGCCAGGACATATGGTGGGACGATATGGACATGCACTTATCCAGATAGCCATGTATATATATATATATATATATATATATATATATATATATATATGAGCACACATGTGTAGTATGTCCAATTACCACTGTCATGGCAACCACCCACTATGAATCGCTACATCATGTGGGCATATTCCCTGTACATTCCCTGTGTGATGGACAACCTTCCTGTGTGTGGGCATAAATGTTACAGACAGCAGGTAGCAATACCTCTTACAGGAGGACCTGCACACTCAGGCCAGCCACATATATGTAGGGGGATCGGGACATCCGGAAAGACTGTGAGTAGAGTGGTGTAATGCTTTGCATAGTACTGGTGTTACAGTGGGTGTGTGTGTGTGTGTGTGTGTGTGTGTGTGTGTGTGTGTGTGTGTGTGTGTGTGTGTGTGTGTGTGTGTGTGTGTGTGTGTGTTTGTGTGTGTGTGTGTCTGTACATACTAGTTTACCTTGGACTGCAGTCTGTCTGCATAGCTCACTACTGTGGGCCTATCCCCTAGCTGGACAGAGGTGTGCTTCTCATGTGTTGTCTGTCCACCACACAGGTCCTGTGTTCGATATTACACTGGCAATGTGTGTGTTGAATGCTAGCAATACATGGCTATATCCATTTGTGCACCTGATGTTGTATTCCTGCATTAGGGTATGTTGCAACACATCCTGTAACACCAGCATGTTCCAGGGTGTGTAACTGCAATATTGCGGGTATGGCCCTGCATTCCTGCCTTTGTCCTCCACATATATGGCAGCCTTTGTCCTGCTATGATACGGGTAGGGGTTGTTAGGTAATGGCATACCATTAACTACTGCTACCATTCCTACTATCATCCCAGCCATAGCGTGGACACCCACAACATTTGTTGGCCAGGGACCATACATGTGACAAATACATTGACATTACCACAAGTAAAGAATGTCCACCTAGGGCTTGACTACAGGGTGTAATTGGAGGCTGCTGACTTACATCTGATATTGTTGACTGTTATGTATCATGCAGGCAAATCTTTTATCAGCTGTTGTACGAATTGAAGGGCTTAGCCTTGACACCATAGTATGTTATATATCCGCACTGTCTGCATCTACTGTTTTGTGTGGGCCTTGCATCCATCACTGGTTATTTACATCAACATCCATGTGCTGTCAGTAATGGCATACATTATTGTATGGTACACAAATAAAGGTTGTCTGTGTAAACATACCTGTGTGTTGTGTCATGTCCTTTGAATTGTGAGTGGGTAAATGTGCAATGTAAGTATCCCCTTTGTGGGGCTAGTTACCACGCCACACATGTCACAGGTACTGGTTACAGGGCTTGCGGCTGGGGATATACATTGCACCCAGTACATCCACACTACTGCTACACATGTATGGCTACTAATACTCTTTGTGTATGTACACATATATCCCATATATCTTATCTATATATATATATATATATATATATATATTTATATACCTGCACATGATTGTCAGTGTATGGATGTGTGTGCATATCTGTACCGTTGTAATGTGTAGCCCTTCAACATAGTACATTCCCTGCAGTACAATGGCATATCTGCATGATATGTTACAGATATTGGCCTGACATGTACAGGTGGCATGGATAACTGTTGGAGCATTGTAGCTGTGTTGTGGTGGGTCCTGCTGTCAAGTACTGCATGTGCTGGATATTGGATTGCACAGCATATCCGTTAGGGCTGGGGGGGGGGTTAAATAGCAGCAATTACAAGGTGTCCCTCATTTGTGCTCCACCCCCATTAACTGTGCTCGTGGTCTGTTATTTAGTATGGAGTGGGCCAGGAGTCCATTCCCATGTGGAAATCATATACACATGTCTATCTGTATATATATATATATATATATATATATATATATATATATATATATATATATATATATATATATATATATATATGTGTGTGTGTGTGTGTGTGTGTGTGTGTATCTGCATAAGTATATATGTTACACCCCCATATATAGAGGGATAGAACTGGACATTGATATGGCTCTAGGTATGTATATGTATCCATATATATATATATGTGTGTATGTATGTAGATATATATATATATATATATATATATACATATATATATAGATAGATATATACACTGAACATATTAATTTATCTATGTACGATTGCTGTTATATGGTTATTTGTGAGTAATACATACACATATCTATAGCTGTAGCTGTCTATCTCTTTACATTTACAGATGTATAGCTGTCCATATGTCCATGCATGTTCAGCCTATATGTGTGGCCTGTACCTCATTCTCTTGGCAATTGACATGGATGACCTTAGGACTGAGGTTAGTCGTTCGTGCCGACACGTACATGTTTCAGACGTATCATCTCCAGCAATATATGTGTTCTATCACATATAACTGTGTAACCTGCAATGTTTGAAGTGTATTAGAGCAGGATATGACAGATATTATGACGCATTATGTCCAGGATTCATACATTAAGAGGTTGTGTGGTGTGATGTTACTACATTCCCTGAGCTGTTGACTGATTGTGCTGGATGATATGTATGTAGAATGAGTGGTTATGTACATCTGTCATGGTTTAATGGTAGATCACGTAGTGTATGATGTGCAGCATACCGGGTGTGGGCCTTCCAGAGGCTGTATATTGTGTTTTAGGGCAGAACACCGGCTGTCGGATACAGAGTGAGTTAGGGACATTTGAGCAGTTGAATGCGGGTGTTCACGGGTTTGTACAGAGCTAAGCAATGCTAAGCTTGGGTTGCATTTCCTTACACTCAGCTAGCATCTGCTTAGCTCAATCTATGTAGGCAATGCTTACCCCCATGCAAATACACGTGCACACACTTACAACTGCTTATCCATGCATACTACTGCTATATGTATACACATGCTTACTAGTGCCTTAGTCATTCTGACACTTCACGTGCATTTAAGGCAGTACTCCTGTGCAAATATGTTACTTAGTAGGTTGTACAGCACAACAAAGTTAACATACGGATATCACATGGAAAATGGGATGTGCTGCAGTGAGACTCAACCTGGGAATGTGTGCACATTAGGCGGATGCTCTGGCTACTACAATATTGCTGTTTAGCTTTGTTTGCATATGTCTACCATAATGACATACCCATGTTCCCTTTTCCCAGTCCCGAGCTTCACATACACAGCATCCATCCATTCCTCAGTTGCTAGCCCTGCCATACCACACCTCCACACATTTCCCTCTCTGCACGTCTCGGTACACCTCCAGTATACTGTCCCCACACAAGCGTCTGCAGGTTCTTCATCCATTTAGTCCATGTACATACCAGCCTTCCCTTGATCCTCCTCCGATACTGGTGTTGACATCGATGTGACCCACAACTGCTGGTTCATCCCGCCAGGAATGGACCTGTTGTTGTGTCAAGAGTAGACCTAGCTGGTCTACATTGTTTCACCCACTGGTAGCATCCTGCCAGGGTATTGTGTAGCACTTGTTTGCTCACAGACCTGGCCAGCCACATCTCCAGGTTCCAAGGAACCAATGCCCCAGGTGTGACATACTGTGCATGCAGCATGCTCACATGTCCCCGCAGTGTGTACCGTATATCATTATTCCCTTCAGTATTATGCAGGTCTACTGTTCTCACAGTATGATTGGACAGGCACTGTTCTGTGCTGCACATAGATTGCTCATAATACTGTGGTTGAGCAATAGACACGTGTTCTGGTATTAATCTACACACTTATATACATTTCCTATACTGTTGGATGCCTGTGCTGGATGATGTGTTTGCGATCACAGCAGCTGAATGTGTATCCACCATGGCTTAGTGGAACTCACATCTACTATAGTGTGCAGGGTCGGGGTTTGCAACCTGGCAGTGCAGATTATTTTGTTAATGGCCACAACAACAGCTGTTGGCTACAGGGTGACTAAGGCACTGTAGAACATTTGTAGATGGGTATGCACTTGTTTGCGTGAAGCATAGCATTACTGCCCTCTGGTTGGGGCATCTTGCACTCAGTTAGCCTCTACATTGCTTCACCAGTGTGGTACTCACATACCAGTGGCCAAACAGGCTTACGCCCGCTTGTTCCCGCATACACACGTGCAACGTCATGCATTTTATTCACATTTGTCAACTGGGACTCTTGGACTGTATGCTTGTCCATTGTCAACGGTGGCCTGGGGTGTAGAGCTCTTTATTGACCCCATCTATGTATCCCAATCAATACTGGGGTGTTCACATTCATAGAGGGTAACAGAGATAACATAGCTACGTCCCCCATTAATCACGCTTAGTCTATGTTAAACTGTCGGTATTATCCATGCTTAGGTCAGGTTTACATGTCAGGTTTGACTGTTGACAAGGGTCAGTTTAAGGTGAGGTAGGATTCCTGTTTCACAGGTCTGGATAGGTTACATGCAGGTATTCGGGGTACGTGTAGTTATTCCATACCTGTCTGGTACAGTAGATGTGAATAGCTAAGGAGTAAACAGGTAGGTAGTGGGGTGACATTGTCAACCACCAATTATTGCTCCACACCCTGCAAACCCTTCATCTTGACAAATCAGCACTAAACTGGTTTAAGGACTACCTAGCTGACCGGCAACAAGCAGTCCAATGGCAAAATAGTCTATCCCAACTGCTGCCAAATAACATTGGGGTTCCTCAGGGCTCCATTCTTGGTCCCCTTCTTTTCTCTGTTTTTATAAATGATCTGTACTCTGTTATCCCCACAGCCACCTGCATTCAATATGCAGATGACTCCACCCTGATCTGCTCCGACCTCTCTCTTCAGAAACTCCAAGCAGCCACCCAACAATGTTTTGCCACAGTCGAAAAATGGTTCTCTGACCTGAAACTCATCCTAAACCCAACTAAAACCAAGTTACTTCTCTTCCTCCTCGACAACAACTCCCATAGCTCAGGAACCTCCCCTGTGAATCATAGGACCTTCTTTGTTGAATCCATTAATGGCACCATCATAGAGCCCGTCTCCCACACGAAACTATTAGGTATCACAATTGACCATAAGCTCAAATTTGACATGCACATTGCCCAAACCATTAAGTCAGTTAACAAAAAATTAGGCTCAATGTATAGAATCAGGAACTGTCTTACTCCCCACGCAAAACTAACCATTGCACGTACTCATCTCCTTTCCACACTATTATATGCCTCCCCAATATTCTCCTTCCTCAATAAACGTGAGCTCAACAACCTCTCCACTACCTACCATCATATTGCCAGATTTGTCACAGGAACATCCTATCGGACCCACCATTGCGTCAACCTAAAGAAACTGGACTGGCTTGAACTACCTAATCTCCTCAAATTTAATCAACTAATCGAAGCTTTTAAAATTATTAATCAACCTGATAAAACCCCTGCCCTGTCCAAAATCCTGACCCCTTACTCCAACTTAAGCTGCCTTCGATCTGCAAACAGTAACCAGGTAATGACTATCAAATCAAACAATGTGGGAGGTGATGCTCTTTATGCTAACTCTATTGGGAAGCAATGGAACTCACTCCCAAACAGCCTTAGACTCATGACTTCCCTTAACCTATACAAAACTCATCTCCGAGCAATACTCAAGTCCCAATGGTTATGCCCATGTCTAAACCCTGATTAAATCCAACACGCTCCATAGCCCCTCTTCTCTCATCTCCCTTTTAAGAGCTTATATTGTAATTTTTACTTCCTTAATTGTACACATGTTAAGTGGCCAAACAAACAAAATGTACGTTCAAACAATCTAGCTGATACATATTGATGTCTCCTTGTTTCTGTGGTGTCACTATGTCTTTTTTTTCGTATTGTATTGTTATTTTTATTGTTATTCTTATTTGCATTGTTATTATGTTCCGAAATTGGGAGCTTTTCTCCCCGGGCCTCTACTAAAAAAGGATATGTATCCAGTTGGACTAGCCCGGTCAACAAATGTAAAATAAAATAAATAAAATAAAATAAATAAAATTGTAACTGTATTGTAGCCCATACTTATAATTGGATGGGGAGCAATAGGGATGGTATGCTGGATGTTGGGATTTGCATGCGAGGCAGGACAAGAGGTGTCAGTATCACTAGTTGATGTAGTGGTATAGAGTTTGAGGTGGGGGGGTTCTCAAGGTGGTGAGACTGTGCTGCTCCAGGTGTGCTTGTGGTGTTCCTTCATGTGTTAGTTACATGTGGCCTGTGGGACAGCTGTGATACTACATGTGGGTTTGGGTTCCAGATACTAGCAATATAATGGAGGAAGAGGGTGTCACCTACATGTACCCATAGACAATAATAGAAATGGAACAGGGGTTGATAGGTATGTGGTGTGCATGGGGCACAAAGGGGGTTGTTAGTAGGGGGATTATCCAGGGATGTGCAGGATGGCTGCAGGGAAGATCCACAGCTGGCCATGTTGTCTACGACAACAGCTGTGCATATTCACTACATTTGGTGTTTGCATCGGACACTCACACCCCTGGGTGGGGGTGAGGACTACAATAATACCTTGTGCTGCCTATTACATCGGCTTACATGCCTACAGTGGGGTGTTGTGACCATGTGTTTGTAGGTGTTGTGTAGTGGGTTATGCAACAGCACATATGGTTATACCATACTTAGCCATGTAAACTGGACTGTGCTGCGGTGTGACCCATATCAGGAATGGCTGTCCTTTAGCTGTAAGCATGCCTGTCGACTGTACAGAATCTGTGGCCTGTCCAGTGTTTGCTTAATAATATTGGTGTGTTCTTCTTACATATGCACCTGTCTGGCAAATATCTGGGAACTGATGCCATTAAATACAGACAAGTAATTGGGTTTAGGACCCCACATCCTTCAGGCGAGTCATGCTAATGCATAACCTATTATTCTATCGGCTTTCTAAGGTGGTAAGTGGAATTTGTGCTTTCTGTCCCTATTTCTCCCCCCAACGGTTTAGGTTCTGTCCAGTGGTTTTGCTCTTAGAGGCTGAGAGGTATGGGCGTAAGCTCTGCCCAATTTGCAATATTACTTACATCCCTGGGTCGGTCCGAATACAACTGCACCAGCCAACTCCTGCACGCCTAGGCCCATAATTGCACACCCATAGTTCCTCCACCTGTCCCTCTGCTACAGCACTCATCATTACTGTGGGTGCAGGTGGGGACTAACCACACCACTACACACTGCCCACTCTCCACGTGTCAGGACCCATGTCATACATTGTGTCGACCCATGGGTCATCAGGCTTGCACAACCTACTGGTCTTTGAATGTATACAGCCTTGTTAGATAAATCATTACAGGGACTGACTCCGATGATCATTACTTTTTGGGGTGTCCCACAAATGACATTGATGTCTTTGTTTCAAGAGTAGACTTGGCAGGTCTCTACCACTGGTAGTATCCTGCCTGTGGTCTGGGAAGCAGTGGTGTGTTTACTTGTAACATGTGTTTGTATGTTTCACCTGTCTAGGTGGGGGGGGGGGTCGATGCTATGTGTTACATGTTTGTTGATTTGACCCCTCACCCCCATTGGCCGGCCTGTGAACATATGTAATCCTTATCTGGTGTATCATATCTTTATATATATATATATATATATATATATATATATATATATATATATATATATATATATATATATCTGCTGTATAATACTATTTAACAAATTGTTTTCTAGTCCTGAGGAGCTTTTCTCCCCGGGTCTCTGCTGGAAATGAGCCACAAGCTCAGCCAGACTTACCCGATTAACAGATGTGATTTAAATACATGCTTCAATTAATATCCTAGCTATATATATGTGTATGTTTACACACATATATACATATATATTTCTTCATATATATATATATATATATATATATATATATATATATATATATATATATATATCTGTATGTATATGCATATATATATATATATATATATATATATATATATATATATATATATATATATATATATATATATATATATATATATATATATATATATATATATATATATATATATATATATATATATATATATAGATATATATATATATATATATATATATATGTCTAACAACATATGGATGTACGGGTGTCTGCATATGTATATATCTATATGTGAGTATTTAATTATATTCTGTCTCTGTATGTACACATTTGCTCTATGGAGAGGAGGAGGTTTCACTCTATGTAGGTATGGGTATATATATATATATATATATATATATATATATATATCTACATACACACACACCTCTACAGTTGTACATCTACATCTGGTTATTCCGTTCTTTGCCGTGTACAATAGCCTGTGCTGCAGTGGGACCCGTAGCGGGAGTGGCTGTCCATTGACGACACCTCTGCCCAATGCACACTATTGCTTACATCCCTGGGGCAGTCCACATAGACCCTCTCCAGTCAACACCTGCTCAGCTAGGCCCATAATTTCATACCTATAGTTCCCAATCCGCACCTCTTCAGCATTCTTCCTTACCGTGCAGGTCGGGTCTGGCCACACCTGCACATTGTACCCAGTCCCCACTTCTCGGGACTCATCACGTATGTTGTCTCGCCTAATGGATCATCAGGCTTCCCCTACCTTGTACACTGGGAACATGTGTGGCCTGCCGTTTGACATCGGTGTAATGGCAGGCCACCCAAATATGTTTGAATGTTTGGATGTCCTACAAGGGACATACATTTCTTTGTTTCAAGACTGGACTTGGCGGGTCTTTCCCACTGGTAGTATCCTGCCTGTAGTCTGGGAAGCAGTGGTGTGTTTACTTTTATTGTGTGTTTGTATGTTTCATCAGTCTAGCTGCGGGGGAGGGTTGATGCTACATGTTACACATTTGTTGATTTTATCCCTCACCCCCATATGCACGGCCTGTGAACATATGTAATTCGTAACTGCTGTATCATATCCTAGCTATATACATATGTATATTTACACACACACACACACACACATATATATATATATATATATATATATATATATATATATATATCTATATATATATATATATATATATATATATATACATTACTATATACAGATATATCTATGCATACATGTATATATTTATATATTGCTGTCTATATATATCTAACGACATATGGGTGTATGGGTGTCTGCATATGTATATATCTATATGTGGGTTGTTGTGTCTTTCGGCTTTTCCCGGTTAGGGGTCGACACAGCGGAACTCCGGTCCGCTAAAGATTGGCAGTAGATTTTTACGTGCCGAGTTGCCAGCTCTGACACACATCTTTCAATGAAGGTACACCCAATCACGCATGTCTCCACACAGAAGACGCACTAGCTGAGAATTGAACAGAACAACGTCTTACTGTGAGGCGACAACACTACTGCAGCACCACCACCGCATATCTATATGTCGGTATGTATATGTATTCTCTATTTGTATTTATACATTTGTACTACGGAGAGGGAGAGGTATATCTCCATGTAGCTATGGGTAGATATACACACACATACCTCTACATATATACATCTACATCTGGTTATTCCTTTCCTTGCCCTGCAGATTAGACTTTGCTGCAGTGGGACTCATAGCAGGTGTGGCTGCTCGTTGGGTGACACCTCTGCCCAATGAACACTTTTGCTTACATCCCTGGGGCTGTCCGTATAGACCCACATCAACCAACAACTGTAAACCTAGACCCATAACTAGGTACCCATAGTTCCCCCACCCACACCTCCTCTACAGCACCCATCCTTACTCTGGGTGCAGGTCTGGTATGAACACACCACTACACACTGCCCACTGTCCACTTCACGGGACCCATATCGGATGTTGTCTCGACCCATGGGTCATCAGGCTTTCCCACCCTTAGATTCTGGGTATGTACACACCCCGGCCAGAATGGTTTTCACATAGGCTTCCTTGCATGATGTGTTAATTTTTGGGGCATCCCGCAAGGGACGCTCCTGTCTGTGTTCCAAGTTTAGATTTCACGGGTGCACTGTGCACCCCCCTGTTGTATCCTGCCTGCGGTCTGGGGAGCAGTGGACTATTTACATTGTTTGTGGGTTAGCGTATATGTTTCCTCTGTCCTGCTGGGGGGGTGATGCTACATGTTACATGTTTCTTGCTTGGGCCCCTCACTTCCATTGGCATAGCCTGTGAACATATGTCATTCTTGTGTGCTGTTTCCTATCATAGCTGTATATCTGCGTATATCTATGCACACACACATACACTCACACACACACACACACATATATATGTCTGCATACATCTATATATATATATATATATATATATATATATATATATATAGATATATATATATATACACACACACACGCACACACGCACACACGCACACACACACATATATATATATATATATATATATATATATATATATATATATATATATATATATATACGTATATATATATATGTATATACATACATATTGCTATATATATATATATATATATATATATATATATATATTTATAAATATATATATGTATATATATATATATATATATATATATATATATATATATATATATATAAATCCATGTGGGTGTATCAGATGTATGGCCTTAATCTCACTTGTCAATTGCTATGATGGCTTAGTGTTTAACTACTGTGACTATAGTGTATGGGGTCCTGAGTTTGAGCCTTGCAGAGGCAGTTTATTTTGTTGCTGGGAAAACATGGGCCGTTGGATACAGAGTAATTAAGGCACTTTAAAGCAGTTGCGAGTGGGTTTGCGCGGGTTTGTGCGACAGTAAGCACTTCTAACCTCTGGTTATGGTTTCTTTCACTCAGTTATCTTCTACTTTGCTTAATCTGTGTAGGCAATGCTTACCCTCACACAAACACACTTAAACACGCTTACTACTGCTTATTTTTGCTTAAACCTGCTTACTAGTGCCTTATTCATTATGACACTGACACTTCACGTGGGCATTTAATACAGTACTCCAGTTCACATTTAAATATTATTATGTAGGTTATACAGCAAAGAGATGTAGGAATATGTTCATATACAAATTTCATGTGGAAAAGGATATGTGCTACAGTGGGACTCGAACGGGGAATGTCTGCTCGTTAGGCAGATGCTCTAACCACTACACTATTGCTGTGCTGCTTCATTTGCATATAGATTCCTTGTTATTTTCTTCAGCCTTTTCAGCTGCTTTAACCTTAGCTAAGCGATGGGCAAACCCATGCACCTATGGTTAGCTGTACTTGGGGTTTTAAATAAATAAAGAAAATGGTTTCTTCATTTTATTTGAATGTACTGTTGCTGTTGAACACATGGGGACTGTTGGTGGGGATATGCGGACACTTATGAGCGGTCTCGCTCATTTATTTACACATTCTTCTGTTCTACTTTGCAGTGGCGTGCTTATTCTGAGAGCTCTGCTCTCAGACACGCCCCCTTCACTCATCCACGCTCTGTGTAGCATTAGGAGTTCAGGCAGCGCGCCTTCATTAATATGAATGCTGTACTGCCGTCCTCCTCTTAAACTGCCGCTTCCATGCAGGACTAGATTAGTCCTGCACAGAAGTTTAGTAAATCCGGGGGAATGACTTTACATAGGTGGAGTCTCACAGCTTAGTGAACACTTCCACTGTGATGTATGTGATTCATACACATATCCAGAAAAGAAAGCAGAGTTTGATCTGTAACTGGTGGTAGAAACAAATTAAAGTAAAAAAAAAAAAAAAAAAAAAAAAAAAACACAATGGGCCGGATTCACGAAGGCTTGCACGGAGTCTAAGAGTAGTGTAAGACTCCATGCAGCCTTCGCGATCCAGGAACAGCCCAAAGTCCATGTAAGAGACAAGCTAAAATGGCTCTTACACGGAGTGGGCGTGGATAAGCTAATCACCTCACCTGCAGCCGAATAGCATGCAAATGAGGATGATTAGCGATCCAGGAAGCCCAGAACAGCCCGTGTAAGAGCCGTTTTAGCTGCAGAAATGTTCTCAGTTGACAACTGAGTACGTTTCTGCAAAAACTGCAATGGAGCCATGTCAGCTCCAAATAAAGGGTGCATATGTGTCAGGCAGCATGCCAATGGCCAAATATGTGGCCATTGGCAAAGTAAACGGGCGCAAATATATTAAAAATATAATTTTTTTTCGGCGATTGCCGATGTTTAAACCCAGCGCAGCCCCGCGCAAATAGGCTGCGCTGTATAAAACATAAAAACGAAGGTTTTAAACCTACAAATGTAGGTTTTATGCAATACATGGAATGTCAATGCAGGGACCAGCAGACCAAAACCAACATGGCCACCGTGTAGTGGTTGCTAAGGGGGGAAGCTGAGTCTAAGACATGTAACTAAGCATTAGTAGGCAATCTGATGCAAATGAGTGTAAGGATACTGAATTCCACTGTCACATAGCAAATGAGCACAGTCTGAGTAGTGTAAGAGTTACAGAAGGGGGAGGAACAGAGTAGGAGAGAGGTGACATCACAGGGGGGAATGGTAGAAAGAAATGCAGTTCATTGGAGGTCAGAGTTACATGACAGATGTCAGACAGATATCATGGAAAGAGGTGTGCCACTAACTAAGCATGAGAAAGTCAAGAAATGGAAGGTGAACACTGTTGCCTACACCAAAGTTTCTTGCTGGATGTGTATGCGCACGTGTGCGCACCATGAAGCGCGAGTAAGGCAGTGTGCACACGTGTAAGGCAGACTGAGCATGTAGGAGCGTGTTGGGAGATGTTTAACACTGTTTGCATGGGCGTGCACGCGTTTTAATCCGAATAAGCAGATTCTGAACCATGTAAGTATGTGTGCATGTGTGTAAGCCACTGTGAGCGTGTTTCTGCTGGTTTACACACGGCTCCACCCTGAGGAATCAGAAAGGAAAAAGGAAGCAACAGATTTAGTAGGAAGCTAGCAGGGAATACTGCTGGAGCTAGCAGGTGAAAACAATTAGATGCAGGCAATTACACAGGCAGAATAGTAGCCCAGCCCAACACTTAAAACTCTGCAAACAGCAGTGCAGGATGTTTCTCTCAAGAGACACTGCAAGACAGGAGTTAAGTTATCAGAAGTGAAAACTGAAAAAGCTGAACTCAGAGCAGAAATATTAGGGGCTGCCATAGCTGTCATAATGAGACATAGGCGACTTGCTGAGGGTGGTGACAATGCAGATGGTGCCAGACAACCCACAGTGAGGAGACGGAGAAGAGTGTACAGGCCAAGGGTCACCTACCATGGGTTACATGAGCTGGAGATAGTAGAGTGCTATAGAGTGGACAGAGACCTCCTGCAGCAAATAGTGGAGCTGTGCAGGCCACGCCTCACACACAGAACCAACAGAGGGAACCCATCCCAGTGGAAACCAAGGTATGTGTTGGCCTAAGAATACTAGCAACAGGTACCTTCCAGAGACCAACTGGTGATATGATGGGGATATCACAGGCATCAGCCTCCAGGGTACTGCACCAGTTCCTGGATGCCATGTCAGCACATGTCGGTGATCATGTATATTTCCCCAATGCCCGTGAGGTATTGGCCAGCAATATGCGTCTCTTCCAGCAAATAGCGGAATACCCTAAGGTAGTGGGTGCAATAGACTGCACGCACATACGCATCAAAGCACCAGCCGGTGAGCAGGGTAGGGCATACATCAACCGCAAGTGCTTCCCCTCCATCAACTGCCAGGTCGTGTGTGATGCCCAGGGCATAATCATGAATGTGTGTGCTGGCTGTCCTGGGAGCTACCATGATTCCCACATCTGGCATTTGACGCAGCTGTACCAGACATTTGCCAATGGGGACAGCCTGCATGGACACCTAGTGGGGGATGCAGGTTATGCACTGGAGCCGTGGCTGATGACACCCATCAGAAACGCACACACACCTGAACAGGAACGCCATAATGAGGCACACGCACAAACACGTAATGTAATAGAGCATGTGTTTGGGCTGCTCAAGTCATGGTTCCGGTGTCTGGACACATCTGGTGGAGCCTTGCAGTACACACCAACTACATGTACCCAAATTGTCATGGTATGTGCTATGCTACATAATATGATCTTGCGAAAACAACTGCAGAAGGAGCAGCATAGGGCCGGGCCAAACAGCCCCCCACCATTGCCAAGGCCATCACAGGGAGAGCGTGACTCGGATGAGGAACAACCTGAGCCTGCCCCAGTAGGCAGAAGGACGCGTGCCCAGTATGCCCTGGCCTTGGCAAAGAGGCAACGCATAGCACATACACTGGCTCAGTAGGAACCCTGGGAATGATACCCCTCTCTGACTCACTCATATAGTAACAGGGATGCCTAACATCACACAACCTGCTCTCAAACATGTACAGGGAAGTGTAATATGCACATCCGACAGAGGCAGCCCTGCAGCACCACCTGAGGCATGAATGCTTTGTGTTAAGTAATGTAACACCATGTACTATATGCACACCTGAGGACCCTGACTAACATCCTACCCTCACCAAGCATCATGCCACAATATGACAATGAGATGATCAAGTGCAATAATTGACTGAAGTATCGCAGTTAGTCAAAGGGGATCCAATGTGTGCCAGTCTGGGATGACATGCTGAGCATGACATGATGCACCACCTGCTAGGACTGGCATGCACCTATCAGTGCAGGCCGTATGGATACTGGCAAAGGCTGTTGTTACCCACAGTGTGTCCTGAATAGGTAAGGCTCAAAACACAAACCTATCTCCATAGGTATCAGAAGGGATAAGAATAAGATAAGGGATAAGTCTAAACAGCAAGATGCATGCAGTATAAAGTCACACAGTATGGAGAATGTTGATATCTGCGCTGTAACAGAAAACTGAGCCAAGACTGACAACAGCACCCTAACACTACCAGGTTACACCTCATACTGTGCTGTACAGCCTCAAAACATGGAACAAGCTACAAAAGGAGGGTGACTAGCAAGAATTGTCAAGGATAACTACACCCCCATGTTGGTACCACAACAAAAAGCAGCATGGACTAGCCATGGTCAAGTAACAGTGGCTAAAACTGCCCCCCAGTTTATAGCCTGCTACAGACTACTGTCCCAACACCAGGAACTGTACCTGGCCTATGCTGGAATACATGAATATATCAAGTCCTCCAAACCACATTATATTGGGTGACTGAAAATACCCAGACATAGACTGGGAGCATTATACTAGCTCCAACAGTGTAGGACAAAGTTCATAGAATCCATAAACCAAAAGGCCCAGGAACAATGTACCACTCCCACAAGAGGGGTAAGCATACTGGATGTGATAATCAGCAACATGGGTACTCGATGGCAAGATGAGAAGTGTATTGCTCACTGGTAAAACCAGACCATAGAGTAATCACACTGGATATACAAATCCTGACCACAGTCCCTGGCCAGAAAACCACAGTGGAAAACATGTGTTAAGCAATATTTGCACTCCTCCAAACTGATGTGGAATCCATTAAAGGTCCTGTGCAGGTGCAAAATATGGGCCACACCTCAGAACCTGTAATACAGCCATTCCATGAACACTGCCAGGAATGCTTGGATTATGCAATCCTAAATTAAAACAAGACACAATGCCATACACGCAGGAATCTGGCATGGTGGACACCAGCCATAACCAAACCATGCAAGAGAATGAGGAAGCTACTACATGATAGAGCAAACATAAACAATGAAGTAATCACTGATCAGTAGTATGGCAATAAAATCTGTCCACACATACAATCCACTAAGGCCAGAAACAACAAGTTGAATCTGTGAATCCTGAGGCAATGTTACACCTGCCGCAAGTACACAGACAACCCCCAACTCCACCCAAGAAATACAAATATATGTGAGAGATGCAACCATCTATCCAAACTGGAGGCTGAGCTCCCTCAACTCAGTACTCCCAAAACTAGTCAGGAGTAGAAGGTAACCAAACACACCACAAACACAGTCACACATAGACCTATCACAACTGCAAACCAAACACATAAACACAGAAAAACATTCCCGGAGGCACAAATTACAAACACAGCACACCAACAGAGGCCTCTAAAGCAGACACCCAATCAAGCAACCTCCAAACATAGCACATGCAACACATAGTACACAAAGCTGGTGTGCCAAACAGTCACAGGCCAGAAGGAGAAACAACATGCCTGATACAGTTGTAATAGATGACTCCATAGTCAGACACACTGCTGTCCCAAGACACCAGACTGAACAAGGGAAAGGGTACAGTAAGCTGCCTGTAGGCTGCCACAATACGCCACATAACAGAAGTATGCAGGTCACTCCAAAGCAAGTAGAAATATGATGCAGTCATAGTCCATGCTGGTGTGAATGACCTGAGATGTACCTCCCTAGACTACATGAAAAGAGACATAGATGAGCTCTCTGATTATGTAGTCCAGGCCGGTATGACACTCACCGCTTGCAGCATCCTACCCTTACCAAGAATAATGCCACAGTACAAACACGGAATGATCAGTCATAGCAAGTGGCACACTTACTGGTGTCATTCCAAGGGGATCCAATGTCTGTCTGCTTGGGATGTCATGCTTGACAAGCCACACAGCTGTTCTTGGGATGGCTTGCACCTGTTACCCCTGGGCGTCTGAATATTGGATAAGGCCTTTGCCACCTTCATAGAGCCTTTTGTAGGCAAGGCTGAAAAGACTGACCCACCACCCTAGAAAACATAAGTGGAAAGAAACATAAGGGTAATGCTGACCAATGCCAGATGTGTAAACCCCAATACGCATGCTCCCAAGGCCATCCCCAGTATGAAGAACATCGATGTCTGTGCAGTGACAGAAACCTGCTGCAAGCCTCCTGACAGCACACCAGCACTACCAGGTTATACCACGTATCATGTATCATGGCCCCAAAACCTGGAACAAAACATAAAAGGAGGGTGAGTATCCATATTCAGCACAGACACCCATACGTCCAGGTAACTGACAATGCACAAGGCACTGGAGTCCACCCATGTGCAACTAACTGTAGGCAAGACTGCTGTACAGTCTGTAGCATGCTACAGACCACACTCTCACACACAGGAACCCCACCCAGCCATCCTGAAGACACTGGACAGTATGAATGTTCCACCAAATACCAAACAAGGTACCACAAATTACCACATAGGTGGTAAACCATTATGTATGGAAGGAGTAACCAGGGACCTAGGGACACAAGTGGACAGTAACCTGTTATGTGACACCCACATTGCCAATGTGGCTAGGAAGACTGTCTACATTTGACACCGTATCAGGAAAGGATTCACATCTACGTCAACAGAGGTCATTGTGCCCCTATACTGTTCTCTAATCACACCCATAATCTAGTACAATGCCTCATATGGGATGTACCTTACCTGACACCTGCAGCAGTTAGAAAGACCTCAAAGGTACCTCACCAAGAGGATAAAGGGTCTCAAATATATGTCATATGCTGCCTGGCTGTAGACGCCCCAGCTGAATGCAGTCACATACTGCCTACACAGAGGCATTGCATGCCTGTTGTAGAAGGCCATGCCCAACACAGGAGTAATGGGCATACTCCACCCCAGAAAACTCAAATCCATCGGAGCTGTGAGAGTGAGAGATGTCAACCTCAACAAATAATGAAATAGGATGTGCTGGTGGGACAGATACATAATCCAGAGGCTCCCCACACCCTGGACCAGAATCCCACTCCATGTTAGGCAGAGCCCCTCACTGACACTCTTCAACAGGAATCTTGCCAAGTGGATGGATGATTGTAGAGTTACACTGGGGGTCTTCACTGTGTCATGTCCAGACAGAGGCACAGCAAAGCAAATCATAAATGGCCATAATATTCACATAGCAAGGGGTGGCAAAAGCCACACACACTCTGGCTAGGCTAACAAATGCCCTAGGGTGGATAACCTAGTATGCACCTATGAACCTATGAAGATACAAATTGTACAGGACACTAAGGATAATCCCAAGGCTTTCACAACTGATGGTAGGAACCATGTTGGAAATTCACAGATATGCTCTGAATCACACAAATATCACAAACACACACACATATTGCCATCATACATAATGACAGGTGCAGTGCAAACCCCCACCCCCCAGAATGCAGAATATCTATCCCAGCAGACTGCTGGCCCCCTGACTTTGCAGATGCTGAAGTAACAGCCAACATCTACAAAGCAAAACACACAGCAGCAATGGTATGAGATGGTGTCCTTGGCTTAGTGCAACATGGACTCCAAGATGAATGGAATGCCAAACCACACTACTGCTCAATGTCAGCCTTACCACAGAATATGTACCCAAAGAGCAGTGTACAACAACAGTGGTCCTTCTCAACAAAGGTGTTGCCTGAATGGATACTGAAAACTACTACCCCAGAATCCTGAGAAGTTCGGTCTGCACAGCTATGGAAAGGATCAGCATGTACCACAGACATAAAGATATTGGGGACCTACTGACACCGGACCCTACCCAGTGTGGCTTTCTTAAGTGCAGATCCTGCCCCTAAACATGTTTGACTCAATTGAAACAGTCATTAAGGTCATTGATGAGGGCAATGTGGTCCACACAGCGTAGCTGGACCTTGCAAAGGCTTCTATACAATACCCTACGTGTTCATTATAGATAAGCTCACCAGCTTAAATATAAACCGCTATGTCAGTAGAGCGGTTGCAAACCAGACCAAGGACAGAACAGACATGGTCAGACATGCTGCAGCCATGTCAGACTACAAACCAGATATAACTGGCATCCCACAAGGCTTGGTCCTGGGATCTCCCTCGTCTGGTATATATGTCCCATAGGTACAGGCAAACATGGAAGGACTGTGTCCGGACATGTTTGCAGAGGACTACAAACTGCTCACCACATATGATCCACCAGCTGACACAAGCATCCCACAAAAGGGCCACATAGAAACAGACAACTGGTGCCATAGCCATGTCAGCAAGCTAATTGCAGAAACGTGTATAGCCAACCCCCGTGGATATACAGTAAGTGCCCACCAATTACCACATAGGTCTTAACCCATTATGTAGTTAACATGTAGTGAGAGACCTGGGGACACAAGGTGATAGATATCCTGCATTGGACAAACATGTGCTGTAGTGTTTACAGAAACATACCATATACCCACCTAATCATGAAAGTTGTCAGATCTAGATAAGGGGAGGTCATTGTGGCTCTGCAGTCATCCTTCATCAGCGGTACAAGTGACTACAATAGCCCCTGTGGGATGTACCTCAGCAGACACCTCCAACAACCGTAAAGTCCCCAACAGTACCTCACCAGGAGTATCAAAGAGCTTGCACAGATGCCATGTGTTGCCTGTGTTGCTGGTATCAATAAACATGCTGCACCTTGTACAATCTGAATGGCAGTGAGCTATGCACATGAGAGACCTGAACCCCAGCACTGACTTACATAGGACAAGCTGTACTGCATGATCCATAACACAGAAGCCACCCCCACCCATGAGTGAACCCACAGTACAGACTACCCATAGAGTCACTTATCAATCTTCCTCAATAGGAATCTTGATGAGTGGATGGGAGATGGTAGCTTTATCCTGGGTATCACTGTCATGTCACAGGTAGACAGAGGCACAGTATACTAACCATGACATATGTCATGGCAAACTCCACTTACAATGTGTGTTGAAGGACAAACACACTCTCCAACTAGCATTAGGCATGGACTAGGGCACATCGCTAGTGTTTGCAAATATACACCTATGTTGTGGAATACACTACCAATGTTGGACAAGCCTGGTTTAAGTAGTTCATATCTGAACAGAATGCAACATGGTCAGATGTACACAACTGGCCCCTAACCAGGCAGTTGTGCCCACTATCGAAATGTAAAGCAGTGATAGCACTAAAGCCCAGGATACTGTCCACCACAGTCAAAGTACTACCAGTACACTATACAGTACTACAGTGTTAGGTCAGTGTGAAAGGATGTTGACAACTGTATGCAAAGTATCCCATGCAAACACTGCAGGCACAGTATAATCCTGTTGTGTTCACACACAAAACAGTTGTACAGTAACTACGCAACATGACACACAACACACAACCATAAACAGGTGATATTTGTTGAAGTTCACACTCATCCACAAATGTGGTGGGCTGCAGAGTCCAACATATGGAATGCTCACACTGGGCATGCTCACACACTTTGATAAATGAGACATATGTCAGATAACATGCCATGGGAAGGCTGAACTGCTCATGCTCACACACTTAGGCCAAATCTCAGTTTAGCAGTTGGACACACATATCTGGTATTTTTATGTGTTATTCCAGGAACCAACCACATTACAGCAGTCTGCCCAGTGCACACAGTTAAATGACTACAGAGACATACGTGATATAGTGGACCCCTCCCATATGCAAACATCTTCCACAGATGCACAAGTTGTTCATACAAACAGGGAATGCTATGGCAATAAAGATGTGCAAACAGTCTATCAGCAACAAATAATGTGCATTTGACAATTAAACATATGGGTGTAGAGGTCAACACTAGGCTGTTTGCCCTAGGGAATGACAGCTTAGCCAGAGTGTGCTTGGTGTCTGCCTCCCCACAGGATGCACATTCCCCTTTCTAAACACCGATGATGTCAGCACTCTATAAGTATAGCAGGAGAAAAGAAACCTTCCAGTAATGCGAATAGCGTGCTCTGCTAATGCGTCCGTCCCAAGTGTCATAACATAGTTAGATAGGGGTTTGAATCCTGCAAATGCTCAGTGTGTGAGTGGGGTTGGTGTAAGTCTGTGGGAGAGAAATGTCCCTTTTGGCAACTGGGAAAACACACTACAGGATGCACATTCCCCTTTCTAAACACCGATGATGTCAGCACCCTTTAAGTACAGCAGGAGAAGAGAAACCTCCCAGTAATGCGAATAGTGCGCTCTGCTAATGCGTCCATCTCAAGTGTCATAACATAGTTAGGTAGGGGTTTGAATCCTGCAAATGGCGCGTGTGTGTATTTGGCTGAGTGGGGTTAGTGTGTGTGTAAGGGAAATGTTCCTTTTGGCAACTAGAAGAACAGACTACAGGATGCACATTTCCCTTTCTAAACACTGATGATGTCAGCACCCTATAAGTACAGCAAGAGAAGAGAAACATCCCAGTAATGTGAATAGCACACTCTGCTAATGTGTCTATCTCGAGTGTCATAACTTAGTCAGATAGGGGGTTGAATCCTGCAAATGGCAAGTGTGTGTTTTTGGCTGAGGGGAGTTAGTGTGTGTGAGGACAATGTCCCTTTTGGCAACTAAGTGAACAGACTACAGGAGGCACATTCCCCTTTCTAAACACTGTTCAGCTGAAGGCCATGGCTCTGGCACAAGTTGTCTGTTTCTATGATGCCCCTTTGGAAGATGCTTGTGTAGGCTGGAGAGTCGATTATGGTGGCCAGTTCGCAGTCATCTGCATATTTGGTCAGCCACAGTCCGTCCGTGTTGGCCTGTACCTCCAATAAATATATACCAAACAAGAGAGGTCCCAGGACTGAGCCTTGTGGGACACAACTTGTAACTGGTTTGGAGTCTGGCATGGCTCCAGCAATTCTAACCATGTGGGTTCTGTCCTTGAGCCACTGTGCAATCCATCTAGTGACATAGGGGCTTATATTTATGCTGGTGAGCTTCTCTAGAATGCCCAAGTGGGGTATTGTTGTGAAGGCTTTTGCAAGGTCCAGGTAGGCTGTGTGAACCACCTTCCCCTCGTCAATGGCCTTGGTGACTGTTTCAATGAAATCAACCAGGTTAAACCTGGTAGTGCTGGTGTGCTCTCAGTAGCCCTGAACCAGGCATCTGTTACTGCACAGATATCGATGTTCTCCATGCCAAGGAGTGTTTTGGGTGCATGCATCTGGAGGTTTAGACTTCTGGTGTTGGGTAGCATTACTCTTAGTTTCTTATCCCTTGTGATACCTATGAAGGTGGGTTTGTCATTTGAGCCTTGCCTAACATAGGCAATATGGGGGTAGCAAGAGCCTTTGCCAATTTCTGAAAGCCCAGGGGTGACAGGTGCAGGCCATCCCTAGTGAAGCAGGTAGTTCAACAGAAGATGAATATGTGAAGGTGTAGTGCCTGTGATTAGTTAGCAGTAGCATATATGACTGCTCAAGTGGACACATGCCAGGTAAGTCATATGCACTGTGTCACAGGCAATGTACATGTGAACAGGACAAACAGTGACATCCTGTCAAGTGGAACATGGACATACATATAGTAAGCTATGCAGATGGCACTAGGAGTCCACAGAAGCTCTATAACTATGCATTGCAGGTGTGATCAGTATTCCAGGGTAATTGCAAGCAAACATGCATGCAAACAAAGCTACAGTAAACAGGGCTGCATGTAGTCCATTGTACAACAAACAAGCTGTACCAGTTCCAGTAGGTAACACTGCAAATATGCAGGCACTATGCACATGTACATGGAAATACACGGGTCAGATGGCTAGGGTCCAGTCTCAGTGCACACAAGTGTACAGACCATGTACTGCCAGGATGTACAATAACTGGATGGAAACCCATGTGCTCATACCTGCAGTAATACACATGTCAAATAACAGACACTGAGCCTTCACTCAGTGGTTCCCTACTTATTAGGATGTATGCTACCTGGCCTGCCACCACAGTATCCCTGACATATATGGGGAATCTCCCTCCTGTGACAGTTAGTTTTGTGTGCTGGGGCTGTCTAGCATGGTATGAGATGTGAGCATGCAGTGCTAGGGTGCTCCTGTGTGTCCTGTACCAGTCGTGTAGTACTGCACACATATCAACATCCTCAAACATCTGCATTGCAGAGTCCAGTGTGGGCAACATGCCACTTGCAATTTACATGTCCATCATTGTGTATTACTACATTCATTACCTTATCCCCTGTGCTACCTATGTATGTAGCCTTCTGTTGACATCATTACCACCAGTATGCCAACATGTGCAGATGATACACTATGGTACCTACCATGGGTGTAGACAACAGGACATGACAATCACACACTTACTGCATCAGGCATGCTGTGATATACCCACAGTTAATTCAGCACACAGTACTGTTAACAACATGATACTATTACTACACATCTATGTGGTCACCCTGTGCATCAGCAACATGTTAACCTGTACCTGCACAGTTGTTACAGATTGCAGGAGGTGACACAGTTTCATCATATGCACAGGGTGTGAACTTGGTATGCCTGAGTCAGCCACCGATACCAACAATTGACGTATGTGTATGTGTGTTGGTGAGGTACAGCAGTAGAAGGTGGGGCAATGTTGATGCAGTGTGTGCGTGTATGCGGTAGCCCTAGGTGTTGTCAATTCGCATGTGTGTATGGATGTACACAGTTCCACCTCATGGCTGCCATATACTGGTGTTTGTGGACAGCCACAGACTGTACCTGCCAGGTCATACAGATCAGTGTCTCTGGCCACGGACACGGTACCTGTGCCTTGCAGGGGTGCTACGGACCGTATCCAGTGCCAACCCAGACTGGGTACTGTCATCAGAAGCAGGTGTTCATTGACTGGACATTGATCCCTGTCGGGCCCGGCCAGAGCCACGTGCACGTGGTCTCCTGGGGCGGTCTGATGACAGCACAGACCCAGCATTGCTAGGGCTGCTGCTGGCACTACGGGGGCGGCCGCGGCCCTGTTGTCGTCCGCGATGACTGCCAGCTGCTGCTGTTGCTGGCATACAGCCACATCGACGCCTCAACCGCCCACCATCGCCCTGGCTCATGGACATGTAGTTGTGGAACCGGTCGAATATGTCCCCACGTCTGTCTATGACATCGGTGAAATCACGGATGGCAGCCGCAATGTCATGCATACTGTCAGTCATGGCTGTGCGACATGCTGTCAGCTCCCTCAGACCCTGTCTGGTGTACCGTTCCATACGTGACTGTGCCTGCATGACAGCCCAAAACATAGCTGAGGTTGTAAGATCTCTGTGGGCATGTCTGACAGGGGCAGTATGCCCATGGATGCTCCCACGAGAACCCCTGGACATCTGTCTGTGTGGTACCGTCTCCAGGCTATGCCCATGGCTGCTGTGTGGGGAGGCATGTGCCACAGATACCACATTACCCTGGTCAATGCCCACTGTATGCTGTCCATCACCTAGGGACATTGGTGACAAAGGGTGTATTGGCAGGATAACTGTGCACATTGATGGGGTCGACAGATGTGTACTGTCAATCGGCTGACCAATGGCGGACCCTGGCATACTTTCCTGTGCCATTACACAGATGTCATCATTATCAGTACCCACGGCACCTGATTCAGATTCCCTGCTACATGACACCAGAGCAGCAACAGAACCTGTGGGAGGGAAACAGGAAACACAGTTTACAATGTCTACACATTACCAGTGATGCACACATGCACACATGCACACATGCACAGGTGCACACATGCACACATGCACAGGTGCACACATGCACACATGCACAGGTGCACACATGCACAGGTGCACACATGCACACATGCACACATGCACAGGTGCACACACAGGTGCACACATGCACACATGCACAGGTGCACAGGTGCACACATGCACAGGTGCACACATGCACAAGTGCACAGGTGCACATGCACAGGTGCACAGGTGCACACATACACACACGCACAGGTGCACAGGTGCACACATGCACAAGTGCACACATGTACACATGCATAGGTGCACACATGCACAGATGCACACATGCACAGGTGCACACATGCACAGGTGCACACGTGCACACATGCGCACACATGCACACGTGCACACATGCACACGTGCACACATGCACAAGTGCACAGGTGCACACGTGCACACATGCACACATGCACACATGCAGAGGTGCACACATGCACACATGCACACATGCACACATGCACACATGCACACATGCACAGGTGCACACATGCACGCATGCACACATGCACACATGCACACATGCACACATGCACACAGTTTCACACAATTGTACAGTACTCAGTATGCGTGATATCAACACACAGACACAGACACACATACATGCATACAAAGAGCACTACTAAGTGAGCCAAATAGTACTATTACTATCAACACTATTACAGGAATTGTTAATACACACTCACCAGCATGGATAGGCTGCATTGCTCTTATACCAGAGGGTCCTGCTGACGTGAAGAAACTAATGTCAGTGGGCACAACTGTGCCATTGTTACTGAGTATGATACAGGTCAGTAGTACAACAGTCGCCTTTCACAGGTCAGCTGCTAATATTGAGGATATCACACTTGCACATTAAATACTATGGTGACAGCTACAAACCAAGGACACACCTCACACATGCATTAACTACCAGTGTACACAACAGTCAACTATACATATGGCATATTACCTGCACGTTCACTGTCTTGCTGCTGCGTGGCTCCAGCCTCCATCATAATGCATGTCTGCTGCTGTTGTTGTTGCTGGCGGACTGGAACCACTACACTCATGAGTAGTCCCTCCAGTCTGGTGAGTGGGGATGTAGCCACCCACCACCTGTGGCGACCTGTTGCCTGTGGATATCCGATGCACGCTGACGGACATGTCTGATTAAATCACTGCAGTGATGTCGTACCTGCTCATATGTCCTATTATGCGTGCCTATGTAATTTACCCGATGGACAAGGTCTTGCCACAGTGCAGCCCTCTCCTGCTGATTCTGGCTGGTGTGGGAAAAGAGTATTGCATAATCCCGCACCAGGCTCTGGTGTATCTCCTCATCCTCAGCTGTGGAGTAGGTGGGATTCCGCGGGTGGGCCATGTACCTGAGAAAGAAAATAACCTGGTATCAGCAATATATGTCAGCAGAATGTGGCACACATACTACACATGCTACTCGACTGTTATGATACAACATATCTCACATATGTAGCATCTGTCTGTCTATTGGTGGATACACATGTATATGGCCAGGTATCAGTGCTCAGCCAGCAACTGTGCAACAGTACCTGGCACACTCCATACGACATACTACCAAACCCCAGCAGTCAGAACACTGATTCAGGTCAAGAGCATCTCCTCACTCTGGGGGTTTGTATCTAGGTACTGTATGGCCTACATCATCAACTACTGTGAGCTGACCACACACTGATTGCCCTGGATATACATATCCCACCTCCACCACCAGCACAAACGACTATAGTGCATAACATTACAGATACAAACTTTACACTTTGTAACAGTGACATGGTATCCTTTCTGCCCACTGGGCCAGTGGCAGATACAACCCACAATGCTGACCCCTACACAATTGCTTTCTACAGACATCTCCGAGAATGCATGGCTCATGCAATCCCATATATGACCAAGACACTCTCCACAAAGGGACAGCATCCTGTCTGGTGGACCCCAGCCATAGACAGATTGTATTACAGAAGATGGAAGCTACTGCAAGACAGAGCATAATTCCATAAAGGGAGGGCATGTCTGAGCAGCACTAGTAAGGATCTATTTTCCATCATACAAACATCCATGGGCAACTTTGAGAGGGAAATCAAGTGGGACACTACAGATAACCAGGAGGCCTTCTTCAGTTATGTTAGCAACCTGGTCAGGAGCCATCATCTATGCCCATAGTTAGTACACAACAACACACATTTCACTGACACCACAGATATTGACAACATTGTGGCAGACAGGTTCAGTGCAGGTGTCACCCCACCCTCTCCCCCAAAATAAGACATAGTTATCCCAGCTGACTATAACCTCCCTGTCATCACAGATGTCCAGGTGAGAGCCACCCTCAGGACAGCAGAATACACAACATGAATGGGACCTGATGGTATCCCCAGTTGCATGCTACATAAACTCTGACAGGAGCTAAACACACATATAGAAGTGCTATGTAACACTAGCCTGACTACAGGATATGTACCTGTACACTGGCGCACAGCAGCAGTGGTTCCACTCCACGAAGGAGGCACCTCAACATACCAATACAATACAACACAATACATTACATTACAATACAATACTATACAATATGCTATTGCCCCTGGGACTACAGCAGCGTACTGTTCTGCTAACCTGACCATTGTGACACATGTGGTGTGATGGTACCTGCTGCTGTCACACAGTTACACAGGGTGACTCATATGGCATATTACCTATCTGACTAACATACAGCAGGGATATGTGTGACATGTACTCATGGGGAGTCTTGCTTCTTAACACTGTGTGGTTTATTGCAGGGTATGTCTTATCTGTGGGTAGGAACTTTTACCTCCACATGTGCACTCTATTGCAGTGGCACGGATGACACACAGCAGACATTTAGGTTGTGGATGGTGTGAGGTGTTACTATGGTTGTTGGACATCTGTCATGGGTGTGACTTACATATGTAAATCCGGGACTGGTAACCTCTATGAGGTAGTATATGTGTACTCTGTGATGTTGTCAGTCACTGTGCATTGGTAATGTGTTTGAGTGCATTGTCACAGTGTTGTACATGTCACTGTGTACTTCTCCATATCTGTAGCTGTCATGTGAGGTCCATACCATGGCATCCATTATGTGGTGTGGAGGGGTACATCGACCTACATGTCCATAGCTGACACATCATGTCCACTGACACATATCATGTGCAGGTATTCCAGGGATAGTGTGCCACTGTGAATATCATTGGGACCACTATTGTACACATTTATGACCCTGTTCACCCCTGACACATGCAGTGGTGGGCAGACAATCACATATCTGGTGGTTACTGGTGTAGGTGATCTGGAATGTGGTATGGTACTCCGGTTTTGACACTGGTGTTCACTCCATGCCTTTGTCACCAGGCACCTGTTGCAATACATCTGTACACATGTGCCTCACTCAGAATTTATATACATCTCTCTCTCTCTCTCTATATATATATATATATATATATATGTATATAGATATATCTATATGTGTGTGTGTGTATATATATATATATATATATATATATATATATATATATATATATATATACGTCTGTATACATATACACATATATATATTGATGTACATATATTGCTATAGATGTGGAGGGGGCACAGAGGGGTGTGAGTGACAGAGGGGGTGGGACAGGCTGTGTTGCAGGTCGTCATATACAGTCATACCTGTAGATAGTCAGATCAGTCTGTCTATGTATATGTATCTACATATATCTATATCTGTATGTGTGTATTACATAGATATGTTTGTACAATATTCTATCTACATCTGTCTATGTATTCCTACATCTCTCTCTCTCTATGTATGCATATATGCACATCATATATATATATATATATATATATATATATATATATATATATATATACACATACATATGTTGACATACAAACGTATCCATATGTTAGACAGGTATATCAACATATTTGTCTACCATACTGTATACACACACTAACATACTGCTAAACATACATAACTGTGAAACCTACTTTGTACATGGCACTACAACCTACAATCAACCAACATTGATATGTGCACATAGATGCTCTCACATACAAATGTATGTACAGCCTTCACTGATAGTTGCTGTATGTCCCCTGCCCTTTACACATCTTCATATACATATGGATACAGACCAATGACACATATGGAGGGTTCACAGTATGTAGACCTTTATAGTATTACTTTACATTACCTGTGTTTGTCACAGCTGTTTGTGTTGCCATCTGGTTCTCTGTCCTGCTGCTCCACTTCCCAGTTGTCAGCTTTCAGGTAGCTGTTGCTGAACAATTTGTTTGTGTCTGCTTAATTGCAATTTTCTCTGTCTCTGTCTCTCTCTCTCTCTGCCTGTCTCTCACGTCCTTCTCAGGGTGCAATGAAAGTATTGCATGTGTGGACTGGGAGTACAGCATGCTTTTGTAGGTATCTGCATATGCCGATGTGATGGCCTCTGCACCAATTGTTAGCCAGCATTTGCTAATTGCATGTAGCCAGTTGTGTACTGATTGCAGTTCTCACTGTGATTTCAGAACAGTGCTATAAAAAGGTATGTGAGATAGGCGTAGCCCTTTCAGATTTTAAGGGCAGGGACCATGCTGTTATGCTTTGGACAATGTTCTGTGAGTGTAAAGGTTGGTATCTCTCTCATATTTCCAGGTGTGTTGTAGATTAACATTCCTCCATTCATTTCTTCAGTTTCCTGTACTAACTGTGTATGTACACTGACACCTACAACTACTACTACTGTTAATGTGTGTGTGTGTGCTTTCCTTTCACTTTTGCTTGCACTTTGTTGCTAAGGCTTCAATAGTTGCCCTTTACAGTCACTACTTGTATGCCTGCTAGGTGTCTTGACTGTAGTGTGCTGCTGTAGCTTTCCTATTTTCCATGTACATTCACACGTTGGAATGCTTGCTATATCTGCTAGGGTGTTACAGCATGCAGTGTGGTCTGGCCATGGTGTGGGCTTTGACATCTATTAGGGTATTTGAGTATGCTGCTGAGCAGGCCCCAGAGACTTTCAGGTTCATCTGTTATGTGCCTCATGGAATGGTACATATCAGTGGGGTACACCCATTAAAATGTCTGGTATGCTGCAGTTGTGACTGTGGGTCGGCATGAGCATATGTATTACTACACTTTTTCTGCCATGCAAGTGATGAATACTTTCAGGACTCCATAGTTACCATTGCATGTGTTACACCTTTCTGCCTACTGTTTGTACATTTCACATGGGGTCTGTGGGGCATCCCTGTAAGTCATTCACTGTTGCTATGTCTAGGCTCTTAACTATTCAAATATGGTGGTGTCAGACCCATCATGTGTACAGATATTTGCAGGTTGTCCACATTTCTGCCTCATATTTTGGTCAATATCTCATGCACACCTTTTTTCTGGCAAGTCACTCTGGGCTCAAGTCAGAATATGGTGACAAACATTCAAGTTTCAGACTGCATACCCTTCCAAACTCCCCACAAATTGCAGACCCTGTTACTCTCTGAACTGTCTGCGTTTGTTGTAACATTATTTGTAATGTGTCCCTGGTTTTGGGCCTTTGCTCCACATATTTTATTACTTGGTCCAGATGTGTTCCTGTGAGAGGTTGTGGGGTATGGGCAGTGCTTATCCTGCTGTGAGTATGTGTGTGGCTTGCAAGGTGCTATAGTGACATTATTACCTACTAGCTTCCAACTAGCATGGCTGTTTCTGTTCACACACTACTATTATGGAAATCCACTAGTTATGATAGTAATTCTAAATGGCATGCTTTGTGTACTACACATCTATATTCCCTTTACATTCATTCCTACTATTACATGATATATTTATTTTAGCACAATGTTCTTGTATAAAAGTTATGGCTTAGTGGTAAGTCATGCAGACTACTGTTTCCAAGGTTCTGGGTTCGGTACTCACAGTGGGATTTTATTTTGCTTTTGAGCTGAGTACAGGACCTGTCAATCAAAGTGACTAAGGCACTTTTAAGCAGTTGTAACCAGGTTAGCGCTGGTTTGCATGGAGCTCACGCATGCGCACTGGCGGTTAGCTCCGCACACACCCGCTTACAACCGCTTAAACGTGCTTACTCTTGCGCACACCCACGCTATTTTCTTTGAAAGAAAAGAAAATGGGGAGACAGGAAAGTGGTGAATAAGGGGTCACAAAGAGGGTAAGACAGTAGGGAAACAAGCTTGGGATGTGCAGGAGGGATGTAGGTAAGGCCCATAGCTGCCCATTTCTTCATCAGCAAGAGCTGTGCATATGTATGTAATTTGGTGTGACATTTGAAACCTTCCACCCCTGAGAGAGGTGTCAGGACAACAATAATACTTGTTGTACAGCCAATTGTAATTGATAGGTTCCATGTCCAGTAGACATGTGTGCGGAATGGGCAGCTATGTATGGGGCGTAATTTTTTTTGGGTACAGAGTGCCCTTTTTTCAGGTGAGAGTGGTATGTCAGGTGAAGGAAGTCGGTACAGCTGGGAAGGTAGGTTGGGTAGGTAAACAGACAAGACAAACAAGACGCATACAGGGGCGGTGTATGACACGTGTGGGGGGGTTACGCAATTGACGGGGATGGAGGTTTGGATATCCAGAGCCCATGAGCCCACAGATGGCAACAGTGGAACTGATATCCCCACCCATAGGCAGTTGCCACTGTTCCTTCACTGCCCAGGACGGGCCTGTGCTGGGGCTGTGTAGGCGGGGCAACAGGCATGCCTGTTAGTTGCACCACCCATGCCTCGAGCTGGCGTAGGGTCTCGAGAACAGAGTCCCGAGTCTCCCAACGTACCACAGTCCGGACGCTACGGAGGGTGAGTGGTGGTTCTCCTCCAGCCACACTTGCAGAGGGGGGGCGAGCCCCATCCCCTGCAGCGCTTCCACCCGCAGGTGGCACAGGGCCACCGGAGGAGGGTCCGGACCTGGCACTAGTGCCAGGTGCACTCGCCAGCTGAGGTGGGAGAGGTGGGTCCGCTGGAACCCACCTTCCCTGTCGTCCTATGTTTTGCATTATGTCATGACAGTTTGGGTTAGTGACATATAATACCATTCACAATTAGTTGTAACAGCATGCATTAGTATTCCCATTAACCAAACACCCAGATATTCACACCATTGAACAGCGTGCATAACACACGCATAATTTGAACAGAAATACACAGTCCAACAACATGCAGGGTTAATTGATGGAAACAGGCCATCAGGTTTGGATGTATGAACAGGGCAGATGCATCAACGGACATGCAAATATATATGACCCAACAGGACAAATGTCCAGGGGTGTTAATTGTGATTGCACATACCATTTCACGTGGAATGGGTTATATGTGGTTATAGGGTGGGGTGAAGAAAGTAATATTAACACCTTCGAATAACAATACATATGCTGTACATTTCTAATAGCTACAGTTATATACACACTACTGTTCTAACTACAGTTTCCTATATGATAACTATTTCAACTTGGTGATAGGACTGTTACTGCAACATCAATATACATTTTATGGTTCTTCATACACATTCATATCTAGCTTTGTTCAGCTACATCATTCTGCTACATTTGCTTTATATAGCTGTAGACAAGTGTGGATGTTTGGTATATCAGACAAACATCCTATCTGCATATTGCAGACTGAGAGCAACATATCCAGATTTTGGGATACACATTCCAGATGCAGCAACACTTGAACAGATTTTGCTGTTTGGTTTTGAATCTCACATGCATTTCATTCTGTCTTGACTGCAGTATACTTTATTCAGGGGTTATTACTACTGTATTGCTGGATTCATGACACTTTCTCACACTCTCTCCTTTGCTTTCATTTTACTATTCAGGATGGTACTTCTAGGCTTTATTGACATGTTTTACCAGTAGTTATTACAATCCTTTCCCGTTACTTTTGTTGTTTGTTTTACTTTTTCCCCTTTTTACACTTCTGGCCTTTTCCCCCCCCCCCCCCCCCCCCCCCCCCCCCCCCCCCCCCCCCCCCCCCCCCCCCCCCCCCCCCCCCCCCCCCCCCCCCCCCCCCCCCCCCCCCCCCCCCCCCCCCCCCCCCCCCCCCCCCCCCCCCCCCCCCCCCCCCCCCCCCCCCCGCCCCCGCCCCCCCCCCCCCCCCCCCCCCCCCCCGCCCCCCCCCCCCCCCCCCCCCCCCCCCGCGCCCCCCCCCCCCCCCCCCCCCCCCCCCCCCCCCCCCCCGGGGGGGGGGGGGGGGGGGGGGGGGGGGGGGGGGGGGGGGGGGGGGGGGGGGAGGGGGGGGGGGGGGGGGGGGGGGGGGGGGGGGGGGGGGGGGGGGGGGGGAGTGAGGGGGGGGGGGGGGGGGGGGGGGGGGGGGGGGGGGGGGGGGGGGGGGGGGGGAGTGGGGGGGGGGGGGGGGGGGGGGGGGGGGGGGGGGGTGGGGAGGGGGGGGGGGGGGGGTTTTTTTTTTTTCAGGGCTTTTTTTTTTTAGGGGCCTTTTTTTCGGAAACCCCCCCCGCCCCCCCTACTGTCTTACAGGACCGTGTTAACTTAGGTGTGATTTCAAGCATTTGGCTCCTCCGTTTAAACCTGCCCCAAAACTGCTTTTTATTTTTCCATTGGGAAACCGGGGCCCCTAGACATGCTGAGGGGTGTGTCTGTGTAGAGGCAGTTTTGATACGGCTTGCTCAACGTTGCCCGTCGGTTAGCTTGTTTGCGTGGTGCGCAGCTCCGTGCAAACGGGGTACGCTGCTTTAAGCCTCATTTGGCTATCGGCACGCATATTACGCTCAGCTCAGTTAGGGGCACATAGATTTAGTGTGTTAAACCACTGCTCAGCTATGGGCACTCATTTTGCACCAGTTAAACCACTGCTCATCTACGGGCACATACACTCACTCTGTTAAACTGTAGCTCAGCTATGAGCACATCTGGCATTTTTTCTTCTTTTGTTACCTCACATGTCTTCAATATAAATGGGCTATTTCATTGCATTTTACATAAATTGGGGTTTTATGTGTACATATTTGTCAGGGACTTGTTTCCTGCTTATTTTGAAAAAAAAATTGGTGTTGTGGGGGGCTCGAACCATGAATGCCTGCTCTTCAGCCAACATCTCTACCGCTACGCTATTGGTTCCTGGCTTATTTTGCATATTTAGTTCTTATATGCTTTCCCACTGACTGCTAACTGTAGCTGCGCTACAGGCACACCCGCGCAAACGAGCGCACTCACGGTTAAACATCTTTACAATTTAAAAATAAAATATAACATGTTCATTTACATATATTTTATGTTCATAGTCTGTGAGGGCATGTGTTGTGTTGTGTTTATTCACATTTCCGTGGACTCTGTTGTGGGTGTTTACTTTGTGCACTTTTACACTTCTGGGGGCGTGTCCGCTTGCAGGGCTCAGCCTACGGACACGCCCCCTACTGTCTTACACGGACCGTGTTAAACTTAGGTGTGATTCAGCATGCTCTCCGTTTAACTGCAGCCTCCGTGTAAGAGTTATAACTCTTACACAGTAGCTTCGTGAATCCTGGGGAATATGCCAGGATGCTTAAACTCCAAGCAAAAGCACACTTCATTCCACCAAACAACATGGTTAAGCACTTTCATCTCACAATTAAGACATAATCAGAACTCTAAGTAATACATAGTACTGAACTTTTAAAATTCCTGTCTTTTGTGTTGGAACAGGTACAAGTAACTGCATTTGTGGATCACTAGCAAAATAAACTTTCACACTGTGAAATGATTTGGGATTTAGGCTGGAAACAGCCAACTTTTATGGCCTTAATGGCAACATTTGTATTTCCAGTGAACTTAAAAGAAGTGTTAGCAAATTGTGATTTGTTGGTCCTTTAACATTCATACTTGGTCTATACTTGTTTTTTTTTCCCTTTATGTTTTTAATCTGCATGTAAAAAGTACACTTGCATACCTTTAACTCTTTTCCTGATGTTAGCAATATTTGCACTGGATTTGTTGTTACCTGGGAGTATCTCCTTTTCATTCATTTTAAAAGTTGAGTACTAGGTTTTACTCATGGTTCTGATGATGTCTTAAATGTGAGATGAAAGAGCTTATCCATGTTGATTGATGTAATAAAGTATTCTTTTGTTTGGAGTTAAAGGTTCCTGACTTACTCGTTTTTTATTTGAGTCATACACGTTTGTACACAGTGTGATTATATAGCTTGCTGTAAAATCCCAGCCAAGGGTAACATTCTATGAATGTATTGATGTTATACAAACAACACTGCATGAAGTTATTATTCTCAATTATTTATTTATTTATTATTAATGCAAATAATATATGCATTTTTGTTGTTTACATGCTGTTAAGGCAATA
This sequence comes from Protopterus annectens, assembly GCF_019279795.1. NCBI lineage: Eukaryota > Metazoa > Chordata > Ceratodontiformes > Protopteridae > Protopterus > Protopterus annectens. The sequence continues at coordinate 1,934,966,101 of NC_056735.1, read as the reverse complement.
TTCGCTTTAATGTCTCGAGTGCATGCCCAGTATAACCCTGAATTACATATGCTCCATTTACAAATGGAGACCTTGAAGTACTGCAATGTCATCAGATCTGTGTTGTCAGTTGTGACTTGTGTATGTTGATTGCTATTATATTACTGTTTATGATGCACATGTATATAAAACATATGCTTGTCTAAGACATGTTAATGCAATATAACCTCCATCTTTGGCTATCAAATGACAAATGTTAAAACATATCCCTTTCAGCTGTGTATGACACATCTGTACAGCTCATGCCTTGCTGCCACAGAATGGAGTGGGGGATACAGAATACAGTCAGTTGTCACACAAATATTCCCTGTATATGCATGTCATATTCAATAACTCACTGTTTGCGAATGGCCATAATATATTTATCTACCCTTGATAACTATTACCTCACCTTGGCATGTTATCAACATTAACATAATATTTAATTCCCTTTCTTACAATGGTGCATTGTGTCCCTCTCACATCCATTGTTAGCACATTCATTTTTAAGCTATGTACCCGGGTAAACAGTTGCAAACAGAATTATTTATCATTACCATCGATATGGACATCTTCCTATTGAAAAATGTTTCTTTCTGGAATCATCACATTTGAATGGATTTATCCCATTTACCCTTTACTCTAAATTATCCCTCGACTGTTCGCATTGTATTCTGTATAAATTATTCCAATTTGATGTCCCATGATTCAACATGCTTAAAAGTCACTTGCCTTTACTTCATATACGCTGTCTGCACATGCTCACATAATACATTTGCCTACAGGCCAGTAATTTTGCTTACATTGTGTGCTAATGCCTACAACACCATTTCATGGCCACCATCACTATTGCTGGCCACAAAATGGTGCTTGGAAGCATGTAAGTATGATGAACAGCATACATATTCAAGGAGCACTGCTGCTGCACATCCCACTAACATGATGGAATCATTTAGGCTTCACGGCCTACACAATTGTTAATGAATCCCACGGTTTATCTGCAAACTCATATTATATCAACTCAATATTAGCAAATGTTAAAATTGCATAAATATATATCCAGGTAATACAAACATAATTTTATTTTACAATAACTTATTTCATAGCAAACATTTATGAAGATCTTGAGATGATAAAATTGCCTCAGCTACTGAAAAAAAAAACTTTAAGCTAGCAGTCTACATGATAAAAAAAAGGTATTTAAAATATAAAAATCCATAAATATTATCTAGAGCTAGAACTCTTTTTAATTATAAAATGTTTTAAACAGTTTATAGTTGTTAAATCACAATCTATGACAAAGAAGAAACTAAATGATGCCCATCTTCACTAAACTACATTAAATAGTTATTTACAAATAAAGAGGTGCCACATTTAATTATATGCCATTTGTATGAAGTAATATTATCTAACAAATCCTTTATTTTGAATTATTATTGGAATTATCTACATTAAAGTTAGTATTTCATTTTTAATGAAATTGATGTCTTGTTTATTAATGTAAGCTAAATTGACTGTCTTCTTATTTATCTTACATAATGTGTGACAGTAAAATACTCAATAAAGATGTAAAATGAAAACTCTGCATATTAATAAAAAGTTTTTAGACTGTCATATAGTAGAATATTCTGTTATAGATAATTCCAATTGCATTTTGGTTAGGCAATTTTACATTGACTAAACATTTAGTTTATTTTAAATGGTCTGGTTTCATTTATATGTTAAAAAAGAACATAACATAAAATCATAGCCAGGAACTAGAACCATTGCTGTCTTACCATTAAAGCATAGCCCAGTATTGTTCAAGACAATTAAATTGATAAAATCAAATTCTCACCGACAAATAAATCAGTAATGTATAAACACTGGTTTAATCTAACTTTATTATTGGAAAATATTCTAAGAAATGTCTCTGTGATTTATTATATTGAATGTTACATTTTTAAAAGCTTGTTTCTTTTCATGGGAAATGTATTAATATTAAATGAGACACATTTTACACCGTGTACAAACTCAGAAAAGAGTTAGTAGTTGTTTTTTGTCAGCTGTATAATACTAGATTTGGCTAGTAATAACTTACATATAAAAGATTTGATGGCTATATACCATTATTTTAAACTATAAAATGTTTCCTTTTTTAATTATAAAATTTTAGTAAAACAATGGAAAAAGAAAAAAAGGGGGGGGTGTAATGCTGCTATGATAAACCAATCAGTAATAGGTAACTGTGCAAAAGAAATGTAATCGCTAACTCTAGTTAAAGAAATGACTTTTGGAACTAACTGGAAACAGAAGACTGTGTGATTACTTTTTGAACTCTTTCATCGTACTTCAGCTCTTTGGTTGACCTGGAAGTACTGAGGGCTTTAATACTTCTTCAATAAGTTCATGTGACAAGAACTACACTGGGAACATGATAACTGTCTGTTTATAGCTGTATATATGTATGTATGTATGCATGTATATACGCATGTATTTATTTACTAAATGTTTGTTTATGTATGTATGTATGTATGTATGTATGCATTTATTTATTTATTACATGTTTATTAACTGGGTGAGTGGGCTCGTATAAGACTCTTTTTATCCAACACTCAGGCCATGTGTCAAAGCACAAATGTTAAAGAAAGTTAGCATGATATCAGACAATTAAAGTTATGGCAGATTACAGGAAAAAAATCATACAAAGTTGTCAAACATAGTATTATGTATTATAACAACAATTTACTCAAAAGTTGCCATACACAAGAGAGAACAAGCAGCAATATGCATAGCTTATAAGAGATAAAAAGTTTAAAGAACCAATGCCCAGGTCAATTACAAATGCAGCATTACTAGTTTCAGACAGAGGGAGTATAGCTCTCATGTCAGAGAAGATATTAGTTTATTGAAAAATATGAGTAAATGTACAAAGCTATGATCTCTACTGTGCCTATGCATTCTAATCAGACAATATGAGCAGTGCAATGCTGCTCTACTTCACCCCACTCATACTGCCAGACCTAGGAAGTAATGTAGTAGAATGAGTGTGTGTGTGTGTGTGTGTGTGTGTGTGTGTGTGTGTGTGTGTGTGTGTGTGTATGCGTGTCTGTGTATATGCACGCATGTGTGCTAAACAGAAAGGGAGACTGTGTATGTAAATGGCTATAACTCTGTGTCTGTGGATACTAGTACAGTGTGTGTGTGTTTTTGGGACTACATGTGCGTAAGTACTTACTGGGGCAGTATGTACGTGTGTGTGTGTGTGTGTGTGTGTGTGTGTGTGTGTGTGTGTGTGTGTGTGTGTGCGTGTGTGCGTGTGTGCGTGTGTGTGTGTGTGTGTGTGTGTGACCTAGTTCCAAAGAAATAACCAAATATTTGTCCAAGTAGATGAACAGAAAGGTACCAAGCACAAATATAATCAACAGCCAAGGGAGGTAAAGCCACAAGAATACTAGTTTAATGAGAACTTTCATTGAAAATATAAAACAGGAATTTCATCACTTTAAGCATTCACAAATATAAAAACAGGAATTTCATCACTTCAAGCATTCACTCACCATTTTCTCTTATAAACTTGCCCACTGCTCCCCAAACTGCCCCTCTTGTGACCCACAGAAAGCAGATCTCATCCATATATTCTGGAGTTGTAAATGTACATATAAGCTGTGGTGTTCATTGAGATTAAGTCTTGAGAAGATGGGTTATGAAAAGTCCACATTATCATGGACATTTGTAATCTTGCATATGCCTAAGCAACAACTGCATGTACTGATTGACCTCTTGTCATTAATAAAATTATATATTGCCCAGAACTGGTTAGATAGGTCTCAGATGACATGGGGGTGGGGACTTTAGACAAATGGCCACCAATCATATATTAGCAAATAAGCTAACAACAACTTATCCCAATCAGCATTCATATCTTCTAAAATATTGGAATGATCTCCTCGACAACATATTAAAATAAGAAATACAGAACAAACTCTGAAAATGTAAACACACCTAGTGGAGACTAATCCTTTGTGGTAGAGAATGTAGGTGTGAAGTCTACTAAGACGGAATAAGGCAGAAGGCAGGTTGAAATGTATTTGTCATAACCTAGGTAAAATGATAGCACTTATTGTGCATAGCATATATAGTTTAGCTTGTTTTGCATTGGTTCTGTTTTCTGTCTGCTTTATGATTAGTATACTCTCTTGATAATGTGATGTAACTCTGTTGACATGTGATGTAGTAAACATGCTCAAATAATATTGTAACTACATTGCAGAGAATACGTTATGTCTGATTTGTATGAATAAGAATATAAGACTGAAAAAATAAGATAAAGAAAAATATTGGAAAAAAAAAATAAACTTGCCCACTGCCAGCATGTGGCCAAAAAGTTAATTGCACGAGTGCAAATACATTTGATTTAAAATCTCAGAACACATAACTACATTATACCAAAAATTTAAAAATTAAAAAAAAAAAACAGTTAAAACATGTTTATCATCACCTAACAATTACAACACACACATGTTCTGTACAAAAATGTAGTAAAAAAGTAGTAAAAAATTCATAAGTTAGCCCTTTCAAGCGTTAACAGGGAATTTATTGAAATCATATTGTTTATGTGAGGGACTGGATACATTCAGTTCAATCTGCCAGTGTCACTCTTTGGCTTCAAGCCTGGCATACCAGCTTCCCCCTTCTTAAATCTTATACTACCATTTCCAAAACAAAGAATAAAAATGTTTATATTGCACATGATCCTTCCTTGCAGAATGCGTTGGTCAAATCACCCTTTTTACAGCATATAAATGCTGATAAATTCTTTTTTCTCAATATTTGCTTAGTGTTACCAATAGAAAACCAAGGACAAGGCAAACACTGTGCCAAATATACCACCCCTTGACACTATAATTAATATGGCCATTGCTGGCAATATGTGAACATCCTACCACATGAATGTTCTCCGCATCTGAGGTGAACCTCCCCTGGTTGCAGGCTTCACATCTGTACATAACCCTATTAATGATTTCCTAAAGTTTTTACGAACTCCAAACAAAATTTTTACATTTTAAATTTTTTTTAAATAAACCTAGGCACATCACCAAATTTACCAGTTAACCCATAGGTATAAAAAGCGAAGGACCAATTCCTTGTAGAAATCTCCTTAATGTCCATGTTTCTAGTGTTGCATTCCAACATCATGGTTATCTTTCTGTGACTGAGGACGTTCAAAGGATTTCTAATCAGGCATGGATATTCTAAACCTAATATAGTTCATCACTTAATAGCAACCTTCAGAGAGAGCATGTGGGTACCCCCTGTATAAAAGCATTGCTTTTAAAAATTCACATTCTTACAGAAATCTGTGCTCTTCAGAGAGAGACCTGGACAGTCTTACTAGTTGCCATTCTACATTGTTTTTTTCTTATGGCACAGAGGATGAGTACTGTTAAAATAAAGTACACTGAATAAGTCACCTTATGATAAATAGAGGATTCAAAATAACACATATCATAATTCTTGTACAACAATACAGCCAAAAAACTCATTTTTTTCCTTATCCATCTTATAAACAAAACTCAAGAAGTCTGTCATCTAGTTGATAAAACACATAAATTCATTGAGTATATCAGGGCTCCTGGTTCATACATTAAAAATATCATCCCTGGAATCTCAAATACTGTGAAATATACTTTCAAGAATTAGAACCAAATACAAAGTTGCATTCCCATCATAAAAGTATTTTTATGTCAGTAAAGACTGGTGCTGCTACAGGCTTCATTGTTACCTATTTTCATTTTAAGTTGTCCACAAAGAGCAACAGTATGACTATATGTAAGCAGAGGAAGCACAGACTATTCCTACTGACTATGTAAATGCAAAGGTGGTTTTATAAATACTACTTACTGCAGAAGTGAAAGCTTCTGAAGTAAATCATCACTTATAAGTGAAGTACTATGTGAAAGACTTAGGGCAGGATTCACGAAGGCTTGCACGGAGTCTAAGAGTAGTGTAAGACTCCATGCAGCCTTCGCGATGCAGGAACAGCCCAAAGTCCGTGTAAGAGACAAGCTAAAACGTCTCTTACACGGAGTGGGCGTGGATAAGCTAGTCACCTCACTTGCAGCCGAATAGCATGCAAATGAGGATGATTAGCGATCCAGGAAGCCCAGAGCAGCCCGTGTAAGAGCCGTTTTAGCTGCAGAAATGTACTCAGTTGACAACTGAGTTCGTTTCTGCAAAAAACGTAATGGAGCCATGTCAGCTCCAAATAAAGGGTGCATATGTGTCAGGCAGCATGCCAATGGCCAAATATGTGGCCATTGGCAAGGTAACCTGATGCAAATATATTAAAACTATAATTTTTAACCCAGCGCAGCCCCGCACAAATGGGCTGAGCTGTATAAAACATAAAAACGAAGGTTATAAACCCACAAATGTGGGTTTTATGCAATACATGGAATGTCAATGCAGCAACCAGCAGACCAAAACCAACATGGCCACCGTGTAGTGGTTGCTAAGGGGGGAAGCTGAGTCTAAGAAATGTAACTAAGATTAGTAGGCAATCTGATGGAAATGAATGTTAGGATACTGAATTCCACTGTCACATAGCAAATGAGCACAGTCTGAGTAGTGTAAGAGTTACAGAAGGGGGAGGAACAGAGTAGGAGATAGATGTCATCACAGGGGGGAATGGTAGAAAGAAATGCAGTTCATTGGAGGTCAGAGTTACATGACAGATGTCAGACAGATATCATGGAAAGAGGTGTGTCACTAGATAAGCATGAGAAAGTCAAGAAATGGAAGGTGTACACTGTTGCCTACACCAAAGTTTCTTGCTGGGCGTGCATGCGCACGTGTGCGCGCCATGAAGCGCGAGTAAGGCAGTGTGCGCGCGTGTAAGGCAGACTGAGCATGTGGGAGTGTGTTGGGAGATGTTTAACACTGTTTGTGTGGGTGTGCACGTGTTTTAATCCGAATAAGCACATTCTGAACCATGTAAGCATGTGTGCGCGTGTGTAAGCCACTGTGAGCGTGTTTCTGCTGGTTTGCACACGGCTCCTCCCTGAGGAAACAGACAGGAAAAAGGATGCAACAGATTTAGTAGGAAGCTAGCAGGGAATACTGCTGGAGCTAGCAGGTGAAAACAATTAGAAGGAGGCAATTACACAGGCAGAATAGTAGCCCAGCCCAGCACTTAAAACTCTGCAAACAGCAGTGCAGGATGTTTCTCTCAAGAGACACTGCAAGACAGGAGTTAAGTTATTAGAAGTGAAAACTGAAAAAGCTGAACTCAGAGCAGAAATGTTAGGGGCTGCCATAGCTGTCATAATGAGACATAGGCGACTTGCTGAGGGTGGTGACAATGCAGATGGTGCCAGACAACCCACAGTGAGGAGACGGAGAAGAGTGTACAGGCCCAGGGTCCCCTACCATGGGTTACATGAGCTGGAGATAGTAGAGCACTATAGAGAGGACAGAGACCTCCTGCAGCAAATAGTGGAGCTGTGCAGGCCACGCCTCACACACAGAACCAACAGAGGGGAACCCATCCTAGTGGAAACCAAGGTATGTGTTGGCCTGAGAATACTAGCAACAGGTACCTTCCAGAGACCAACTGGTGATATGATGGGGATATCACAGGCATCAGCCTCCAGGGTATTGCACCATTTCCTGGATGCCATGTCAGCACATGTCAGTGATCATGTATATTTCCCCAATGCCCGTGAAGTATTGGCCAGCAATATGCATCTCTTCCAGCAAATAGCGGAATACCCTGAGGTAGTGGGTGCAATAGACTGCACGCACATACGCATCAAAGCACCAGCCGGTGAGCGGGGTAGGGCATACATCAACCACAAGGGCTTCCCCTCCATCAACTGCCAGGTCATGTGTGATGCCCAGGGCATAATAATGAATGTGTGTGCTGGCTGTCCTGGGAGCTACCATGATTCCCACATCTGGCATTTGACGCAGCTTTACCAGACATTTGCCAATGGGGACATCCCGCACGGACACCTAGTGGGGGATGCAGGTTATGCACTGGAGCCGTGGCTGATGACACCCATCAGAAACGCACACACACCTGAACAGGAATGCCATAATGAGGCACACGCACAAACACGTAATGTAATAGAGCATGTGTTTGGGCTGCTCAAGTCACGGTTCTGGTGTCTGGACACATCTGGTGGAGCCTTGCAGTACATACCAACTACATGTACCCAAATTGTCATGGTATGTGCTATGCTACATAATATGATCTTGCGAAAACAGCTGCAGCAGGACCAGCATAGGGCCGGGCCAAACAGCCCCCCACCATTGCCAAGGCTATCACAGGCAGAGCATGACTCAGAGGAGGAACAACCTGAGCCTGCCCCAGTAGGCAGAAGGAGGCGTGCCCAGTATGCCCTGGCCTTGGCAAAGAGGCAACGCATAGCTCATACACTGGCTCAGTAGGAACCCTGGGAATGATACCCCCTCTGACTCACTCAAATAATAACATGGATGCCTACAATGACATGACCTGCTCACAAACATGTACAGGGAAGTGTAATATGCACATCCGACAGAGGCAGCCCTGCAGCACCACCTGAGGCATGAATGTCATGTGTTAAGTAATGTAATACCATGTACTATATGCACACCTGAGGACCCTGACTAACATCCTACCCTCACCAAGCATCATGCCACAATATGACAATGAGATGATCAAGTGCAATAATTGACTGAAGTATCACAGTTATTCAAAGGGGATCCAATGTGTGCCAGTCTGGGATGACATGCTGAGCATGACATGATGCTCCACCTGCTAAGACTGGCGTGCACCTATCAGTGCAGGCTGTATGGATACTGGCAAAGGCTGTTGTTACCCACAGTGTGCCCTGAATAGGTAAGGCTCAAAACACAAACCTATCTCCATAGGTATCAGAAGGGATAAGAATAAGATAAGGGATAAGTCAAAACAGCAAGATGCATGCAGTCTAAACTCACCCAGTATGGAGAATGTTGATATCTGTGCTGTAACAGAAAACTGAGTCAAGACTCACAACAGCACCCTAACACTACCAGGTTACACCTCATACTGTGCTGTACAGCCTCAAAACATGGAACAAGCTACAAAAGGAGTTTGACTAGAAAGAATTGTCAAGGATAACCACACCCCCATGTTGGTACCACAACAAGAAGCAGCATGGACTAGCCATGGTCAAGTAACAGTGGCTAAAACTGCCCCCCCAGTTTATAGCCTGCTACGGACTACTGCCCCAACACCAGGAACTGCACCTGGCCTATGCTGGAATACATGAATATATCAAGTCCTCCAAACCACATTATATTGGGTGACTGAAAATACCCAGACATAGACTGGGAGCATTATACTAGCTCCAACAGTGTAGGACAAAAGTTCATAGAATCCATAAACTAAAAGGCCCAGGAACAACGTACCACTCCCACAAGAGGGGTAAGCATACTGGATGTGATAATCAGCAACATGGGTACTGGATGGCAAGACAAAAAGTGTATTGCTCACTGGTAAAACCAGACCATAGAGTAATCACACTGGATATACAAATCCTGACCACAGTCCCTGGCCAGAAAACCACAGTGGAAAACGTGTGTAAAGCAATATTTGCACTCCTCCAAACTGATGTGGACTCCATTAAAGGTCCTGTGCAGGTGCAAAATATGGGCCACACCTCAGAACCTGTAATACAGCCATTCCATGAACACTGCCAGGAATGCTTGGATTATGCAATCCTAAATTAAAACAAGACACAATGCCATACACACAGGCATCTGGCATGGTGGACACCAGCCATAACCAAACCATGCAAGAGAATGAGGAAGCTACTACATGATAGAGCAAACATAAACAATGAAGTAATCACTGATCAGTAGTATGGCAATAAAATATGTCCACACATACAATCCACTAAGGCCAGCCACAACAAGTTGAATCTGTGAATCCTGAGGCAATGTTACACCTGCCCCAAGTACACAGACAACCCCCAACTCCACCCAAGAAATACAAATATATGTGAGAGATGCAACCATCTATCCAAACTGGAGGCTGAGCTCCCTCAACTCAGTACTCCCAAAACTAGTCAGGAGGAGAAGGTAACCACACACACCACAAACACAGTCCCACATAGACCTATCACAACTGCAAACCAAACACATAAACACATAAAAACATTCCCAGAGGCACAAATTGCAAACACAGCACACCAACAGAGGCCTCTAAAGCAGACCCCCAATCAAACAACCTCCAAACATAGCACATGCAACACATAGTACACAAAGCTGGTGTGCCAAACAGTCACAGGCCAGAAGGAGAAACAACATGCCTGATACAGTTGTAATAGGTGACTCCATAGTCAGACACACTGCTGTCCCACACACCAGACTGAACAAGGGAAAGGGTACAGTAAGCTGCCTGTAGGCTGCCACAATACGCCACATAACAGAAGTATGCAGGTCACTCCAAAGCAAGTAGAAATATGATGCAGTCATAGTCCATGCTGGTGTGAATGACCTGAGATGTACCTCCCTAGACTACATGAAAAGAGACATAGATGAGCTCTCTGATTATGTAGTCCAGGCCGGTATGACACTCACCGTTTGCAGCATCCTATCCTTACCAAGAATAATGCCACAGTACAAACACGGAATGATCAGTCATAGCAAGTGGCACACTTACTGGTGTCATTCCAAGGGGATCCAATGTCTGTCTGCTTGGGATGTCATGCTTGACAAGCCACGCAGCTGTCCTTGGGATGGCTTGCACCTGTTACCCCTGGGCATCTGGATATTGGATAAGGCCTTTGCCACCTCCATAGAGCCTTTTGTAGGCAAGGCTGAAAAGACTAACCCACCACCCTAGAAAACATAAGTGGAAAGAAACATAAGGGTAATGCTGACCAATGCCAGATGTGTAAACCCCAATATGCATGCTCCCAAGGCCATCCCCAGTATGAAGAGCATCGGTGTCTGTGCAGTGACAGAAGCCTGCTGCAAGCCTCCTGACAGCACACCAGCACTTCCAGGTTATACCACATATCATGTGTCATGGCCCCAAAACCTGGAACAAAACATAAAAGGAGGGTGAGTATCCATATTCAGCACAGACACCCATACGTCCAGGCAACTGACAATGCACAAGGCATTGGAGTCCACCCATGTGCAACTAACTGTAGGCAAGACTGCTGTACAGTCTGTAGCATGCTACAGACCACACTCTCACACACAGGAACCCCACCCAGCCGTCCTGAAGACACTGGACAGTATGAATGTCCCACCAAATACCAAACAAGGTACCACAAATTACCACATAGGTGGTAAACCATTATGTATGGAAAGAGTAATCATGGACCTAGGGACACAAGTGGACAGTAACCTGTTATGTGACACTCACATTGCCAATGTGGCTAGGAAGACTGTCTACATTTGACACCGTATCAGGAAAGGATTCACATCTATGTCAACAGAGGTCATTGTGCCCCTATACTCTTCTCTTATCACACCCATAATCTAGTACAATGCCTCATATGGGATGTACCTTACCTGACACCTTCAGCAATTAGAAAGACCTCAAAGGTACCTCACCAGGAGGATAAAGGGTCTCAAATATATGTCATATGCTGCCTGGCTGTAGACACCCCAGCTGAATGCAGTCACATACTGCCTACACAGAGGCATTGCATGCCTGTTGTAGAAGGCCATGCCCAACACAGGGGTAATGGACATGCCCCATCCCAGAAAACTCAACGCCATCGGAGCTGTGAGATTGAGAGATGTCAACCTCAACAAATAATGAAATAGGATGTGCTGGTGGGACAGATACATAATCCAGAGGCTCCCCACACCCTGGACCAGAATCCCACTCCATGTTAGGCAGAGCCCCTCACTGACACTCTTCAACAGGAATCTTGCCAAGTGGATGGATGATTGTAGAGTTACACTGGGGGTCTTCACTGTGTCATGTCCAGACAGAGGCACAGCAAAGCAAATCATAAATGGCCATAATATTCACATAGCAAGGGGTGGCAAAAGCCACACACACTCTGGCTAGGCTAACAAATGCCCTAGGGTGGATAGCCTAGTATGCACCTATGAACCTATGAAGATACAAATTGTACAGGACACTAAGGATAATCCCAAGGCTTTCACAACTGATGGTAGGAACCGTGTTGGGAATTCACAGATATGCTCTGAATCACACAAATATCACAAACACACACACATATTGCCAACATACATCCTGACAGGTGCAGTGCAACCCCCCCCCCCCCAGAATGCAGAATATCTATCCCAGCAGACTGCTGGCCCCGTGACATTGCAGATGCTGAGGTAACAGCCAGCATCTACAAAGCAAAACACACAGCAGCAATGGTATGAGATGGTGTCCTGGGCTGAGTGCAACATGGACTCCAAGATGAATGGAATGCCAAATCACACTACTGCTCAATGTCAGCCTTACCACAGAATATGTACCCAAAGAGCAGTGTACAACAACAGTGGTCCTTCTTAACAAAGGTGTTGCCTGAATGGATACTGAAAACTACTACCCCAGAATCCTGAGAAGCTCGGTCTGCACAGCTATGGAAAGGATCAGCATGTACCACAGACATAAAGATATTGGGGACCTACTGTCACCGGACCCTACCCAGTGTGGCTTTCTTAAGTGCAGATCCTGCCCCTAAACATGTTTGACTCAATTGAAACAATCATTAAGGTCATTGATTAGGGCAATGTGGTCCACACAGTGTAGCTGGACCTTGCAAAGGCTTCTATACAATACCCTACGTGTTCATTATAGATAAGCTCACCAGCTTAAATATAAACCCCTATGTCAGTAGAGGGGTTGCAAACCAGACCAAGGACAGAACAGACATGGTCAGACATGCTGCAGCCATGTCAGACTACAAACCAGATATAACTGGCATCCCACAAGGCTTGGTCCTGGGATCTCCCTCGTCTGGTATATATGTCCCATAGGTACAGGCAAACATGGAAGGACTGTGTCTGAACATGTTTGCAGAGGACTACAAACTGCTCACCATATATGATCCACCAGCTGACACAAGCATCCCACAAACGGGCCACATAGAAACAGACAACTGGTGCCATAGCCATGTCAGCAAGCTAATTGCAGAAAAGTATATAGTCAACCCCCATGGATATACAGTAAGTGCCCACCAATTACCACATAGGTGTTAACCCATTATGTAGTTAACATGTAATGAGAGACCTGGGGACACAAGGTGATAGATATCCTGCATTGGACAAACATGTGCTGTAGTGTTTACAGAAACATACCATATACCCACCTAATCATGAAGGTTGTCAGATCTAGATAAGGGGAGGTCATTGTGGCTCTGCAGTCATCCTTCATCAGCGGTACAATTGACTACAATAGCCCCTGTGGGATGTACCTCAGCAGACACCTCCATCAATTGTAAAGTCCCCAACAGTACCTCACCAGGAGTATCAAAGAGCTTGCACAGATGCCATGTGTTGCCTGTGTTGCTGGTATCAATAAACATGCTGCACCTTGTACAATCTGAATGGAAGTGAGCTATGCACATGAGAGACCTGAACCCCAGCACTGACTTACATAGGACAAGCTGTACTGCATGATCCATAACACAGAAGCCACCCCCACCCATGAGTGAACTCCCAGTACAGGCTACCCATAGAGTCACTTATCAATTTTCCTCAATAGGAATCTTGATGAGTGGATGGGAGATGGTAGCTTTATCCTGGGTATCACTGTCTTGTCACAGGTAGACAGAGGCACAGTATACTAACCATGACATATGTCATGGCAAACTCCACTTACAATGTGTGTTGAAGGACAAACACACTCTCCAACTAGCATTAGACATGGACTAGGGCACATCCCTAGTGTTTGCAAATGTACACCTATGTTGTGGAATACACTACCAATGTTGGACAAGCTTGGTTTAAGTAGTTCATATCTGAACATAATGCAACATGGTCAGATGTACACAACTGGCCCCTAACCAGGCTGTTGTGCTCACTATCAAAATGTAAAGCAGTGATAGCACTAAAGCCCAGGATACTGTCCACTACAGTCAAAGTACTACCAGTACACTATACAGTACTACAGTGTTAGGTCAGTGTGAAAGGGTGTTGACAACTGTATGCAAAGTATCCCATGCAAACACTGCAGGCACAGTATAATCCTGTTGTGTTAACGCACAAAGCAGTTTTACAGTAACTGCACAACAAGACACACAACACACAACCATAAACGGGTGATATTTGTTGAAGTTCACACTCATCCACAAATGTGGTGGGCTGCAGAGTTCAACATATGGAATGCTCACACTGGGCATGCTCACATACTTAGGCCAAATCTCAGTTTAGCAGTTGGACACACATATCTGGTATTTTTACGTGTTATTCCAGGAACCAACCACGTTACAGCAGTCTGCCCAGTGCACACAGTTAAATGACTACAGAGACATACGTGATATCGTGGATCCCTCCCATATGCAAACATCTTACACAGATGCACAAGTTGTTCATACAAACAGAGAATGCAATGGCAATAAAGATGTGCAAACAGTCTATCAGCAACAAATAATGTGCATTTGACAATTAAACATATGGGTGTAGAGGTCAACACTAGGCTGTTTGCCCTAGAGAATGACAGCTTAGCCAGAGTGTGCTTGGCGTCTGCCTCCCCACAGGATGCACATTCCCCTTTCTAAACACCGATGATGTCAGCACCCTATAAGTACAGCAGGAGAAAAGAAACCTCCCAGTAATGCTAATAACGCGCTCCACTAATGTGTCTGTCATAACATAGTCAAGTAGGGGTTTGAATCCTGCAAATGCTCTGTGTGTGTGAGTGGGGTTGTTGTGTGTGTAAGTCTGTGGGAGAGAAATGTCCCTTTTGGCAACTGGGAAAACACACTACAGGATGCACATTCCCCTTTCTAAACACAGAGAATGTCAGCACTCTATAAGTATAGCAGGAGAAGAGAAAGCTCCCAGTAATGCGAATAGTGCACTCTGCTAATGTGTCTGTCTCAAGTGTCATAACATAGTTAAGTAGGGGTTTAAATCCTGCAAATGGCAAGTGTGTGTGTTTGTCTGAGTGGGATGCCTGTGTGTGAGGAAAATGTCCCTTTTGGCAACTAGGAGAACAGACTACAGGATGCACATTCCCCTTTCTAAACACCGATGATGTCAGCACTCTATAAGTATAGCAGGAGAAAGAAAACCTCCCAATTATGCGAATAGCGCACTCCGCTAATGCGTCTGTTTCAAGTGTCATAACATAGTTAAGTAGGGATTTGAATCCTGCAAGTGGGAAGTGTTCGTCTGAGGGGGATTTGTGTGTGTGAGGAAAATGTCCCTTCCCTTTTGGCAACTAGGAGAACAGACTACAGGATGCACATTCCCCTTTCTAAACACTGATGATGTCAGCACCCTATAAGTACAGCAAGAGAAGATCACTCTTCCAGTGATGCAAATAGCACACTCCGCTAATGCGTCCATCTCAACTGTCATAACATAATTAGGTAGGGGTTTGAATCCTGCAAATGGCAAGTGTGTGTTTGACTGAGGGCGGGTTGGTGTGTGTGTGAGGGAAATGTCCCTTTTGGCAACTAGGAGAACAGACTACAGGATGCACATTTCCCTTTCTAAACACTGATGATGTCAGCACCCTATAAGTACAGCAAGAGAAGGGAAACTTTTCAGTAATGCGAATAGCACACTCCACTAATGCGTCTGTCTCACCTGTCATAACATAGTTAGGTAGGGGTTTGAATCCTGCAAGTGTGCATGTTTGGCTGATGGGGGTAATTGTGTGTAAGGAAAATGTCCCTTTTGGCAACTAGGAGAACAGACTACAGGATGCACATTTCCCTTTCTAAACACTGATGATGTCAGCACCCTATAAGTACAGCAAGAGAAGGCAAACCTTCCAGAAATGCGAATAGCACACTCTGCTAATGTGTCTGTCTTGAGTGACATAACTTAGTCAGATAGGGGTTTGAATCCTGCAAAAGGCAAGTGTGTTTTTTTGGCTGAGAGGGGTTAGTGCATGTGAGGGAAATGTCCCTTTTGGCAGCTAGGTCAACAGACTACAAGATGCACATTCCCCTTTCTAAACACTGATGATATCAGCACCCTATAAGTATAGCAAGAGAAGAAAAACCTCCCAGTAATGTGAATAGTACGTTCTGCTAATGTGCCCATTTCGAGTGTCATAACATAGTCAGATAGGGGTTTGAATCCTGCAAATAGCAAGTGTGTGTTTTTGGCTGAGGGGGTTAGTGTCTGTGAGGGAAATGTCCCTTTTGGCAACTAGGTGAACAGACTACAGGATGCACATTCCCCTTTCTAAACACCGATGATGTCAGCACTCTATAAGTAAAGCAGGAGAAGCAAAACCTCCCAATAATGCGAGTAGCATGCTCCGCTAATGCATCCGTCTCAAGTGTCACAAAATAGTTAGTTAGGGGTTTGAATCCTGCAAATGGCAAGTATGTGTGTTTGGCTGAGGGGGGTAATTGTGTGTGAGGGAAATGTCCCTTCTGGCAACTAGGTGAACAGACTACAGAATGCACATTCCCCTTTCTAAACACTGATGATATCAGCACTCTGTAAGTAAAGCAAGAGAAGGAAAACTTCCCAATAATGTGTCTGTTTCAAGTATCATAACATAATTAGATAGGGGTTTGAATCCTGCAAGTGTGTGTTTGGTTAAGATGAGTTAGTGTGTGTGCAATTGTGTGGGAGGAAAATGTCCCTTTTGGCAACTAGATGAACAGACTACAGGATGCACATTTCCCTTTCTAAACACTGTTCAGCTGAAGGCCATGGCTCTGGCACAAGTTGTCTGTTTCTATGATGCCTCTTTGGAAGATGCTTGTGTCGACTGGAGAGTCGATTATGGTGGCCAGTTCGCAGTCATCTGCATATTTGGTCAGCCACAGTCCATCCATGTTGGCCTGTACCTCCAATAAATATATACCAAACAAGAGCGGTCCCAGGACTGAGCCTTGTGGGACACAACTCGTAACTGGTTTGGAGTCTGACATGGCTCCAGCAATTCTAACCATGTGGGTTCTGTCCTTGAGCCACTGTGCGATCCATCTAGTGACATAGGGGCTTATATTTAAGCTGGTGAGCTTCTGTAGAATGCCCAAGTGGGGTATTGTTGTGAAGGCTTTTGCGAGGTCCAGGTAGGCTGTGTGAACCACCTTCCCCTCGTCAATGGCCTTGGTGACTGTTTCAAAGAAATCAACCAGGTTAAACCTGGTAGTGCTGGTGTGCTCTCAGTAGCCCTGAAACAGGCATCTGTTACTGCACAGATATCGATGTTCTCCATGCCAAGGAGAGTTTCGGGTGCATGCATCTGGAGGTTTAGACTTCTGGCGTTGGGTAGCATTACTCTTAGTTTCTTATCCCTTGTGATACCTATGAAGGTGGGTTTGTCATTTGAGACTTGCCTAACATAGGCACTATGGGGGTAGCAAGAGCCTTTGCCAATATCTGAAAGGCCAGGGATGACAGGTGCAGGCCGTCCCTAGTGAAGCAGGTAGTTCAACAGAAGATGAATATGTGAAGGTGTAGTGCCTGTGATTAGTTAGCAGTAGCATATATGACTGCTCACATGGACACATGCCAGGTAAGTCATATGCACTGTGTCACAGGCAATGTACATGTGAACAGGACAAGCAGTGACATCCTGTCAAGTGGGACATGGACATACATATAGTAAGCTATGCAGATGGCACTAGGAGTCCACATAAGCTCTATAACTATGAATTGCAGGTGTGATCAGTATTCCAGGGTTATTGCAAGCAAGCATGCATGCAAACAAAGCTACAGTAAACAGGGCTGCATGTAGTCCATTGTACAACAAACAAGCTGTACCACTTCCAGTAGGTAACACTGCAAATATGCAGGCACTATGCACATGTACATGGAAATACACGGGTCAGATGGCTAGGGTCCAGTCTCAGCGCACACAAGTGTACAGACCATGTACTGTCAGGATGTGCAATAACTGGATGGAAACCCATGTGCTCATACCTGCAGTAATACACATGTCAAATAACAGACAGTGAGCCTTCACTCGGTGGTTCCATACTTAGTAGGATGTATGCTACCTGGCCTGCCACCACAGTATCCCTGACATATATGGGGAATCTCCCTCCTGTGACAGTTAGTTTTGTCTGTTGGGGCTGTCTAGCATGGTATGAGATGTGAGCATGCAGTGCTAGGGTGCTCCTGTATGTCCTGTACCAGTCGTGTAGTACTGCGCACATATAAACATCCTCAAACATCTGCATTGCAGAGTCCAGTGTGGGCAACATGCCACTTGCAATTTACATGTCCATCATTGCGCATTACTACATTCATTACCTTATCCCCTGTGCTACCTATGTATGTAGCCTTCTGTTGACATCATTACCACCAGTATGCCAACATGTGCAGATGATACACTATGGTACTTACCATGGGTGTAGACAACAGTACATGACAATCACACACTTACTGCATCAGGCATGCTGTGATATACCCACAATTAATTTAGCACACAGTACTGTTAACAACATGATACTATTACTACACATCTATGTGGTCACCCTGTGCATCAGCAACATGTTAACCTGTACCTGCACAGTTGTTACAGATTGCAGGAGGTGGCACAGTTTCATCATATGCACAGGGTGTGAACTTGGTATGCCTGAGTCAGCCACCGATACCACCGATTGACATGTATGTGTATGTGTGTTAGTGAGGGACAGCAGTAGAAGGTGGGGCAATGTTGATGCAGTGTGTGCGTGTATGCGGTAGCCCTAGGTGTTGTCAATTTGCATGTGTGTATGGATGCACACAGTTCCACCTCATGGCTGCCATATACTGGTGTTTGTGGACAGCCACAGACTGTACCTGCCAGGTCAAACAGATCAGTGTCTCTGGCCAAAGACACGGTACCTGTGCCTTGCAGGGGTGCTACGGACTGTATCCAGTACCAACCCAGACTGGGTACTGTCATCAGAAGCAGGTGTTCATAGACTGGACACAGATCCCTGTCGGGCCTGGCCAGAGCCACGTGCACGTAGTCTCCTGGGGCGGTCTGATGACAGCACAGACCCAGCATTGCTGGGGCTGCTGCTGGCACTACGAAGGTGGCTGCGGCCCTGTTGTCGTCCACGATGACTGCCAGCTGCTGCTGTTGCTGGCATACGGCCACGTCGAAGCCTCAACCGCCCACCATCACCCTGGCTCATGGAAATGTAGTTGTGGAACCGGTCTAATATGTCCCCACAACGTCTGTCTATGCCATCGGTGAAATCACGGATGGCAGCCGCAATGTCACGCATACTCTCAGTCATGGCTGTGCGACATGCTGTCAGCTCCCTCAGACCCTGTCTGGTGTACCGTTCCATACGTGACTGTGCCTGCATGACAGCCCGAAACATAGCTGAGGTTGTAAGACCTCTGTGGGCACGTCTGACAGGGGCAGTACGCCCACGGATGCTCCCACGAGAACCCTGGACATCTGTCTGTGTGGTACCATCTCTGGGCCATGCCCATGGCTGCTGTGTGGGGAGGCATGTGCCACAGATACCACATTACCCTGGTCAATGCCCACTGTATGCTGTCCATCACCTCGGGACATTGGTGACAAAGGGTGTATTGGCAGGATAACTGTGCGCATTGATGGGGTCGACAGCTGTGTACTGTCAATCGGCTGACCAATGGCGGACTCTGGCATACCTTCCTGTGCCATTACACAGATGTCATCATTATCAGTACCCACGGCACCTGATTCAGGTTCCCTGCTACATGACACCAGAGCAGCACCAGAACCTGTGGGAGGAAAACAGGAAACACAGTTTACAATGTCTACACATTACCAGTGATGCACACATGCACACATGCACACATGCACAAGTGCACACATGCACACATGCACAGGTGCACACATGCACACATGCACAGGTGCACACATGCACAGGTGCACACATGCACACATGCACACGTGCACACATGCACACATGCACAGGTGCACACATGCACACAGTTTCACACAATTGTACAGTACTCAGTATGCGTGATATCAACACACAGACACAGACACACCTACATGCATACAAAGAGCACTACTAAGTGAGCCAAATAGTACTATTACTATCAAGACTATTACAGGAATTGTTAATACACACTCACCAGCATGGATAGGCTGCATTGCTGTTATACCAGAGGGACCTGCAGACGTGAAGAAACTAATGTCAGTGGGCACAACTGTGCCATTGTTACTGAGTATGATACAGGTCAGTAGTACAACAGTCGCCTTTCACAGGTCAGCTGCTAATATTGAGGATATCACACTTGCACATTAAATACTATGGTGACAGCTACAAACCAATGCATTAACTACCAGTGTACACAACAGTCAACTATACATATGGCATATTACCTGCACATTCACTGTCTTGCTGCTGTGTGGCTCCAGCCTCCATCATAATGCATGTCTGCTGCTGTTGTTGTTGCTGGCAGACTGGAGCCACTACACTCATGAGTAGTCCCTCCAGTCTGGTTTGTGGGGGATGTGTAGCCACCCCACCACCTGTGGTGACCTGTTGCCTGTGGATATCCAACGCACGCTGATGGACATGTCTGATTAAATCACTGCAGTGATGTCGTACCTTCTCATATGTCCTATTATGCGTGCCTATGTCATTTACCCGACAGACAAGGTCTTGCCACAGTGCAGCCCTCTCCTACTGATTCTGGCTGGTGCGGGAAAAGAGTATTGCATAATCCCGCACCAGGCTCTGGTGTATCTCCTCATACTCAGCTGTGGAGTAAGTGGGATTCCGCGGGTAGGCCATGTACCTGAGGAAGAAAATAACCTGATATCAGCAATATATGTCAGCAGAAGTTGGCACACATACTACTCGACTGTTATGATACAACATATCTCACATATATAGCATCTGTCTGTCTATTGGTGGATACACATGTAAATGGCCAGGTATCAGTGCTCAGCCAGCAACTATGCAACAGTACCTGGCACACTCCATACGACATACTACCAAACCCCAGCAGTCAGAACACTGATTCAGGTCAAGAGCACCTCCTCACTCTGGGGGTTTGTATCTAGGTACTGTATGGCCTACATCATCAACTACTGTGAGCTGACCACACACTGATTGCCCTGGATATACATATCCCACCTCCACCACCAGCAAAAATGACTATAGTGAATACAATACAATACTATACAATATGCTATTGCCCCTGGGACTACCGCAGCGTACTGTTCTGCTACCCTGACCATTGAGACACATGTGGTGTGATGGTACCTGCTGCTGTCACACAGTTACACAGGGTGACTCATATGGCATATTCCCTATCTGACTAACATTCAGCAGGGGTATGTGTGACATGTACTCATGGGGAGTCTTGCTTCTTAACACTGTGTGGTTTATTGCAGGGTATGTCTTATCTGTGGGTAGGAACTTTTACCTCCACATGTGCACTCTATTGCAGTGGCACGGACGACACACAGCAGTCATTTAGGTTGTGGATGGTGTGAGGTGTTACTATGGTTGTTGGACATCTGTCATGGGTGTGACTTACATATGTAAATCCGGGAGTGGTAACCTCTATGTGGGTAGTATATGTGTACTCTGTGGTGTTGTCAGTCACTGTGCATTGGTAAAGTGTTTGAGTGCATTGTCACAGTGTTGTACATGTCACTGTGTCCTTCTCCATATCTGTAGCTGTCATGTGAGGTCCATACCATGGCATCCATTATGTGGTGTGGAGGGGTATACCGACCTACATGTCCATAGCTGACACACCATGTTCGCTGACACATACCATGTGCAGGTATTCCAGGGGTAGTGTGCCACTATGAATATCATTGGGGCCACTATTGTACACATTTATGACCCTGTTCACCCCTGACACATGCAGTGGTGGGCAGCCAATCACATATCTGGGGGTTACTGGTGTAGGTGATTTGAAATGTGGTATGGTACTCCGGTTTTGACACTGGTGTTCACTCCATGCCTTTGTCACCAGGCACCTGTTGCAATACATCTGTACACATGTGCCTCACTCAGAATTTATATACATCTCTCTCTCTCTCTCTCTATATATATATATATATATATATATATGTATGTATATAGATATATCTATATGTGTATATATATATATATATATATATATATATATATATATATATATATATATATATATATATATATATATATATATATATATATATATATATATATATATATATATCTATATATATATATATATATATATATATATATATATATATATATATATATATGTGTGTCTGCATACATATACACATATATATATTGATGTACATATATTGCTATAGATGTGGAGAGGGGGGGACACAGAGGGGGTGAGAGTGACAGAGGGGGTGGGACAGGGTGTGTTGGAGGTCGTCATATACAGTCATACCTGTAGATAGTCAGATCAGTCTGTCTATGTATATGTATCTACATATATCTATATCTGTATGTGTGCATTACATATATATGTTTGTACAATATTCTATCTACATCTGTCTATGTATTCCTACATCTCTCTCTCTATGTATGTATATGTATGTACATATATATATAGTTGTAACCGGGTTAGCGCTGGTTTGCGCAGAGCTCACGCATGCACACTGGTGGTTAGCTCCGCGCACACAAGCGCACACCCACTTACAACCGCTTAAACGTGCTTACTCTTGCGCACACCCACGCTATTTTCTTTGAAAGAAAAGAAAATGGGGAGACAGGAAAGTGGTAAAAAAGGGGTCACAAAGAGGGTAAGACAGTAGGGAAACAAGCTTGGGATGTGCAGGAGGGATGTAGGTAAGGCCCATAGCTGCCCATTTCTTCATCAGCAACAGCTGTGCATATGTATGTAATTTGGTGTGACATTTGAAACCTTCCACCCCTGAGAGAGGTGTCAGGACAACAATAATACTTGTTGCACAGCCAATTGTAATTGATAGGTTCCATATCCAGCAGACATGTGTGCGCAATGGGCAGCTATGTATGGGGCATAATTTTTTTGTGGGTACAGGGTGCCCTTTTTTTTTTTTTTCAGGTGAGAGTGGTATGTCAGGTGAAGGAAGTCGGTACAGCTGGGGAGGTAGGTTGGGTAGGTAAACAGACAAGACAAACAAGACACACACAGGGGCGGTGTATGACATGTGTGAGGGGGTTACACAATTGACGGGGACGGAGGTTTGGATATCCAGAGCCCATGAGCCCACAGATGGCAACAGTGGAACTGATAACCCCACCCATAGGCAGTTGCCACTGTTCCTTCACTGCCCAGGATGGGGCTGTGCTGGGGGCTGTGTAGGCGGGGCAACAGGCATGCCCATTAGTTGCGCCACCCATGCCTCGAGCTGGCGTAGGGGCTCGAGAACAGAGTCCCGAATCTCCCTACGCACCACTGTCCAGATGCTACGGAGGGTGAGTGGTGGTTCTCCTCCAGCCACACTTGCAGAGGGAGGGCGAGCCCCATCCCCTGCAGCGCTTCCACCCGCAGGTGGCACAGGGCCACCGGAGGAGGGTCCGGACTCGGCACTAGTGCCAGGTGCACTCGCCAGCTGAGGTGGGAGAGGTGGGTCCGCTGGAACCTGCCTTCCCTGTCGTCCTATGTTTTGCATTATGTCATGACAGTTTGGGTTAGTGACATATAATACCATTCACAATTAATTGTAACAGCATGCATTAGTATTCCCATTAACCAAACACCCAGATATTCACACCATTGAACAGCGTGCATAACACATGCATAATTTGAACAGAATTACACAGTCCAACAACATGCAGGGTTAATTGATGGCAACAGACCATCAGGTGTGGATGTATGAACAGGGCAGATGCATCAATGGACATGCAAATATATATGACCCAACAGGACAAACATCCAGGGGTGTTAATTGTGATTGCACATACCATTTTCACGTGGAATGGGTTATATGTGGTTATAGGGTGAGGTAAAGAAAGTAATATTAACACCTTCGAATAACAATACATATGCTGTACATTTCTAATAGCTACAGTTATATACACACTACTGTTCTAACTACAGTTTCCTATATGATAACTATTTCAACTTGGTGATAGGACTGTTACTGCAACATCAATATACATTTTATGGTTCTTCATACACATTCATATCTAGCTTTGTTCAGCGACATCATCCTGCTACATTTGCTTTATATAGCTGTAGACAAGTGTGGATGTTTGGTATATCAGACAATCATCCTATCTGCATATTGCAGACTGAGAGCAACATATCCAGATTTTGGGATACACATTCCAGATGCAGCAACACTTTGAACAGATTTTGCTGTTTGGTTTTGAATCTCACATGCATTTCACTCTGTCTTGACTGCAGTATACTTTACTCAGGGGTTATTACTACTGTATTGCTGGATTCATGACACTTTCTCACACTCTCTCACTTGCTTTCATTTTACTATTCAGGATGATACTTACTTCTAGGCTTTATTGACATGTTTTACATGTAGTTATTACAATCCTTTCCAACAGTCTCACTTCTGTCATGTTTCAGTATTTCCACAGGGATATATTTCACACATGTGATTTCATAATCTTCTGCAGCTATACTTTTCAGCCTGCTGCAGGTTGTGTACTATTTTCTTACAGGTAGGGCATTTTTAGTTCAGAATATATGTCAGACAGTTTCATTTTTTGGTTTAACTTACAGGCTGAAACACACTTTTGTAATCAAGCAATACTTGCAGACACTTTCACACTGTTACTTGCACATTTTATTCCTTACTGACTACACTGCACTCTTTTGCTGACTGTCATACTTTTGTATTTCTTTACAGTTACTGGTAGTGGATTACTGACCTGCCTGGTGGCGCAACCGCACCAGCCTATTGCCATAGGCTCTGCGGTTCGCAGAACGGACACCTGCAGCTGTAATATAAATGAAGTAATATTGGAATACACATCTCCATAATATCAGCTAGTTTAATTTCTTACATACATAATAAATGTTACTTACTCAGTAGTGGGGCGTTGGGTGTTTTCCGGGCCTCCTGGATCCAAAGGTTCAGTTGGTCCTGCTTGCATCTCTTCAGGTCCGCATGGTGGTGACGGACCTGCTCACCAGTCCTTGGAATCCCTGTGGCACTGGTGAGATCATGAGCCAACCGGTCCCACGCCTCGGCCCTGTATGCTCCCCAGAGGAACTGGCCCTGCATGAGTTGGGCCTCATGATTATGGACTAGGAGCCAGACCATGTACCTGGACTCCTCAACACCCCACCTCTGTGCTCGAAAGCAACTACCCTCTCCTACTCCTGTCATTCTGCCTGCAGGTCAGTTCTACAATCGTTTATGCTGTGTATTCCCGCCTATGGGGCTTATATAGTCCGTTTTTCCCGCACATATCTGTGATTGGCCATTTTGGAATTGTATCAACTTCAGTAAACCTGCATTGTCATGCTCCAGTTTGTATTCATTCCTATATATTAGCTAATATTGCGTTTCTAGGTACTGCTGTCATGGCTTAGTGGTTTGGTACCTTGACTATGGTGTATAGTATCCTGGGTTCGAACCTGGCCACTGCTTTTTATTTTTCATGACTGTCTAGACATGCTGAGGGGTGTGTCTGTGTAAAGGCAGTTTTGATATGGCTTACTCAACGTTGCCCATCGGTTAGCTTGTTTGCGCAGTGCTCAGCTCCGCACAAACGGGGTACGCTGCTTTAAGCCTCATTTGGCTATTGGCACGCATATTATGCTCAGCTCAGTTAGGGGCACATAGATTTAGTGTGTTAGACCACTGCTCAGCTACGGGCACTCATTTTGCACCAGTTAAACCACTGCTCATCTACGGGCAGATGCACTCACTCTGTTAAACTGTAGCTCAGCTATGAGCACATCTGGCATTTTTTATTCTTTTGTTACCTCTCATGTCTTCAATATAAATGGGATATTTCATTACATTTTACATAAATTGTGGTTTTATGTGTACATATTTGTCAGGGACTTGTTTCCTGCTTATTTTGAAAAAAAAAAATTGGTGTTGTGGGGGGCTCGAACCATGAATGCCTGCTCTTCAGCCAACATCTCTACTGCTACGCTATTGCTTCCTGGCTTATTTTGCATATTTAGTTCTTATATGCTTTCCCATTGACTGCTTACTGTAGCTGCACTATGGGCACGCCCGCGCAAACGAGCGCACTCATGGTTAAATATCTTTACAATTTAAAAAAATATATAACATGTTCATTTATATATTTTATGTTCATAGTCTGTGGGGGCATGTGTTGTGTTGTGTTTATTCACATTTCCGTGGACTCTGTTGTGAGTGTTTACTTTGGGCACTTTTACACTTCTGGGGGTGTGTCCGCTTGCAGGGCTCGGCCTATGGACACGCCCCCTACTGTCTTACACGGACCATGTTAGACTTAGGTGTGATTCAGCATGCTCTCATGAATATGCAAAGCATGCTGACATCACTCAGTTTATCTGCAGCCTCCGTGTAAGAGTTATAACTCTTACACGGAGGCTTCGTGAATCCTTGCCTTAGGCTTTGTATGACTTCATATATACTCACATATTACAGGTAAACATGGCTATGTGTAGTCATGTATGAATGACTTTAAGGACAGTGTTGAAGAGCACAGCTTTTATTATTAAAATTTAAAACAAATAAAGAGGTTTGAAATGTTTTGTATAGGGGTATCCTTATTTGGACACCCTTGTGGTTTTCTTAAAAGAATGGAAAGGGAGAGTATCAGAAAGATTGAAAAAGGGAAGACATAAAAAGCATGGGAATACAGAAGGAAAACAGCAAGATGGTTGTGCTGGAACAGATGGGATAGGAGGGACACTATGCTTTTGGTTGGGGATAGATGCCCTGTTTTTTCAAAATGTTTTTATTTAAGAGAATTTGGGTGAGAAGTTGGTAACGGGGTGTAGGAAAGAGGATAAGTGAAGTAAGGGGGGGGGGGGGTACATCCGAAGAAACATCTCCCAGCTCACAAAGCCACAATTTTTTTCTACTGCCAGATGGTGTTGAGTGGATGATCCCAATGTTAAGGGGGCAGGGGCTTGTGGTGATTGGTGCTGATTGAGACAGTGAGTCTTCTACCTGCTGAAGAGATGCCTTGATTAGCTGAAGGCATCTGTCCACAATCTGTTCCCTCATGTCCACAATCAGCTCCCATAGCCCCTGTTCAGTTAGGCTTGCCAGGTTGTCACATTCACGAGTACCTGTAGGACTGATGATACTGCTGTGATCCCTGTGAGGACATCTCTGGTGGAGTAGATGGTGAAGGTTCCTTAACCTGGGAGGTATGCTGCTGAACTGCTCTTGAGGAATTTAGATTGGTAAAAAAGTGAACAGAATTGGAGAGAAATAAAATGAAGGAGGACTAAGGAACGCATAATTAAAATAAGAACAAGAGAGAGGAGTGAAGAAATATACATAATAAATTCACACAACGTTACATATCATTCAAGTTATTATCAATAAATTTGATTTTTATTGAATCACTATTAGACTTAATGATGGGGAATGGTTATGCGTACATCGGAGCAATGAGTGTATCAATATCAGGTATTGCTATTTTTTTTTCATTCTCAGTCTACTGATAGTAACATAAAAAATGGTAATCTATATGATATTTCTGCTTGCGATGGATTTGGGTACAAAATTGTACAGAAAGCACTTTAGCCCCTCTATTACCATTATTTATGAATACTCTTGCAGTTATATATACAGAAAATAAGTTAAGGACAGAAAACAACATTTATTACTTTATTCATACTTACTAGCATCCTCAAACACTCTCCTACATTTTGAGTGCTGTTGTAGTTACTGATCTCTTCCTCTAGACAGAGAAAACATAAGAGTATTGTTTGTTTGCCTGCATTTCATGTTTTTAATTAACATTTTTGATATGACTACTAGAGCCCTGCAAGGCATTTCAGTTACTGTTACACTTGCTTAGTATATCTGTGTATTTATTTAAACATTTATTCACATCTGAATTCTCAGACTGTGCTAATATTTCCTTTAAAGCAAGCTGAACCAGAAAGCATTTCCCTTCAAATATATATACTTTTATTGGAATGCACAGCTTGTCTGTTTGAGAGGAAGGGTGTTGTCTGAAATCTCATCATACTCTTTCAGTGCAAGTTCTACTTTTAGGTGTTATGGTTTGCATAACTAACTTCCAGTTTAATGTAATACTCTGTGACTTTTCATCAGGCAGAGGCACATGATATACACATATAGACACGTATAAAATGCAGCAATTGAAAGAAAGTTTTGATTTACTTTCAATTCAACCTTCATTAAACAAAACATATTCACTATTATAGAGGGATGCATTACATACACCTCAGAACAATAATGAGTGCTTTAATAATTTTTTGCTTATAAACTCTATATAAGTATACAAGGAGAATGTTTAAAAATGCATACAGAAATAATAGAAAGGGTCATATCTCACTAAACTATGTGCTGGTCTTTCACCTAACGCTGCAACCTTCAAACTTCTCTCCCTACCTCCAGTCTGAATAGGGTGAGGTGCCTGACTGAGTTCAGATATCTTGTACATGCAGTTAATGTTGTGGAAGAAATGTCTGCTTTATCCAGATTTCAAACTAATAAATATTTTATGGCCTACACAAACAAAATCCTTTTTTACAGAAATGTAAAAATGCATGTAGTTCAACTACTAAGGTAATACCTGCTGCATATGAAATTACATGGCACATTTTTGTTGTTATTGTATAAATACATATGTATATTTATTTATATACCCAAAAAATAATTGTAAATGCACTCATACAGATGTGTTTCTGCCTATATATATATATATATATATATAATATATATATATATATATATATATATAATATATATATATATATAATATATATATATGTGTGTGTGTGTGTGTGTGTGTGTGTATACACATACTTACATATATTTCTTTATTAATAAATCTACATTTGTATTTATACACAAAATTATGTTATAACATAAGCATTCCAAATTTTTATAGCAACGCATTTCTGTGTATAGATATGTTTATACTTTCTTTGGTATTATGATAACATTTCAGATACATATTTGCAGTTACACATATTTCTACTAGCAAATACATTCAATTATTCAACCTTATTATAGTTTATTTTTAAGCCTATGTTTAATACGACCAAAATGTTAAAAAAAAAAAAAAAAGACTTGCTACAGAACTCTGCCCTTCTCACTGTCATCTGATGTATCCAATCTTCCAGCTGGTTGTGCCTACACTTCTGTAGGTCAGCATACCTATGTCTGCACTGGGGGCCAGAATGGGTGATTCCTGTTAGGGATGGCAGGTGCTCACCAGACACTTAGCGGATGTCACATTTTTTCCTAGACGGACCCCCTGACACATGCCTGGATCTTATCCAGGTATGAATCACTCAGAAGGTAGAGCACAATTTTGGTTTCTTTGTTAGACACACACAGAGTGCAGTCTTGTGCCTCCACAGGGGTTGCCATCATTCGGAGTGCCAGTACCAGAATGAAGAGAGTAAGAGCAGGGCTATGGTTCACAGACTGAGAACCACTTACTCAAGGGTGTGACATCACACTAACCCAACCCAGTTATCAAGCAGGGGAATTATACCAGGTACTGTTATCACTGGCATGTTTGGTTTAACTAAAAATACCTTGTCACCTACATGTTTTTAAAGGGATACAGTCACATTTCATTTATATGGGGGATACAAGTTATTAATGAAATCATCAATTATTATCTTACTTAAAGTTGCTACTTCTGTTGTGCTTTGCTTTTGCTACCTGGAGTATTACACCTTAATGCCAAGAAGGAATAATTCTTTCATACATTACTCATGCAGTATAGCATCAGTATAAATGACTTGTTCTTTTTTAATGGTGGGAGTTGCAGAAATAAATATTCCTGTGTATGAAAGTATCAACTTTTAGTAATTATTGACTGCTTTGAGGTGACAGTGTCTACCAGATGATGACAGATGGGCAGGGATTATGCTTCATGGATGTGCAAACTCAGTTTCATATGACTGAAGTTTTGCTTTTTCTATATATTGTCAGCTTAGTGATTAATTGAGGTTATTGGCACATTGCTGTGGCATTCTGGGCATTGATGTGGACTGCTGCACACTCTGCAACTATCCCCAGCACCTTCATGTGATCCTGAGGTCCCATTCATGACTACCCAAGGCCTGGATATGTTGATAAGTTGCATACAAGGGTCTAATTTGTATACAAAATATGTATGTGACCCTGAGCTTATGTGATTAAGTTTAACATCACCTTTAGTTGTGGTTGTTGTACTTAGGCAGCAAATGGCTTACATAACCGCTGATTTTTAAAGTGAGCAAAATAGTAGACATATTCAAAGTAAAGTAAGATTATTGAGTTGACTTAAACATCGTTTGCTTTACTGATATGATGGGCATATTATAATGACTTAAGTGAAAGTGGTAAAGCTGTCATGTGTAAATTGAAATTCATTACCACAGCAGTGGAAATAGTGAACACTGAGAAAGTAATTTATTGGTGTCATTTACTGATTGTGGACACACTGCAGAAATGCAGTGATGTAACTGTGAAATACTGAAGTTTCAAGGGTGTTTTGTTGGCTCAATGAAAAAATGACAGTATTAAGAATACAAGAAAGTGTCCAAATGGAGAAATGATGAAATCAACGAAAAAGGAGAGTAGTACTGCTGGAACTGAGTTCATTCTCAAGTCTTTATGAGTACTTTCATGTGGTGGACCCTTTTTCACAAAATGTTGCCAAGATGAAACTGATATATAGATTGTATTTTTATATAGTATATATTATGGAGGGAGGTTAAAAATAAAAATGACATCTAGGCACACAGGTCCCACGACAAAAAGTGTACAATCCCAGTGCATGCACTGGTGCCAGGACTTGAAAAAATGGCAGTGTATTCTCCTCAGAACATGGAAACATTCCTATTAAAGGGTTAAGTCATGGTTAGGGGAGGATCCCCCCCATTGTAGAATGAAGTAGCAGTACAGTACACAACAATCACAAAAAAAATGACAGGCCAAAAAAGAACCATAAATATAACAGAGTGGGCTATTGAGGATAAGGAAAAAAATATGTATTGCTGCTACTATCCAGATAAAAATGGAGCCAACATTCCTTCAAGGTCCAAGCTGCACAAGCATATACAATGTAAAATAAAAGGAAAAACAGTAGGACCACCAAGGCTGATGGCATGAAATAATTTTAATAAAAAGAGTCAAGCACTTTCGCGTTCCAAATAAATACTTCATCAAATGTAAAAAAACAGACTCTCAGTATATCTTTTAAATATACAACCAACCAATACACAGTAGTCTCTAGAATCACAACCAATCAAATCAATATTTATAATAAACTAATTTGCGTCCCTTTAAGGCTGCTTTCAAAGGGACACATCCATTCAAACCTGGATGTCTATCAGCCTATAACTTTAAAATCCATAGCAGTTCAGCTTTCTCTGTGAGACTGACCAAATCACTCCCTCTACAATTTGAATGAATATGTTGTAGTATTCTAAAAGAAAATGTATCTCCATGATGTTCTATATTATGTTTTGCTAATGTATTTTTGGTATTATCTTTCCTTATATCATATAAATGTCTCCTTATTCTATCTATATTTTAATTCTTTATTATTTTTTTCCTACATATACTCACAAGCGAGGAGAGTGTGTTGAGGAGATGGAAAGAGTACTTTGAGGGGTTGATGAATGAAGAGAATGAGAGGGAGAGAAGGTTGGATTATGTGGGGATAGTGAATCATGAAGTACAATGGATTAGCAAGGAGGAAGTAAGGATAGCTATGAAGAGGATGAAGAATGGAAAGGCTGTTGGTCTAGATGACATACCTATGGAAGCATGGAGGTGTTTAGGTGAAATGGCAGTGGAGTTTTCAACCAGATTGTTTAATGAAATCTTGGAAAGTGAGAGGATGCCTGAGGAATGGAGAAAAAGTGTTTTAGTATGATGTTTAAGAATAAGGGTGATGTGCAGAACTGTAGTAACTACAGAGGGATTAAATTGATCAGTCACAGCATGGAGTTATGGGAAAGAGTGGTGGAAACTAAGTTAAGAAGGGACGTGATGATTAGTGATCAGCAGTATGGTTTCATGCCAGGAAAGAGCACTACAGATGTGATGTTTGCTTTGAGAGTGTTGATGGAGAAGTACAGAGAAGGTCAGAATGAGTTGCATTGTGTTTTTGTAGACTTAGAGAAAGCATATGACAGGGTGCCAAGAGAGGAGTTGTGGTATTGTATGAGGAAGTCAGGAGTGTCAGAGAAGCATGTAAGAGTGGTTCAGGATATGTACGAGGGTAGTGTGACAGCGGTGAGGTCTGCAGTGGGAGTGACAGATCCGTTTAAGGTGGAGGTGGGGTTACATCAAGTATCAGCTCTGAGCCCTTTCTTATTTGCAATGGTGATGGAAAGATTGACATGAGATCAGACAGGAGTCCCCGTGGACTATGATGTTTGCAGATTACATTGTGATCTGTAGTGAGAGTAGGATACAGGTGGAGGAGACCCTAGAGGGATGGAGATATGATAGAGAGAAGAGGAATGAAGGTCAGCAGGACTAAGACAGAATATATATGTGTGTGAATGAGAGGGAGGATAGAGGAATGGTGAGGATGCAAGGAGTAGACGTGGCGAAGGTGGATGAGTTTAAATACTTGGGATCAATAGTTCAGAGTAATGGTGAGTGTGGAAGAGATCTAAAGAAGAGAGTACAGGCAGGATGGAATGGGTGGAGAAGAGTGTCAGGAGTGATTTGTGACAGACGAGTACCAGTAAGAGTGAAAGGGAAGGTCTACAAGAGGGTAGTGAGATCAGCTATGTTATATGGGTTGGAGATAGTGGCATTGAGAAAAAGGCAGGAGTTTGAGCTGGATGTGACAGAGTTAATGATGTTAAGATTTGCACTGGGTGTGATGAGGGTGGACAGGATTAGGAATAAGTATATTAGAGGGTCACCCCAGGTTGGAAGATTTGGAGACAAAGCCAGAGAGGCAAGATTATATTGGTTTTGACATGTGCTGAGGAGGGATGCTGAGTATATTGAGAAAAAGATGCTAAGGATGAAGCTGCCAGGTAACAGGAAAAGAGGAAGGCCTAAGATAAGGTTTATGGACGTGGTGGGAGAGGACATGCAGGTGGTTGGTGTGACAGAGCAAGATGCAGAGGACAGGAAGAAATGGAAACAGATGATCCGCTGTGATGACCCCTAACAGGAACAGCCGAAAGAAGATGATGATTTTTTTCCTACATAAAAACTTGTGCATAGGTTACAGGTAATTAAGAAGACTATATTTTCATTACAACAATCTATATAAGTAGGTTTAAATACAAAATATAACCATGAGTGTTGAAAGGCCTGTTCCTTAGAAATAAAGGTGCAAGTACGACATGTTCAATAAGCATATGTACCAATTCTAACAAATGGTATATTGGCTACATTCAGTCTTACATTTCTACATAATTGTCTTTTCAAATTCAAAGAATTTCTAAAGAAAAATGTAGGAAATTCACTTACACAGGAGACCGTTTTCTCATCTGAAGTTAAATATATCCAGTTTTTACGTATAATGTTAATGTTAATGATAGGACCTACATCATTCGTATACCTAGTGCCAAATCTTATTCTATCATCTCTGCTGTTACTACTCACTATCTGGTTATCAACAGGAGGTCTTTGTGAAAAGAAAGGTCTATACACAGTACTTTCTCCATCACTAATCTGTTTTTTACTTTTAACCAATAAGTTTACATTGTATCCTCTTTGTGCAAAATTATTGGTCATAACTTCTATCATGTTCTTAAAATCTGTTTCAAGGGTACATAGCATAGAGGCTATCATATGTTGTTTCTTTACAATATTCTGGCAAATATGCCTAGGATGCATACTATCTGGTGTTAACAAATTGTTCTTCCAGCATTTCGAGTGGTATAACAAAGTATTTATGTTACCCTTATGATCAATATCCAAATGTACATTTAAAAAGTCAGTCTCTTTATTTGAGCATGACATAGTGCATTTTAAAAAAATCCGTAGTATTACTCAGATATCTCACAAGCACATCTAGTTCTTTGTTTCATCAAACATTGCCATATCTTAAGCAATTCGGGATGCGAGTCCCCATATGTGGGCATGCACAGAACTCACATGTCTCTTGGCATAATTCTGTGCTACAAACATGCCTCTAAATGTAGGTGTTGCCATTGCTTTTTTTTGAGTTTGTATAAGTTATCTTCCAATTATCTGATTAATTTAAAAAAATCAAAGAAATCATCAGAGACAAGCTCCAGATTACCTTGTATCATATCAGGTCTAAAGTCCAGTAGAGGATTCTTCCTTGAAAGTAACAAATTGTCCCATTTCTGTAATAAGGCTTTATTAGGATTGTAATCTAGTTCAATAATGTTGCCATCTGCCATGTTGAATTTAGAATCATAGAAACAAGAAATCCAGATAAAAACCGGTCCAGCAGTCCTTCAAAGATGCAATTAATCCGCCCCACATCCAATTGTGGCTGGGAAGAGTTGGGTGACACAACCATGCTCTATTTTTGTGGAGAAGAGGTTAAAGACAGTTTTATCAATTTTTTTCTAATGTTTTAAAGGACACAAAACAATTCTTGAATGATGTGTATGAGTTTTTAAAATCAAAATGGTAATGCCTATGGTCTAATGCTTGTAACTTTAGATGTTAAGAATTTGTTTACATCTATCCCTAATGACTATGACATTGAAGCGATAAGATATGTATTAACCCATAGAAGTGAGTATATGACTGAAACTGTAAACACTTTATGTCTTCTATTGGACCTTATTCTAAAGAACAATGTTTTCTTATATGCAGATGGGATATATTTACAGCAGTGGGGAGTTACCATGGGTACCCCATGTGCAAACGCCTATGCTAATTTGGTCTTAAGCAAATGGAAGGAAGACTATATGTTTTTAGCTTTTTAGCTAATGAATATATTCAACATATAGTATTCTATCATCACTTTGTAGAAGATATTTTAATCTTATGGGGAGGATCAAAACAAGAACTAGATGTGTTTGTGAGTTATCTGAATAATACTACAATTTATTTATTTATTTATTTATCATTTGTTGACTGGGAAAGTCCGACTAGGTTCCACAGAGCCTGTTTTCAGCGGAGGCCCGGGGAGAAATGCTCCAGATGCATGTCTTTGGAATGAGTACTACAATAAAGATGATTAATGGATGCTAAATGGATATACAAATGAAAAGAAACAGTAAGGGGTTCTTATGTAGAGGAAATTAAATGGGATGAAGTAACAGCCAGAGAAACTGAAACAGAATTCAGAAAAGCTCTTAAATGGAAAATCACAGGCCCAGATGCTGTACCTAACTTTGGCTAAAAGTATTAACATCTTTGCATGAAGCTTTAGCCCTGAGTAAAAAATTTATTTATATGCACAACCTGAATGGACACCAACCTGATTAACAATAGAAAAATAATTATAAAAAACAAGTATGTTGTTGCACTAAGCCAACGGAGCTCTGACCCCACACAATAAAGAATAAAAACCACTAAGCACACCAAGGAATGCAGGGTCACTGGCAGTATAATTCCAAAACCAACGTAATAAATCCACGCTGTGATACCAAACAGAACAGCAGTCCTCTATATTATAAAATACTTCTCGATGATAAAGTGCGTTACTCAGCTTCAGCTTCACTCCAAAACGATGAAATAATTCAGTTGGATACAAACAAATTCCGGTTTATTAAAACACGTTAGCGCTTTTACCCACAGGCTTCATCAGACGTACAAACACATATAGTTCTATAGGAATTTAAATACACACTGAGTAAACCCTATTGGTTATAAGTAACATAATTGAATATCCAACAGTTGAGACCGCCCATGAGACCCATAGTTGCAGGCCAGGGGTGGCTCACGGAACCGATGTCTGTTTATATTGAACATTTTGTTCGACCATTAGTAGAAGCAGTCCCACATATACTTAGAGACAGTAAACACTTTTTAATTGAATTATATGATTATTTGAAACAGCTTGGTGATTTCTGTGAGTATATATTAGTGACTTTAGATGTAGTGAGTTTATTTACCGTAATTCCGAATGATGTAGGGATAACGTATATGCAGCGGTTTTTAAAAGCACATTCTTCTTTTACTGATGAGAAAATAGATATGTTATGTTTATTCATGGAGACAATATTGCATAACAATGTGTTCATGTTTGGTGAGTCTGTTTTTCTGCAGAGAGATGGCGTAGCTATGGGCACTCCGTGTGCCAATAGCTACGCCAACATGATCATGGCATATTGGGAAGAGGATTTTTTGTTCCAGACCGATAAGTTTAAGGAGAAGGTGGGGTTTTATAAGAGGTTTGTGGATGACCTCTTTTTTATATGGCAAGGGGATGTTGAGTCCTTGTTACTGTTTGTGGAGGAGATTAATATTTCCACCAACTTTTTGAAGTTCACTCTCTCCTACTCAAAGGAGTAAATTTCCTTTCTAGATGTTGCCATGAATAGATTACCTTGTGGGCTTCTGAATACATCCATTCATAGGAAGTTGTGCTATAAGAACACTTTGCTACACCGTCAGAGTATGCACCCCAAGTATGTGTTTGACAATGTTTTAAAGGGACAATTGATGAGAGCCTCAAGACTTAATCCTAGCAATGGAGGATGCCAGGAAGAGCTGGTTAAGCAAAGGAACATGTTCCTTGAGAGAGGCTATACTGATCAAGTGTTTGACTATATGGTGAGGGATGTGGATGCCCTTAGATCCACTACAGCTAAACCTTATTTCTCCGAAAGAGTAGTGAGAACAGATGACAAGAGTACTGATGTAGCAGAGGTTTTGAGAGCTCCTATATTTTATACCAAGGATGCAGTACACATTAGGAATTCTTTAACTAAATACTGGAAGGTACTTAATTTAGATCATGAACTAAGTGAATTAGTTGGCCCAGAATCTAGGGTCGTGTACAAGAATAAACCAAAATTAAGAAGCATGTTATGCTACAAGAAGGTTTTAGGAGAGAGGGTGAAACGTTGTGATTGTGATTACAACACAATACCTTGTGGAAGGTGTAACCAATGTGTAGCTATAGGTACTGATACTATTTTTGTTAATCCCAGTAATAAGCTGGTTTATGAGTTTAATACAGGGACTGACTGTATGAGCAAAAATGTTGTTTATCTAGCTAGGTGCCAAGCCTGTACCTCATTCTATATCGGAAAAACTAATAGGACCCTGAGGGAGAGAATCAGGGAGCATCTGTATCACATCAGACTTGGCACAGAGACTAATGCCCTAGCTAAACATGTTAAGAGCCTAGGAGATGAACACATTTTTATTCTTTGTAATACAGACAATTTATGAGAGTAGTAGAGGTGGTGATTTGATTAATTACACCCTAGAATGTGAGATGCGATGGATTATTAGGTGTAAGGCAGATAGGCCCCCGGGCCTTAATGAGAGGGTTAATATTAAACCCATACTTAGGAAAAGGAGATGTTTTAGGCCTAAGAGATGATCTATGGACAGATATAGTTATACACACACCCTACTATATGGAGACTGTACATCAGAAAGCGTCCCATTAGTTATGCATTTTTTGTATTATTATGAGCTGGATTAACTATATATAATTATAATTTATTTTTTGATTAATATATTTTATGTATCTAAGAGGTTTTTATTCATGTAGTGTGTTTTTATTAATGTGTAGTAGATGTCATCTGATACCAGTTTTTGGTATGCTTGTAAGAGTGTCTTTGATATCAGTCACCATATATTTATTCTATGCAGGTATTTATGCGATTGGTTTATGTCTTACTGACATGTCCTTAAGTACATGCATTTGTGTATATATATTTTATGTATAGCATGAGTATATTTAGTCACATATATTGTTTTATTCTTTTAAATGGAATTGCATAGTCACTAGCACTTTATGTAGCTAACAGCTGTTGGATATTCAATTATGTTACTTTTAACCAATAGGGTTTACTCAGTGTGTATTTAAATTCCTATAGAGCTATATGTGTTTGTACGTCTGATGAAGCTTGTGGGTGAAAGCGCTAACGTGTTTTAATAAACCGGAATTTGTTTGTATCCAACTGAATTATTTCATCGTTTTGAAGTGAAGCTGAAGCTGAGTAACGCACTTTATCATCGAGAAGTATTTTATAATATAGAGGACTGCTGTTCTGTTTGGTATCACAGCGTGGATTTATTACGTTGGTTTTGGAATTATACTGCCAGTGACCCTGCATTCCTTGGTGTGCTTAATAGGAAAATAATACTCCTCCTTAAGAGTGAACCTGCAAGTCATCCTTAATATTGTTGCCTTCCAACAATATATAAACTATATACTGGAACTGACACTGACAGAGTTTATAATCATTTATAAAAAAAATATTATGTTAATAGAACAAAAGGATAACAAAGGAAAGTCACATTTTATTTATGTATGTATTCATTTATTTATGTTAGTTTGTTACTGGGATAGTGCACCGATCATTATAGAGAATTTACAGGCACGGCCTGAGCGAGATTCACAAAAAAGAAACTAAAACAAATTTACAAACACAGAGTAATAACAGAAGATAGAAAATCCTATAGACAATTGATGTTGTTGTTTGGCTTTCGGCTTTTCCCGGTTAGGGGTCGCCACAGCGTAACTCCGATCCGCTAATTATTGGCAGTAGATTTTCATGAATGCCGAGGTGCCAGCTTGATGTCCAAACTTCAACTAAGGCACACCCATTTACGCATGTCTTTCGAATGCCCACTCAACCTTGGGGAGGACATGCAGACACCACACAGAAGGCACTCCTCGCACTCCAGCTGAGAATCGAACGGGAGAACCTCTTGCTGTGAGGCAACAATTCTACCACTGCACCACCACAGATTTCCCTATAGATAATTGATACAATATGTAAATAATATTAGCAAAGTAGAAAAATCACACATGAATTCATTTTAGTAGTAAATATGAGAGGGAAGCAGTAGCTGAGAACAGGAGATCAAAGTAGAAGTGATGCAGGTGAGAAGGGAATTTGGTTATATGGCCAGTGGAAAAGCACTTGCAATCAAATTTTTGATGAAGTTGTCTTTTGAGTTGAGCTCTGAAGGTAGGGAAGGAGAAGATTTCTTTAAGCTGAAGGAGGAGGGATTGACAGAGTTTGGCTGCAATAATTGAAAAGGAATCATCAGTACAGCGCAGTTTAGTTTTGGGTGTCTGGAGTGAGGGAGATGATAGGGAGAGTTTGTAGAGGATTGTAGAGGGTGATTTTATTATGGACATTGGCTGCAGGTGGTGGAAAAGCATCTGTTTGAAGTACTTTAAAAACAAGAGACTCTAAGAGTAGCTCAACTCTGTAGAAAACTGGTAACCATTTAGTCTTGGAAAAGGTGATGCAGGGATGTTCCTGAGGGGAGGAATTGGAAATGAATGAGCAGATTTTGTTTTCCATAGACTTAAGAGTGGATGAGTTTTTTTTGGAGGCTTTGGCTATGATGGGGAGCCTTTATTCAAGATGAGCATTGAACAAGGAGGACTCCTCTGCCTATTGCAGCTCTAGGAGTTCCAGAGAGAGAAAGAAAGATATTTTGCAGGAGGAGAATAGAAGAGAACTGATCTTTTTTCCTGCTTTTTTCAGTGTGGCTTTGGAAGTTAATTGTGAGTTCTAGCCATAAACCTAAGCATTTAAAGGATGTGGTTGTTTCTATTGAGCAAACGTTGAGATCTGTGATGCTGAGATTTTTATAAATCTTTTTCAAATTTTGTGAGATTCCAAATATCATACCTTTTTATTTTAGAGGGGTTTAGGGGTAGCTTATACTTGTTTAACCAAGAATTAATGGACTGAAGTTTGAATAGTGGAATGTGAGGGACAGGACTGAAGAATAGCCATGTCATCTGCATAAAGAGTAATAGGAAGGTTAGGGAGATCAGAGTGCAGCTTGTTAATAAAGATTGAAAATAAAAGTGGGCCTAGTATTGATCCCTGGGACACTCCTCTGGTAAGGGGTGCTAGAAATGATAGGTATGGGCCAAATTTAATACCTATTTGTTACGAAATGTTGGAGCCAGGTGACAGTGTTGGGGCTAACCCCGAATTCTTGGAAGGAGTGAAGGAGCTGGAAGTGGTCAGTTAGTTCAAATGCTTTAGTAAGGTCAATGAAGAGAGCTCCTGAAAAGTTTCCTTTATCCATGCTGAGAAAGATCTCATTTGTATGTGACCATAGTGCTGTCATTAGGTTCTGGCGAGCTCAGAATCTGTCTTGTTTAATATTGAAAATGTGGTACTGTCGGATGTAAGTAGACAGTTGTTTGTAGTTTAGTTTTTCAAATATTTTCTCAAGTGTAGGGAGGATGGAGGTAGAGCAAAGGTGAGAGGTATTATAGCAATACCTGATGACATGAGTGTGGTAAATGGAAGATTTACCCATGGTTGATGTGGTTTAATCATGAGGGCGAGACTGGAGAAACCTCTTATATAAAAAAGAGCTATTATGGCAATTGTGGATGGCAGCAAACTTACCACCAGGATTAAATGAATCCCTGTCTATAATCTCAGTTCTAAAGGAAACAGTGGGCAAGCTTTAAATGGAAAGTTATAAAACTTAGCATTTTAACTTTATCTTTTGTTTTCTGATTAAGCAAAAGAAAAAGAAATATATTTTATATTTTATTAAACAAACAAGTTTTATAGTTGGAAAATGTTGCAACACATGAGCTGTATAGTTATTTTTATGATTTTAATTACTTTGGAAAAGTATGTTCTTAAATTAGACCTTGGCTCTCAACTATTACTGGTTGGTCTAAGGTATTTAAAAAGCTTTTACACTGAACTTTTATTACATTCTGATGAAGTCCCCCAGTGGTGGGGAACGAAAGCGCTCAATGGCTGTTTAAATTAAAGGATATTTTATGGTTACTCCGTGGTTCAGCAGTTTTTTTATTATTTTTGTGTTTGTGTTGGTGTGCTGCACCATCTACTTTGTTCTAATGTTCTTGGTGAGTTGGGGGGAGAGGTAGAGCTTGTGGGACCAGGGAGGTGGCTGAATTCTTTGACAGAGTCAGAGGTTGATAGTTGGCATTGAGAGGTCTGGTTGGTGATAGGAGAGGAGGTGTGATCAATGCTTGTATAGCCTGTGAGAAGATTTACTTCCTGACAAAAATATTTGCGTTTGCCTAGAAGAACAAGTTGCCTGATTTTGAAGTAGAAAAACTGAGCAAACTTAAAACAAACCAGCACAAAGGAGAAAAAAAAAAAAAGAAGAAAAAAGTCTGCCCGAGACTCCAGTGACATTCACGGTGAAATCAGTCCTTT
The DNA here is from genome assembly GCF_019279795.1 of Protopterus annectens. Lineage (NCBI taxonomy): Eukaryota > Metazoa > Chordata > Ceratodontiformes > Protopteridae > Protopterus > Protopterus annectens. The sequence continues at coordinate 1,934,924,617 of NC_056735.1, read as the reverse complement.
AATACAGATGCAAACCACATAATTTTCAAGTTAAAAACCAAGTTAAAAAACAACTTGAATATTACGTGGTTTGCATCTGTATAAAGGATTAATTTCACCGAGGGTGTCACTGGAGTCTTGAGCAGTCTTTTCTCTCATTTGTCCTGATTTTGAATTAGAGCAAATGATCATCTGTTGCTAAACAAAACCATGATAGAGAATTGTAAAAAGGTGTGAAGAATCTATGTATGGTATGGATAGATTAAAAAAAATCATTTGACAGCATCCCACTTTCATGCATAAAGGGACCTTAGAAATATATAAAATGCATCCTTCATTGATCAGTTACATTACAGCAACCATGAAACGGTGGGAAATCACTTTGCAGCTAAGCCATGACAAAGGGCAAATTATTATCCCAGTGATAAAAATTCAAAGGGTGTTATTTGGATTTATTGTCACTACTGCTCCTTTGTCTTGCACTTAACCTATTTTACGTAATAGATTAGATCATGGTTATAATTTGGCTCCCAGAAAACAACCTTGCTTAAAGACATTTCATCCACTTTTTCTGGGTGATGTATGACTGCATACTTCATCAGATGAAGAGGTGAAAGCAGAGCTGCAAATGGTTAAACCTTTCACAGGTAATATAAGAATGTCATTTGGCATTGATAAATGTGCAAAAGGAGCATTTAAAGCAGGAAAGCTGTAGCACCAAAAAAAATAACAGTCTGTGTCAGGATATGATATAAAGGAAATTGAACAGGAGAGAGAGTATATTAATATTTGGTAATTGATGAATGAGTGCTTTGTTTGACTGATGACTACATTAACATTCTTTTGTGTATGACTTTGACATATTGTTTTAATTGCAGTAATTATGCAAAACCAGGGATCAAGGCAGAGAGAGGACAACTTTAGCCAAAAGAAGAATCACATCTTTATGTCAACCCTTAAGATATATATTAAATGCCTTTTGGGAAAGGGGGCCCAAACAAGCTGAGAGGTCAAAGGCCAGAAATCAAGTTGTTATGGACATTAATGTAGTAGGTGGAAGAAACCACACATTAACACAGTGCAAGGGGAGGGTAAATGATATGGTAGGACATGTTAGAGCCAAGGCAAGGCAGAATACAGTTGTACATACCAGTACTGGGGGCCTCCAACACTTTTCAATTTAACACCTGAGGAATACATCCTCTCCATTCTGTGAATGACTGCAACACAGAGGATGATAGGATTGAAATAATTAGAGATTGTGTGGACACTGGCTATTAACAACATCTGCAGCAGCAACACATGTCTGTTCAGGTAGGTTGGTTTAAAAACAGTAACATATATTTATATAGATAATTGAACATTGACATGGAAAGATTACATTAAACAAATGACAACTACTGTTAACAGGTAAACCCTATATTTCTGTACAAAATGACAATGAAGGCAGTCTGCATGGTAAGTAATCCCACACCTCCTTACTCAACAAACAGTGGTGTATGTGACTTCTATATTAGTAATGTTTTCAAATCATTTTTACAGGGTCAATAGTGGTGGCAAACAGTTCCACTATAACAAAAAAAAAAAAAATTGGAGAATATCATCAGCGGAATGGCTACTGAATATGATGATGATGACGATAATATCATAGTTATATTTATGAAGCAGCCTGAGGAAAGTGGTACAGTCACCAGGTTTAATTTCAGGAAGTCATACCCCACAGCATGTCAGTAACTGTAGGAAGTGACAGTGCATCACAAAGTCAAGCACATGCTGACATTGCTCTCACAATTGTGCAGGAAGAAAAGGCAATGTGCCTGTACACTATTATATCCAAAGCCAGATGCACACTTTCAGGATAATGGCAGAAATTTAGAGGTAACCATATCCACAGTGACACCTTTACAAAAGGGTGCCCATTGCAGGACTTTCCACAGCAGCCCTAGAAAATACATAAAGCATAGGCTACACCAAGCAGCAAATGTGCAGTGACATTATAAAGGATCAGAGCACTGCCAAAGAGAGTTATTTGGAGATGGTCAGAGTCCTGAGGGTATATGTGAGGATTTCCATAATCACATGGAAATGGTACAGAGTAGGGATAATACTATCATCACACTAATATATAGTATGATTTCACACCAAGCATCCATGGCCACCTCCATTCATACACTTGTTAGGACTTATCAGACACAAGTAGGAGTCAGTGTTGGGAAGGGAAGGAGACAGATTACTGTCCAGGCATCTGAGGATGAACACATGATACTACAAATACTTCTCAAAAAAGTACTGTAATTAGTGTCGTGGGGGGTGCAAGCACAACAGACATGCAGGCCATGTCTGCTTTAATTTACACCTGTCAGCAGATGTCAGATCAGCAGTGAATATCAGTATATTGAGGATCACCTGCATCAAGTAGACCATGACACTGAACCAAATGACCATCCATCTCTCATGACAGCCCTCTTCAAAATACTTTGCACCATTGCATACCCTATATTCAGGAGATGTGTATGACACATTTGGCCTTGACCTTCTGTGATTTAAGTATGATATTTCTGTAAGTTACAGTTTGACCTTCACACACCCACATGCCAATGTCTAACTCAAAGGGGAATAAGTTATTAAATAAAGTTAAAAAAAATGTGGGTAAACTTAGGACACTTTTCAACTGCATGCATTTCATTCCTCTAATGGTACTGCATAGAACCTCATGGAAGTGTGGAAAGAAAGATGCATGTTATAACATAATATTGCAGTGTTTAACACCTTGAGCACTGCATGCATTATCATTATTACAACTGGTGAGTACTTACAACTTAAAAGCAGTACTGTACAATTATTCATAGAAACACTAACCATATAAACAAACACTGCTGCCACTTCACCACTGCACAGATGATGATTTTTTTTTTCTGTTTTTGAGGCTGCAAATTATTGTGTACGACAAAATGGAATAATCTGATGTGCAGTATCTCAACAGATAACACAGTTCAAATGATAAAATATTGCATAATACAAAACAAAAATAAATAAAATGATGCATTTTCATTCATTTGCAAGATATAAGCTCATGCTGAATTCTAAAATATCAGTTATTACTAACTGTACCACTTCAAAACATTAGGTATGTGCATACATAGGCAAACCACCTCACTAGAATGTATTGTGCAAAACAGTTAAAAATGTAATTATTTCTTTTATGTTGCCTTACAACATTATTGAACAGCAGGCAGTGAGCACTCAGGCATGACTTTTAGAAATAATAATATGAATAACTGTTCTAAAAAAATAAATAAATATTTAAAGATGAGAAGGAATGCCTGATGAACAGTGACAGTAGTCCATGCAACACACAGCATAGCCCGCAGATATCATGGCATGCCTCATAGGATCATAGGATCAAAGGAAGTTACTAGACTATTCATAGGTTCATAGGTTCATAGGTTTATACTAGGCTATCTGCCCTAGGGCATTTAGAAGCCTAGCCCAGAGTTTTTGTGGCTTACGCCACCCCATTAGATTGAAGGATATTATGCCCATTATTTTGCTGTGCCTCTGTCAAGCAGTGACACTGATGTAATCCCTGGGGTATACCTGCGGTCTCCCATCCATTGGTCAAGATTTCTCTTGAATAAGGCCAGCGAGGTGCTCTGCCTCACATGTACCGGGATTTTGTTCCACAGCATAGGGAGTCTCTGGGTGATGAATCTGTCCCTCCAGCACGTCCTATTTATGGCCGTATCAAGGTTTAAGTCTCGTGCTCTTGTGGGTCTGATGGATTTAGATTTTTTGAGGTGAAGCATGTTCATTAGTTCCGGGTTGGACATGGCCATGTAAGTCAGGCACAAGTCACCTCTGAGCAGGCGATAAGCGACTCAGTAGAGCTGGAGCTTTTTCAGTCGGGCAGCATAGGACATATTTTTGAGACCCTTTATCCTTTTGGTGAGGAACTTTTGGGGCCTTTCCAATTGCTGCAGGTGTTGGGTTAGATACATTCCAAATGGGGCGTTGTACTCAATCATCGGTCTGATGAGTGATGAGTACAGGGGGATGATGACTTCCTTTGACCTAGATGTGAAACCCTTCATGATCAGGTGGGCAATGTAGAAGGTCTTCCTAACTACTTTGGCTACGTGGGTGTCAAATGAAAGGTTACTATCAACCTGGGTCCCCAGGTCCCTGATAACCTCTTCTGTGCTTAGTGGATTGCCACCTATATGGTAGCTAGGGGTAACCTTGTTTTTCCCAAAGGGTATGACTAAGCATTTTTTAGCGTTTAACTTTAGGCCATGGCTTTGGCACCAGTTATCCATTTTTATGAGACCCTTTTGAAGGATATCTGTGTCTGATGCGTTTTCAACTATGGCGCCCAGTTTGCAGTCATCTGCAAACTTTGTCAGCCATAATCCTCCTGTGCTTGCCTGAACTTCTGAAAAGTAGATGCCGAACAAGAGTGGACCCAGGACCGAGCCCTGTGGGACACCACTTGTGACAGGCTTGGAATCTGACATGGTGCCAGCAACTCTAACCCTGTGGGTTCTGTCACTTAGCCAGTTTGCAACCCATCTTGTGACATAAGGGTTTACATTTAAGCTGGTGAGTTTTTCTATGATGCCCGAGTGGGGTATCGTGTTGAAAGCCTTTGCCAGGTCAAGGTAGGCTGTGTGGACTGCCTTGCCCTCATCAATGGCTTTGGTGACTGTTTCGAAAAAGTCAACCAAGTTTAAGAGGCATGATCTGCCCTTGACAAAGCCAAATTGGGTTTGATCCAATGTCTGCAGGTCCCCTATGTCTTTATTTATGAGTTCCATAATGATCCTCTCCATAGCTTTGCAGACCAGGCTTGTCAAGCTGATGGGACGGTAGTTTCCAGGGTCAGTGGAGGCACCACCTTTGTGCAATGGGACCACAGTAGCCGTACGCCATTCCTTGGGTACGTATCCTGAGGTGAGGCTAAGATTAAACAGCTGCCCTAACTGTGGTTTTAATTCCTCAATGAGCTCGTGGAGCACACAACCGGGGACACCATCTGGTCCCATGGATGCTGTGTTTTTCGCCTTGGAGAGAGCTGTTTTTACCTGAGCATTGGAGATGTTTGGGATGCTACAATCCTCTGGTATAGATATTTCTCCTTTCGGGGGGGATGGTGGGGAGAAATTTGCACTGAACCTATCAGCCAGTATGTTGGCAATGTCTGTAGGTTCAGTGATCTTAACATCATTTTGTACCAGTTCTGAACATATCTGGGACTTTCCTCCCAGGTTTCTAACATAACTAAAGAAAGCCTTGTGATTGTCTTTAGAGTCTGTGGCAATTTTTCTTTCAAAATTTGCCTTGGAGGATTTTATGAGAGATCTTATGTTTTTACTTACTATGATCACGGGTGTCTGCCCTTTTAAGGATTTTGCTCTATCATGTAGAAGCTTTCTCCTTTTGTTGTAGAGCTTGTTTATGGCTGGGGTCCACCAGACTGGACGCCTGCCTTTGGTACAGAGAGTCTTTGTTTTGTTTGGGATTGCCTGATCCATGCAGTCCTGTAGGTGCTGGTAGAAGGCATTTGTAAGTGATTCAGTGGTTTTAGTGGTGGTTTCCGCTGGCTCTGGGGCCTTGAAGGAGACCACACCAGTCCTAAGAAGTGTGAAGTCGGCTTTAGAGAAGTTCTTCACTGTGGTCTTTTTAGGCTGGGGTGGGGGCGGGATGAGGACTTCTAGTGAGATTAGTTTATGATCTGATCTCACTAATGAAGGGTATACCTCTGGTGATGAACATTGGGACCCTATGTTCGTGATGATGAGATCCAGTATGTTGTCACCTCTTGTGGGCTTGGTGACTAGCTGTTCCATGGCATTGGAGTTTATGAATTCCAGGAACCTTTGGGCCAAGGTGTTTGAGCTTGAGTAGTTGTCCCAGTCTATGTTCGGATAGTTGAAATCACCTAGTATGATGGTGTTAGGGGTTACATTTATCCCCTCCAGAGTTTTCAGGAAAGCCATGTGAGGTTCCTGAGTTTGAGAGGGTGGCCTGTAACATGCTACAATTTGCAGAGAAGTTTTGCCTAGGGTTAATTGCACCTGGATGGTCTCCGATGCATCGTGCGTTGCCACCAACCTGGAAGTGAGGGTGTCTTTGATGAATATGGACACCCCTCCTCCTTTCTTGGTGTTTTCCGGATTTTGGGGCCGGAAAGCATGATATGAGGTTAAACCTGATAGTGCCGGGGTGCTCTCAGGAGCCTTGAACCAGGTTTCAGTCACAGCACAGACATCGGTGTTCCCCATACTGAGAAGGGCTTCGAGTGCGTGCATCTTGAGGTTGAGACTTCTGGCATTGAGCAGCATTACCATAAGTTTTTTTCCTTTGTTATGTTCTAAGGTGGTAGGTTTAGAATTTGAGCCTGGCCTAAAAAAGGCACTATGGGGGTGGCAAGAGCCTTTGCCAATATCCGGAAGCCTACGGGTGACAGGTGCAAGCCATCCCTTGTGAAGCAACGTGGCTTGTCCAGCATGTCATGCCAGGCTGACAGACATTGGATCCCCTTAGAATGACACCAGTGATTAAGCCAATAGTTAAAGCTGATTATCTTGTCTCTGTATTGTGGTATCATTCTTGGTGAAGGTAGGATACTGCTCAAGGTCAGAGTCATACCTGCCTGGGCTACATAATCAGATAGCTCCTCTATGCCCCTTTTCATGTAGTCCAGGGAGGTGCATCTCAGGTCGTTCACACCAGCGTGGACAATGACTGAGTCATACTTGTACTTGCTGTCGAGTGACCTGAGTGCTTACGTTATGTGGCGGATTCTAGCGCCCGACAGGCAGCTCACTGTGACCTTCTCCTTACACAATCTGGTGAGTGGAACGTCAGTGTGTCTGACTATGGAGTCACCTATGACAAGAGTGTCTGGCATTGTGTTAGGCCTTAAGGGCTGTGACTGTTTGGCACACTGACTTTGTGGTCTATGTGTTGCATGTGTCTTGGTCTGTGGTGGTAGTTGTTTGAGTGTCTGCTTTGGTGGCCTCTGCTGTTTTGGTAGATTTTTGGTCAGAGCCTCCGAGTATGTCTTTATGTGTTTGTGTGTGTGATATGAGGTTGCGCTAGTGCTATGTGAGACTGGGTATGTGGTGTGTGTGGTTTCCTTCTCCTCCTGTCTGGTCTTGCCAGTCCTATGTTGAGAGAGCTCAGCCTCCAGTTTGGCTATATATTTGCATCTCTCACATGTGTTTGTGTTTTGTGGGAGAAGGAGAGGGTTGTCTGTGTACATGAGGCAATTGTAACATTGCCTCAATATTCCCAGATTCATCAGCTGGGCAGGAGAGGACACGAGCAACTGACTCCGCAACATGCTAGAATGAAAAGGGATGGGTTTGAACAGACTTTGAGGGATGTGGGTGATCAATGGAGGGTAGTAGGCTGGTAGGTTGCTGTTTATAATAAAAAGTGCTATATCAAAAAAAAAAAAAAAAGAGTACTTTGGGTGCAAGTGCTAGGCTATCAGTACTTTGGGTGCTAGTGCTAGGCTATCCGGATAGAGAATAGCCACTTATGAGTCAGGTAGGTCAAGACTTTTTAGGTATAGAATAGGGTGGTTAGATTATCAGTACCGCTTAGGAAGAGCTATTCTAAGGGGAAATTTGAAGAGTGGACTTTAGGTAGCCCGAATAGTTTAAACCTGATTGACCGCTGCTGCTCTAGCGCTAAATCGCGCTAAAACGTGCTAAAATGCGCTAACGCGCGTTTAGCGTGTTTTATAGCAGGGGGCTGAAAAGAGCTAGGAACTGGCCCAAAACGACCAATAGACTACTAGTTTCTGGTTGAAACTTCACCAAATTGGACAAACAGGCTGCTCAGTGCTTCCCACTCCCACTGGTAAGCAAAGAAACTTCCTTCCTTCCAAATAAGGCTATGGATCAGTAACAGGAACTAAAACAAAGCCCAGGGATCAGCAAACTCTGAAACTGGACTACTCTAGTTCAGTAAGGCAGGAAAACAAGAGATTTTTTTTGTTTTTTTACAGAAACAAGGAAAAAACAGACAGTAAATGCTATAAATGCTATAAATCAGCTAGCACACTTGAGTGTGTAGCCTACAGTTACAATTTGCAACAAATAGAAACTTAAAGTGCCCTGCGGGTCTTATAAGTCTAGTCAAGAGTTGAGTCCATGTTTAGCCAAGTCAGCACCTGATGCCCCTGTCCAACAGGGACATGGGTGGAAACCCAGGGATGTATTTTCTGTTTCCCATCCAGTTATGCAGGTTGTGCTTAAAAAGGAGTAAATAGGTACTCTGCTTGATGTTGATATGGAGTCTATTCCACAGATGGGGGAGTCTCTGGGAGACAAATCTTTCCCACCAAGTCCTATTGATGTCACAGACCAGATTGAGGTCTCCTATGTGCGTTACTTGAGTGGAGCTTGACTTGTGTATATGCAGCAGTCCCATCAAGGCAGGGTCTGAGATCACCTTGTATGCCAGACAGAGGTCACCTCTGAGGAGTCTGTATGAAACTGAGTAGAGGGCTTTTAGCCTTTTTGTGTATGGTAGATTTCTGAGACCCTGGATTCTCCTGGTGAGGAACCTCTGTGGTCTCTCTAGTTGCTGCATGTGCTTTGCAAGGTACATGCTGAATGGGGCGTTGTACTCAATAATGGGCCTTATAAGGGAAGACTACAGGGATATTATGACCATCTTGTCCCTGGATGAGATACTGTTACTTATGAGGTGGACCATGCAGAAATTTTTCCATACAACGGAAGCAACATGGTGGTCAAAAGTTAGGTTGCTATTAACCTGGGTGACAAATCCCTCATGACTGAATGTGTGCCCAGAATGTTGTTATTAATGTGATCATTTGTGGGGACATCACTCTCCCCAAAGGGGATGATGATGCATTTTTTTGTTATTCAGCTTGAGGCCATGTTCCTGGCATCAGTCATTTGTTTGGGTGAGACCCTCTTGGAGGATGTCTACATCAAGAGGGGAATTGATGACAGTACCCAGCTTGCAGTCATCTGTAAACTTGATCAGTCATAGCCCATTGGTTTTGGCCTGCACCTCAGAAAAGAATATCCCAAATAACAGTGGTGTCATGGCCAAACTCTGGGGTACACTGCTTATTACAGGTCTACCGCTTGAGGTGGCTTCCCCTATTTTGACTAGGTGGATTCTAACAGTGAGCCAGTTAGCTACCCATCTGGCAACATATGGATTAATGCCTAGATGAGAGAGTTAATCTGTTATGCCCAAATGGGGAATAGTGCCAAAGGCTTTGGCCAGGTCAAGGTAGGTGCTGTGCACCATCTTCCCGTCGTTCGTGGTTTTGGTGGCTGTCTCAAAGAAGTCGACCAACTTTAACAGACATGACCTCCCCTTGATGAAGCCAAACTGTGTGGGAGGGAGTGTTTGGAGGTTGCCAATGTCCTTGTTGAAGAGGTCCATGATAATCTGTTCCACAGCCTTGTAGATATGGCTAGTTAGTCTGATGGGTCTATAATTTCCCAGATTAGTGGATTCTCCACCTTTGTGCAAAGGGATGACAGTGGCTGTCCTCCACTCAACTAGGACAAAGCCGGTACTCAGGCTTTGGTTGAATAAAGTGCCTAATGGTAGTGCATGTTCCTGCCTGAGTTCATGTTGGATGCGGCCTGGGATGTTATTGGGTCCCATGGAGGCAGTATTTTTTGCCTTTGAGAGAGCAGTGATGACCTGTTCCCTAGATATAAGGGTAAGAGGGCAAGTACTGGGAATGTCCTGATTTATTGATGGGGGGGAAAGAGGGGTGAAGTTTCTGCTGAATCTGTCAGCCAACAAGTTTGCTATATCTACAGCATTTGTATATGTGATGTCCTTGACCACCAGTTCTGAACAGATCTGGGTGCTTCCTTTGAGATTGCAGACATCGGTTCATAAGTTCATAGGCAGGTACTAGGCTATTGGCCCTAGGACCTATATAAGCCTAGCTAAATGGTACCCTGGCTTTTGCCACCCAAGAAATTTATTTTCCTATGCCCCTGTCAAGCAGAGCCACAGAAGTGATCCCTGGGTGAATTTCCTATCTCCCATCCAATCATCAAGATTTTTCTTGAAGATTGCTAATGAGGAGGTTTGTTTGATATAGATATGTAGTTCTAGAGTATGGGAAGTCTCTGAGGCAGGAATCTATCCCTCCAGCATGTTCTGTTTATTGTGGTGACAAGGTTTAGGTCCCTAAAGTGTGTAGCTCAGAGGGATTGGGATTTCTTTACGTGGAGCATGTCCAACAGCTCTGGGTTTGACATAGCTTTGTATGTTAGGCAGAGATCGCCTCTGAGTAGTCGATATGTGACAGAGTAAAGCTGGAGTTTTTTGAGACAGTCTGCGTAGGGCATCTGATGCCGGTAATCCTCTTTGTGAGGTATTTCTGTGGCCTTTCCAATTGGTGTAGATGTCTTGTGAGGTACATACCAAAAGGGGCATTGTACTCTATAATGGGTCTAATGAGTGATGAGTAGAGGGGAACAATGACCTTTTTTTCCTGGATGAGAAACCTTTTGTGATGAGGTGTGCCATGTAGAAGGATTTCCTGACTACTGTGGCGATGTGATTATCAAAGGAAAGACTGCTGTCCATTTGTGTCCCTAGGTCCCTTATCACACTTTCAGTGTTAAGTAGACTACCGCCTATGTGGTAGTTCATGGGTACAGAGTTTTTACCAAAAGGGATGACAATGCACTTTTTGGCATTGAGCTTGAGGCCATGGCTTTGACACCAGGCATCTGTTTCAGTGAGGCCCTTTTGTAGGATATCTACATCATTAGGAGATTTGAGTATGGCTCCTAGTTTGCAGTCATCTATGAACTTTGTTAGCCAAAGACCTTCTGTGTTAGCCTGTACTTCAGAGAAGTAGATACCAAACAGGAGAGGACCTAGGACTGAACCCTGTGGTACTCCACTTGTCACTGGTCTGAAGTTGGATTTAGAGTCTGCTACTTTCACAGTGTGGGTTCGATCAGTGAGCCAGTTGGCAACCCATCCTGTGACACAGAGATTTATACCTAGTTTAGTGAGTTTGTCTATGATTCTAGAACACAATATCCTGAAAATGTACACTCAAAAATGAGTTAAGTTTTGGCTTAATCCTTTGACAAATTGTAACATAATCCTCTCCATAAACTTAAGGTTTTCTTTTATCCTGTTTTTGTTAAATATATTACATTTCCCATTCCCAATTAACCAAACAAACCTCACTACAATCTTGTCTAGTTTTGTTTGTTCAGACAAAGTTTTTCCTCAAAATTAATCATACATAGCACTTCTGGTTATTTTTTTATTTACCAATTATTTTTCCCTTAATCTTCTGATATATTATTTGCTAATGACTTCAAAACCCTGTACTATTTTGCACTCAAAGTTATGTATTATTCCACTCCACCCCCAATAGCTAGATGTCAGACACACAAGTTGGCCTAGGCTTTGTATTCTGATTTGCCTTTTAATGTCAATTTCCCATGTACTGACCTATCTCTGAAATCCCATGATGGGCTACTCCATTTTATTCACGTTACACTTTAAAACTTCTCTTACAGTTCTTTGGTAAATTTTCCTGAAAATTGCATTTTTGCACTGTTGTATGAAACCATCAACTTCTGTTTGTAATGTTTGTCTCCAAATTTCTGTCAGTAAAATCTAAACAATTCGCCATTTCCTCTTTCTCTTCAAATTGATGTTGTAAATCTCCATACCTAACCTTGGGAACCTTTTTGAGACTTCCCCCAAAGTACTGGCCAGATTACCATAGATGTATTCAGATTGGAGACCTGAGACCTAGTACTTATTGTGGATGTAGAAGGCCCTAGTTTGAGGCCTCTTAAAAGAGGTATGTGACTTTGCAAATGTCCTGGCCAGATTAACTTCAGTTATTATAACCACCATTTCAGGTCTCCTTTTGAGAACAGATTGTAGGCCCAGTGGGACCTGCTCTGCTACTAAAGTGTTAGTTTGGCTGTATGTTGGCTTTCCCCTTTGCAGATGTGGTATATCCACATGCCTGAGTGGTTACTGGCCTGACAGCAGCTGTAGCCGAGTGATGTTTTTTTCATGCAAAAATAGTAGTATTACTGTAGCAGAATGATGGCCTTTTGTCTGCATCTGTGACACAGGACCTGCATCGTTGTTGTGGTCTTAATCTGACTGTGAACCTGCATCCATTTTGGGGTAGTAACCTGGCATTACTTTTGTCATTATGCACCTGTAACCAGGGCAGGGTAGGGGCTGGGATAAGCTTGTGTGATTGTGCAGCTCTAGTCTAGGTCATGTAGGGGATTGGAGAAGCTTGTGGGATTGTGCACCAGTGACTAGGATTAGGTAGGGCCTTGTTGAAGGTTGTGGAGTGTGCACCTGTAGCCAGGTTGGGTAGGTGATTGGAGCTTGTGGGATTGTACAGATGTAGCCAGGGGTGAGCAATGACTTATATGGCCATCTTTGGTTGGGTGTCTTGTTTATGGTGGTGTGATAGTTTGGATTTGTACCACTGACAGCAGCTGTGACTTTTGGGCTTTCTGTTCACCATTATACTTGTAACTGTGACATAGGCATCATAAATTAGATTTCTGTAAATGTTATGGCATCTCAAGCTATAGCCCGGTGCAGCCCCTAATGCAAACATCTATTCAGAAGGGTTCTTATCACTTTTGTATTTGAGCCTGTACAGAAACTGGAATGTTCAAATAAGCATCAAACTTTATTGCAGAGTAACACATTTTTAATTTGCATCTTTTTAATGAAATTTAGTGTCATATCAGTAGTGACTGTAATGTTAGGCTTGGTACAGTTTCTGTTTTTCATGAGCCAGTCAGAGTTCTGATTTGTTCTGCCATTGCTGTGCCAAATTACTGCTGTTGTGCAGGATTGTTTAAGTTGTGCATGACATTGTTTTTAATAATAGGTCAAATGTTTGGCAGCTTTTTAGACCCTTTTGTGTCACTTCAGCTAGATAAACTCAGTTTTGAGCATGCTGTCAAAGGGGAGGGAAAACTTTTGCTGGAGCAAGGCACTAAGTAAGTTTGCATTCAGCAGTGCCATTTCTTTGCATGCTTTTCCACCTATGCTGGATGGATGTAGAAGGTGTGTGTGCACACATATGTGGCTGTTGCTGCACTTCAGGAGGACTGAGGTCTCACTGCATCAGTCTTTCTTACAGTTTGGCCATTTGTGTATAATCTAACAGATGACTATTGTGCAGTAATGCACAAATAGTTTTCTGTATTGTATAATGTTTTTGTTTACATATTTAATTGAACAGAAGCATAAAACCACGTGCATCCCTATGATTTGCATGCATTTGGTTGCGTGGTTTAAAATGTTTGGAGCACTGGCAATGGTTACTGCACTTTCTGAGGGTAGCTGTTATTTAAGTGCCGGCCTTTGTGTTGTAGTTTTTGCTTTGAATGCTTAATTGGTGATTTTTGTTTTCCTCATTCTTTTTGGTAACGCCATGTTCTTTGAGTGGATTCTAAAATCTTCAGCCACTGGAAGAGAGCCTAGCTAGGTAAAATGAATATCTACAAGTTGGAGTCTTGTGTTTTTGTTGGTAACTGCAGAATAACATACTTTAGATGTTAGGGTTTTGTAAGTTTGCAGTGAGATAGTTGCACAGTTTTGTAAGTAACCATGTGATTAATTGGGTAGTTTCTGTAGATGTGATGGAAGCTCCACTGAAGGGTCACACTGTTTTAAGTATGTGTGTGCTTGCTTGCATGCACTCGCTTTTAAATTGGGTCACAGGAATCATATTACAGCTTCCAGTGGTTCCAGAAGGTGCGCCTTTTTCTGCTAAATGTTCTTTCACTGTAGGATGGAGTTTCAGTAAGATTTATAAAGGGAAGTGACCACTTTTGTTACTGTTGCAGAGAGGTTATGGTCATGCTTACCAACATATAATGCAGTGCAGCAGTTTACACTACACAGTGACAGTTTTAAAAGGTCTTATAAGGATGAAGTGGGGTTTAGAGAACAGGGGGTAGAAAGAGCCATCTCAGAATAGTAAGTTGGTGTGCATCTCACATTGATTGAAGAGGCAGTTCATATCCATTCTTATAGTAATTAGATACATGTACATGGCTGACTGTGGGGAAAAGAGAGGTGCCCATGTCCTGAGTGGTGCCTAGTGCTGATATGGTAGACTGGAAAGGTTTACACTTTCTTTTTATGTTTGTTTCCTTTTCACAGTGGCTGACCCATTTACATTTTTTTTACATTCTCAGAATTTTCTTCAACACTGCAGTAGTGGTAAAATATTTTGCTGTGCTGTAGAGAAGGCCAGCTGCCACGAGGAGTTCTGAATTGTCTTACTTTAGGATCATGTCTAATTACACTAAATAATTTTGGAATTGAGCCTGACAGAACATGTGAAACTTCTGGCCATGCTGCATATAGAAGGTGTACATTTTTGAATGTTTCACATTTATGTAATTAGCTGACATACCCAGTTAGATTGGGGGCTACTGCATGTTTTGCCATACGTGACGTTATCACATTTGTGCATAAACGGTACTACTTTTTGTTTCCTTTGTTTCTGTGACTGTTTTAATTTACGTGAAGAAGGCCTTATAATTGTCTCTAGTAGATGTGTCCAATTTGGACTCAAAGTTTGCTTTGGAGGATTTAACTAGCACTCTTATTTGCTTGTTCAGGCTAAGGAGAGATTGCTTCCAATTGGGCACATGCTCCTTCTTGCTCCTGGACATCAATTTTTCCTTTTGTTATAGAGTTTATTTATTGCAGATGTCCACCAAACAGGTTTACTATTCCTTCCAGAGGATGATTTAGTCCTGTCTAGTATTCCTGATTCCATGCATCTATATAAATGCTCATATAGTGCTTTGGTAATGTTTTGGATACTGATGCCAGTTCCTAGAGAGGGGGTGGGAGCTGTGAAAGTGTTTATACCATCCCTCAAGAGGCTATAATCAGCTTTGGAAAAGTCTTTTTGTTTGACCCTAGCTAGAGGGGTGTCAGGGTAGATGCTAACTTCGAAAGTGACTGCCTTATGGTCAGATCTTACCAGGGAGGATGATACTGCAGGGGTCCTGCAGTGGTTACTCATATTGGTTAATACCAATTCCAAGGTTTTAGAACATCTTGTGGGGGTATTGACTAGTTGTTCCAAAGCATTTGCATTGAAAAAATTGAATAATCTCTGGGAATTTGTGTTCTGGCATGAGTAGTTCTTCCAGTCTATGTTTGGATAGTTAAAGTCTCCCAGGATCAGGGTAACAGGCTGAATCTTGATAGATTCAAAGAGGTCCAGATAGGTGGACTGGGCATCTTGAGCCAGATTTGGGGGCTGGTAGCTAGTTATGATTTGTATAGGGGTCTTGTCAATGGTTAACTGCACCTGGAGTGTCTCCTGTGCATCATACTGTTTGACCACCCTGGAGGTGCATTTCTTTAATATATATTGAAACTCCACCTCCTTTGGCTTTACTGTCCACAGTTTGTGGTCTAAAAGTATGACAGGATGAGTAATCAAATTAGGCTGGGGTGCTCTCCACAGCTTTAAACCATGTTTCTGTGACTGTGCAGATGTCAGCATTTTCTAGGGTAAGAATGCTTGCAATGAGTGCAGTTTCAGGCTTAGACTCTTAGTGTTTAGCAGCATGACCTTTAATTTGGGTTTTGTTTAAATTTTTATGTTGTTAGTTTTAACCTCATCACTTTTCCTAAAAAAGGCACTTTGGGGGAGGCAAGTGCCTTTGCCAAAAGCCTGAACCCCAAGTGAGACAGATGAGGCCATCTCTGGCAAAGCATCGTGGTCTTTCAATCATATCTTCCCAGGCTGTGAGGTACTGGATCCCCCTTGAATGACACCAGAAACTAAGCCAGTTGCTAAAGTCAATCATTTTCTGTTTGCATTTAGGCATCATTCTGGGTGATGGTAGCATGCTGCTTAAAGGTAAGGACATACCCAGCTGGGACACATATTCAGTGAGTTCAATCATGTCTCTCTTCATATAGTCCAGGGAGGTACATCTCAAGTCATTCACACCAACATGACTATGACAGAGTCATGACAGTAGCTGTTGTTGAGAGACTTGAGTTTGTATGTTATATGGTGGATTCTGGCTCCTGACAGACAACTAACCAAGACTTTCTCCTTATTCAGCCTGGTGAAAGGCACATCTGTGTGTCTCACAATGGAGTCTCCTATGACTAATATGTTGGGTTTATGGTTAAGCCTTAGTGGCTGTGAGACGCAGGTGTGTGAACTATGCTTGGTATTTGGTGTGGAGGACTCTGGAGATCATGTGTGTTTTTACCAAAGAGATGTCCTTTGTTTGGGCATGTATTTGTTGAAGACCTCCTCATATGTGGGTGAGTATTGTGTAGGTGTGGGTGGTGTTTGACATGTGGTGATTGTGTTGACATCCTTCTCAGTGCCAGATATACTGGCACGTGAGGGAGAGAGCATAGAC
Source organism: Protopterus annectens (assembly GCF_019279795.1). Lineage (NCBI taxonomy): Eukaryota > Metazoa > Chordata > Ceratodontiformes > Protopteridae > Protopterus > Protopterus annectens. The sequence goes on along the minus strand of NC_056735.1, from coordinate 1,934,908,187 downwards.
TCTTGGTTCCTAATGTAATTGCATCTCTTGCAACTTTTGTTCCTAGGTGGTAGTAGTAGATGGTTGTCTGTGTACATGAGGCAGTTGCTATACTATCTCAGGATGCCCATATTGACCAGACAGGGAGGAGAAACTGAAGGAAATTATCCATCCATATTTGTCAGAATCTGAGGGAGAAAGGCCAGGGATACCTAAGGGGTAGGCCTAAAGCCCAAGTGCTTAAATCAAAACTAAGAGGCTTAGAATTACAGTTTAAACAGGTTATAAACAAGCACTAATATGTGCAACAGAAAAGATGCAACTGAACACTTTAGAGAACAAGCAGCAGCAAGTAGAAGAAAAAGCAAGATGAAGTAACTGAGTAGGAGGAGGAAATACAAATACAGTAAAAGCAGCTGAATAAAGTGTCTTTTTGTTTTGTTTTGTTTGCTAGTAAAGTGGAAAGGGAGAAAGGAGGAACAGAAGATTATTCAAGGTTAAGGAGCTAAGGGGTTTGGCCTTCCCAAATGATCTCTGTATTAGGTAGAATAAGGTAATGAGATGGGACTGAGAGGAGTGCCCCAGATCAAATTTACAGTAGGGGCGGGCAACAGCAAAGCCCACCAACTTGAAGAACACAGCAGCAGCAGTTAAAAAAAAATATTCAGCCAGAAATCAGCAAATATATAAATGCAGACACAGAAAAGTAAATAATTTAGTCAAGCAAATATATAAAAGTAGTGCATTACTGTTAAGCAAATAAATAAAAGCAGTGCAGTACTTATAAACACTGAACAGTTAGATAAAGTGCAAAACAATTACTTTTGTGAGCTCTATAATTCCAGATTGTTTCATTTATACTCTTATGTGTTTTATACAAGAAAGGAAGCACTAACCTGAATAGTTCTTGACTAGATACCACCTCTTTACCTGCATAGCTCTGTGCCATGAACAATCCTGCCACGTGGGGGTCCCCTACTACTGCTGCCATCTGTTCATCATTAGTCATACGAGGACTGGAACTGGGAGCTGCAGTGACAGTATGGGTCACTTACAGCCAGACTGGTGCCTGATTATGTTATGCAGAATACAACATGCAGAAACATTTTGCATACAGTAGCTAGATCATACTGAAAGGCACTACCAGACTCATACAGACACCTAAAATTACTCTTCAAGACACCAAAGCCTCTCTCAATGATAATGCAGGTCTGCAATGGGACTGTGTTTTGATTCTATTCAGCAGCTCCACTTGTATTTTTAACTGGTGTCACTAGTCATGGTTCCAGTGGGTATTAAGCATCACCTGAAAGAAAAAAAAAGAGAGAGAGCGAGAAAGAATAAAAGTGGTGGGGAGACAAACCAAATAAAAGGTGGTTTAATATATAGCAATTAATTTTATATTGAATAGCTACTTAATTAAAATTAAAATCAGGAAAAAAAAACATTTTTTTCCCATTTACCAATAATGTGGTCACTTGTTATCCTGCCATACAGGAAGGTTCAGTAAAGAGATCTAGTGATAAAGATATGGGAATCACGTCTATTATCCGGATGCTGGGCAAAGACATTGGTGATGCACCCTATGCATCACACACTACCTAACATCTGATGGAATGGTTGTCCTTCCTATTGCAGTACCATTCACTCATTGGACCAGATGGTGCCCTAATTGCAAAATGGATGCAATCTGTCTCACTGATTACTTCAGGAAAGCATGCCACCAAACAAAAAGGCATGCATTGATCTGGTTTTGTCATGACTTGACACCAGGAAATGTATAGAGTCACACATGCCAGGTGTATATCTGGGAACTGCTGAAGTATCATCAAGGCAGAATCCTGTGTATAGCCAGTGTGTTCCCAGTCTGTCTCAGGAACGCACAATGATTCTGTCACTTGCTGCTAGCCTAGCTATTTTCCTATGTGAGCTGCTTGTCTTGGCAGTGTGAGCTTCTTGTCTTGGCTGAGCCAAAACCATTTGTGCCCAGTGGTGCATCCCAGGCAAGAATGTGGAGATATAGACAGAGAATGTCTCCCTATAATGTTGGCAGTCAGGTGGTACTGGATAGGTTTATAGTGGACAGAGTTATTTTAAGGGACTTAGTGAGCAGGTATGACCCCGCAGGGGCACTGGGGTGATGCATGGCCTTTCTATCCTTGTGGATACAGAGGTATGTATAGTTCCACTATACTTGCCATGGAGACATTCCTGAGACAGACTGGGAACACACTGACTATCTCACAGGGCCCATTATATACATTATTATATATTCTGCTGCACTAATGTCTTAAAATCTGTTGTCATGTCAGAATGAATGTTTTCAGCAGAAGTTTAGACTTGTGAACAAAACTGCCAAATATCTCTCTCAAAGGGGTTATCAGTGAACATATTAAAAAAATGCATCCTTCCTAAAATGTTAGTTAAAGAACAATGACTTCCAGCTCTTGGTTAAGATCATGGAGCTTGATTGTTAAAGTATGGGGAACAATACACGATAAATATTGGAGCTTTCCTTCAAAGGATTATTTCAGGGCTTAATCTCATACTAGCTTCCACTTATTTAAACTAGCTTTATTCCTTTACTGTGGTTCACTTTTGAATAGAACTCCAGATGAAGTTATAGAGAACTAATTTCTTCTTTGGGGTTGATTAACCATGTATAGCTACTAGCAACACACATCTGGTGAGTAAGCAAGGATAATCTGCACTGAACAGGTACATTAAATTTATAGCAGGTCACAAGGCTTGAAAGATGTAGCCTTTGATTCTGTTCAAGCTTAGACCTGAACTTCTTTGTGGCATTACAGTATTTTTTTTTTTTTTTTTTTTTTAGTTTGGTTCTTGCTTTGAGTGCTTTTACTGCAGAGTCTATAGGATTTCCTTGTGATTGCTTGGCCTTTTTGCTTGGACACCAGTTCCCTCCTCCACAGGCATGTGATAAGTGAATTTGTGATCTTCCTATTTTTCTAAATATGTATATGTCATATCTGTGTGTGTGTGTGTGTGTGTGTGTGTGTGTGTGTGTGTGTGTGTGTGTGTGTGTGTGTGCGTGCGTGCGTGAGTGCGTGCATGCGTGCATGTGCGTGTGTGTGTGTGTGTGTGTGTGTGTGTGTGTGTGTGTGTGTGTGTGTGTGTGTGTGTGTGTGTAGTTTTGAGGGTGCTCACACATATATGTGCATGTGTCTTTGTCTCTCTGTGCTTGATTGAAGCCTGTGATAGGCTAGCATCCTATCCAGAATCAGTTTCTCTGCCTTCTGCATACTGGTTGCTGACAGGTCCTGGATCCCCTGTGGAACTGAACGGATAAAGCAGATAGTCATTACTGAATAAGTGAATTAATTAATGTGTTCATTAATTCATTAATTAATTAAGACTTTATGTTTTTCATTATCCAGAAGATAGTGAAATTGCTCTAGATAATACAGATGAAAATGTTATAAATTGCTACTTCCTGGTCTCCAGTTTGAGATGTTTATTAAAACCCACTCCCAACACCCTAAGATGTCACACTTGCTATCACCTTTATTGTAATTAGACTTTATTAATAAAGTGTTGAAGAAATTCAGAAGTGCAGGTATTCTTTCTGTCATACTTTTAAATGATTGTTTTGTCTACACTTCAGAGCTTTGATGTATGCACTGCTATACTCCTTTGTAGAACTGGAAAATTTGCTTTCTTGTAGAGCTACATTCTTGCTGCAACCTCAGAGGTAGTGTCTCTTAAGAAAGACACACACTGTGCTTTACAAAGGAGGTTGCAATCCATCTTTTATATGATGGGTTTAAGATACAACAAAAGTTTACTTTGAGATAAAAACATTATTTTCTTTAGTACAATATACAGTCCAAGGGCTGTTGACACCATATGCCAAATGAAAGTTATAGGTGGAATGTCATTTCAGATTTATTCATTTATCCATTTATTTTTTTGTGTTTGTTTATGTATTTATTTATTTATTTCCCTATGGGTTTGCTGCCATATTGGAATATAGCTCCAAATGTATCACTGAGTATTCTGTGTCTGTCTAGCACAGATGTATTACTTTTCAATGAGAACATCATGGCAGTGCCAATTACATGGAAATTAAGGATATGAAGGCAGGGAAGGCTCTTGGGCATGAAGGAATATTATATTTCTATCACTCAGGAAACATTGCCTACCCTGTATATGACAAAAGAAATGAAATATAAGAACTTCTGCTCTTCATATAGACCAGTTTTATTGAATAATAATGATTACTAAAAAATTATGACCATCAAGGCAAGAAGGTTAAATAATATTTTCCACCTCTGTAATATATAATTACATATGTAGATTCTAAAATGTGATTGAAACACACAAATAAATATAAAAAATAACTTGCCCTGGTAGTCTGCATGCAGACATAAGGAATTTCATGTTTAAGATCCAAAAATAAAAAATTAGAAGTCCATTGATAAAGTAGAATGTTTCTATCCATTTGCTGAAATGTGTATACAGGTTGTTTTCATATATTTGTCTAAACTTATCAAGGAATTGTTTATGATTTGGGATAAGCATTCCAAAATGGGAAAGTTTATATATAGGTCATAGCCAAGACTGTTCATTGTCACCACAGTTATTATAAGTGGCTTTAATACTTCTGCCTGAGATCATCAGAGTTAACAGAAACAGTCATCCTTAAAATCTAAATGGACGCAAACAACAAAGAACATGCATATTAATGATTCATTGATATTTATGAGAAGCTTTGACATGTGCCACTTTTATCTGCAATTTGCCAGTGATCTTTGATTCCATGTTAGATTATATTGAGAACATTGCAAAAGATAGGTTACTGCACTTCACTATTGGCTATAACTGGCTAGAAAACAACAATAAACCTTTTAGAGTGTGTTTAAGTTGTGAAAGAGATAGTTAGTGATATTTTAGCAATAATTAATGACTGGTTGTGCGTAATACAGGATTTACCCACATTCAGCATGGTTTGATCCTGAGATTGAAGTATGAGTGATTAAACAAAGCCAACCATTGGTAAATCCTACAGTATCCACCCACAGGAGTGGATTTTTGTTATTATATAATGAGATTATTTTACAAGAAAAAGTCTTGCCTTTTATAAATAATGTCATAATATAATATGACCTTAAATCTCATGCTCTGGTTGTATGAGGCGTCAAAGGCATGAGCTGGGGATGTTCTTAGGCTACCCAGTACATTGCTGTTTCAGTCATTTTTTTTCTTTCCTGTTTTATTTTTTTGTTGAAAGTCTACATGGTTTGAGTAGACTTTGATAAAATATGTGCACATTTGTCTCCTTAGTTTTGGATTATTTTGGAAAAAATGTGTGTTGTATGGCAGATTTGTGAGAAATGAAGTCAGTAAATAATGGGGGATATTTTTGTTTCAACAGGTAAGTGTTGGTAATATATGTCATGGAGCTGTTTATTGTGTTGCTAACATCATCAGCATTTCTAAGATTTATTTTTAATTTGTAATTTTTTTTAGTGCATTGTATTGTTGTGCTCCACAGAGAAGTTTACTGGCGCTAAATAGTTTTTATTTAGTTTTGTTACATTTTAAATTCTCTGCTTAGTGGCATTTTGGAATACTAATCCTCAATTTTTGTTTAATTATATTTAAATATTAATTTATTGTTGAATATTTAACACTAAACATTAAAACTGTTCAGGAGTTAAGATGATGATGATTTCTACTATGATCAAGAAGAAATTATTTTCTAAAAGACCTCACTCAGCTTAACATATAACTTTAACCAAATGCTCTAGTTATAAATTCAGATAATTAAAAAAAAGTTTTTAAGTTTCATGACTCACAGTGAATAAAAAAAGTACTTGCACAACTTATATATTATATACAATTATGAAGTTACTCCTGAGACATGTGCAGCCATCATTAAAAATTAACTACTCCGAAAATTATACTGCAAACTACCATTTATAAATTAGCTCACACTGCAATGTTAAGCAATGTGTTTCAGCACCACTGACTCCTTCTGAATAATTTACCTTCCAAGACAATGCTACGCTCCTCTTCTTTCTCTCATTTATATATATATATATATATATATATATATATATATATATATATATATATATCTACAATAACATTTATTGCAATGTCTGTCCACAACATGCAAAAAATAACAAATGCCTTCCAATGCATATTATGATTTAGCAATCAGATAATACATACATTATAATATTATCCTCATTCCTTTCAATTTAGCTGCAACAGAAAGAGAATGTTCCAGAATTGTTTAGAACTGGCTTTGGCTGTTCTTAGAAGCGTTGGCTATGTTCATTCAAATGAGTGCTCCTCAACCACCTACTTGACTTATTGAATTGAAAATTAACAGTCAGTCAAAAAGCAACTTTCATGAAACTCCTAGCAATGTTCTTCACTTATTCATTCATTTATTATTTAATACTTGCCTAATCTTATTCAGGATTGCAGGACTGTAAAAGGCTACCTAGCAGGGAAAAAAATTAATGTTGGTCTGCTGACAGAAGACACAAACATGTAATACAGATATGATATGATACATTTTATTTGACCCACATATTTTTTTTTGCTAGCCCAGAAGCTCAAATAATTGCAAATCCAATGACGGACAAATTAAAGGTAATAAAACAACATGTATGTGCCTTTGTGAAGGCTACATGGACTCTTAGTGGACACAAAGCAAACAGTCCGTTCTCAATTCTTGGTGTGATACCATTACTCTGAATACACACATACACATACACACACACACACACACACACACACACACACACACACACACACACACACACACACACACACACACACACACCATACTTGCACGGATGCATGCACATCCAGACATTTGCATATATGCAACCCCAACATAGACACACACACACATGCACATAAACCCCTGTACATACACAAAACCACATGGGAGCATGCATGCTGACACAAACACACACACACAGACACACACACACACACACACACACACACACGCACGCACGCACACACACAGACACACACACACACACACACACACACACATACACACACACACACGTACATACATGCTTGAACATATACAAACTCACATGGGATCATCCATGTAGACACACACACACACTTGCAGGCAGTTTAGAAGATCTCTGGTTCACTTACCTTCATGTCTTGTGATGAGGGAAGAAACTTTAACATCTGGTAAAAAACACATAGGACATGGAGGTTATGAAAACTCAGCACAGACTGCACCCTAACTTGGAAGTGAACTGGAAACCAAGCTGTGTGAAACAGTAGTACCAATGACTGCACCACTCTACCAACTAACAGTATTTAGAGACAGTATACATAATTTAAATACTTTATCCTTCTATATTTAGGTATAATTATGTCTTTTAATGATTTTATTTTTCTTCATTTCTATCTTGTTGTGTTTGATATACATGACCAACATCTGTTTAAACAAAATGTATATTATTCATTTATTTGCATTGAGTACATTCACTAGATGTCCTTATACATACTTGCATATGATATTTTATTAAGAATTGAGTAAACAATTGTATCTGTGCTCGCGTCTGGACATGGACTTTTTTTGTAGAAAAGATCTTCAAGCCAGTCCACCATTCTCAATTCATAAACTAAAACAAACACCATAAAATATCATAAAATTTAGCTTAAGCTCTAATAATTTGTGAAAATATATAAAGTTGATCTGTAACATAAACAAATTGTACAATAGTTAAACTGATATCCTAGTCTATTGAGCAAAGTGCTTCTGCTGTCAAGATGATAAATTATTTCTTCACAGTAATTTTTTTAAGCCCTTTTTCTGTCAGACTGCTCTACACAATTATTTCCTTTTTTATGATAACTAGATAATTCCATAATAAGAGACTGATCCTGTTGTTCCTGACTCATAATGGAAACCTCAGTGAGTGATGATATTGCGAGGCGGCCTTCCAACAGAAAATAAAAAGCTTTATGAGCTAATTACATTGCAACATGAATGCAGCTGAATAAGCTGTCAGTTTACTCACCTTGTATTTGACAATGATATTGGAGCAATGTGGTTTGATTATAAGTTCTTTCTAGGCTTGCAGTCTTGGAGACCATTGAAGGGCATAGGCCAAGTTCCCAGTAGCCCCTAAGCACTAATTGGTTAAGTGACTTGCTGAAGGACACACAGTAGTCAAAAAGGCGGAGGGCTCAAAATCTTTAACTGTAGCTTACAGCCTTATCCTTCTTCACCAAATGAGAAAGTGTGCTAAAGTAAAGACTTTTCATTTCTTTATGTTAATTTACTTATTTGCAAACCTGGTTGGTAATCTGGTCAACACAGACCTTTTCAGTCATGGCCTGGACCAAAAACAAAAAAACACAAATGCAATACATATGGGCGCTTTAGAGCAGACTAGCAATCAATATGTTTTTTAGAAAGTCGGTAGGAAACCTGAGTACCTGGAGAGAATACATGCATATACAGGACAGACATGCAAAATCCTCACTGACAAAAAGTGAAAACCAGGACTGGGTATGCACTCTGGAGTTTTAAGGCACAGATTTTAACCACAGAGCCACCTTACTTCCCAAAAGACATTTAGGCTTATGTCAGAAGAATTATACTCACCCCACTCATCTTAGGCTGCAATGGCAGACATTTATAAGCTCAGCAATAGCAGTGTGCATTTTTATTATTACACCAATTAGTTTAAAAAGATAAATCAGTTGATAAATGCAGCCTTGTTTTTACATAATCAAAGTGCTGCTCATTGTAGACTAATATGAAGATATTCTGAAGATCAACAGAGCCAAATTATATTTTAGTACTTTTGATTATAAAAGCTAATAAACCAGTAGCATTCAAAAAGCTTGAATTTTTGTAACCCCATGTTGATATTTTTTCACTTGCCATCATGCATAAAGATTATTTCTGGAGGAAGTTAATGAATGACTTGCTCAAACTGTACGTTGAAACGTATACTATAATCTTGCATTAATATATTTTTTGCTTTCTTTCTGATACTGACATTTATTTTAGTGTAAGGTTCTTCAATGAGGATTAGGTATTTTTCAGCAAAATGTGGGCCTGTGATTTAAAAGCCTTTATTAAAAAATGCATCTTATAGTAAAAGTACAGGTGAAGTGGTAACTTGTCTAAAAATGTTACATAGCAAGATGGATTTCTTTGGTTGACTCTGGGAGTGTAAGATTTGTACTTTTCCATCCTCCAGGAATTTGAGATAGAAGGTATAACATGTCATTTCGGAGAAGAACCTTATTCATTTTTTATACTGACATTACACTATTTTTGTTTAACTCACAGTTCAGTTACTTATGGGAATAAATGGTTTCTGCAAAAACAGAGGAAAACAATGGAGGCAACTTTTGATCCTGTACATGCAAACTTTTTTTTTTTTTTTTTAGAAATAGGATGCCATTAACTATAAAGTAGGGTACTTCCACTGCAACTCTTAAAACCAATCTGGGTGACTAGATGTATGATCACAAATTTTCAAACGGGATATGTGGAGAAATTTTAATTAATGTGGAACATTGTTAATCTCCCACCAGTATTAGGTGATGTGAATGAACTTCTCAATGGTATTCTTGGTCACAAGCTTAGTAAGAACCTGTGAACCTATGGCTGAATTTGAAATGAGGCTTATGTGTCAGGTGTCAGAACGTGTTAGATATGCAACTGATCTTTTATTTTTATACAGCATAGTAAGCAGGGAGTAAGAGCATTTATTATTCATTTAAATTACAATAGCTGGGTAGTTAAATTCATTTTTTTCGATTGCTGATGTTGAGGTTACATTTTCTGATATTTCCATAAAGCTTCGAACTGACACCAGTATTCATAGGATTCATAGGAGTTTTAAGGCAATATAGTCTCATGACAATCAATGCCTTTCAAATATCCATTTAAAGGCTCTATTTCTTTTATCAAAGAAGGCTAGGTCAGTTAGTCCTGAGAAGAATTTGAGGGTACCTATCCATTCATCCAGGTTCGGTTTGAAGGATGACAATATATTGTACTGTTTCACCTGCAAAGATAACTTACTTTAGAGAAGTGGGGAGGTGCTGTTGAATGAATCTATCTCTTCATCAAATTATATATATCTGTTTATGAATATTTAGGTTCCTGGTTCTGATGTTTACTTAGATATTACATTTATAGAGATATGGGAGATCAGAGACAACAATGTCTCTAATGGTGAAGCATTTGAGGCACAAACCAGCCTTCAAGAATCTGTAAGATATTGATAAAGAGATAAAGCTTCTAGCCTCTCTTGGTAGCTTGGGGTCTTCAAGTATAATTTTTTTTTTTTAGTTAAGACCTTCCTGTGTTCCTCTAGTTATTTATTTCACTGAGAATGATACACCCTGAAGGAGGCATCATGTTCTATAATTGGTGTACTCAGTGCAGAATATATGGGAAGAATGTCATCTTTAGATTTGGATGAGAAATGTTTGGCTATTAGTTGTATTAAGTAGAAGGATTTTTTGGGTCACTATCATATGAGCGAATCTCACAAATTGCGAACGCTCATAATATCGAACATACTAGACCTTGAACTTCCTATTGTGGGTGGCTGTGCCCCCGACACCCCCACTAAATATATATTCCAACTCTTGAGATCACACTACAGTGAGGAAAGGACAAATATTCCAATATTCACTGTACCACAATCTCAGAAAAAGCACTTTGAGGTCTGGTACATTCGATATTATGAACGTTTGCAATTTGTGTGATTTGCTCATATGATATAGACCCGGATTTTTAACTATATTTACCACAAGACAATCAAAGGAGCGGGGAATGTCAACCAAGCTCATCCCTGATGCTCAGATACCAAGATCCCTGAATATATTTTGATTTAATAGTATTGTCTACTGTATGTTGAGGGCAACTATTGTTTGCCAAATGAAATGATACTTAATCTTTTTGCGTTTAATTTGAGACAATTTTCGGTACACAATACACAGACAAGGTTACATAGAAAGAAAAGTTTAGCTAACACTTTCTTCCATGCTAAGACTGGCCACCTACACATTTGCTACAGTAATTACATTTAGGTGAATTTTGTCAGAATGATACATAATACTACTGGCAGAGAAGCATTGGAATCATTAGCAGATGAAATTGAGATTAGATTGAAAGGAATTAAGCTCAGTCAAATATAAGGAAGGTAAGATTCTGTGAATTAGGACACATGGAAATATATATCTTACAGGCATACTGACAGCAGAGGTTAAAGAATAAAAGCAGGAAAACTTATTTTGTGTTGTGAATACAATTTTTTGCCTAACACATACAAGCATCTTTAGAAAGAAATGGATTTTTTTTACCTGAGAATGTTTCAAAAAAGCATTTTTGCCTAAAAATTCTATTTTTTTCTCAATCAAGGTATTTGAACATAGATGAAATATTACCTTACAAGGTAGCTTCTGAGTAAATTTTGTAATTAAGAATGTTCGAATGTATAATATGCAATATGAGTAATTGTGTTTTTGAAAAGAAGTCTGGCACTAATTAATGGAATGATGTTAAAAATAAGGGAACATATTACATGCTAGGGTAGTATGTTTGTTTATGACATTGAGTGTAAATGAAGTTTGGCTACAAACCAAGTTGTCCCGGGACATCTTCATTGGGGTTAGGTTGATATTAGAGGGAGTTAAGTGGGTTGGGAAGCTGAAAGGGTTAAGTGGAGACAAGGCTGGTTCGGTGGTAATGAGATAAGGATGGGGAGGGGCTTAAGAGGTTTAATCTAGTATAGCTGGATTAAGCAATCACATTTTGGCGTGAACTTGCTAAGGCTGGTACCATGTCCTAGATGACCTGGGGGTATTTCGGTGCAGGTAGGCCTTGGGATCAAGTGGGGACATGGTGAGGTTTGGTGAGTGACATGTTTATGTATATTATTGGTGGGTCAGTTCCGTGGTTTGCAGGTTCTGTGGCTGTAAAAACTTTTTCTAAATACCAGAGGTTTTGGGGGGGGGAGCTGCTGGTGTTGCAGTATTTTAGCTTGGTGTTTCATGGCTGAAGATTTGTTTGGTTTACCATTAAATGGTGCAGGCTTTCTCCAGCATCCTACCATATAATTGGGGTCCATTCTTTATAAACCTGTGTTTTCTGTCAAAACAGTGGATAGCTTTAAAGACTAAATTTAGATATTGACAGATTCTCAGCAAGGTATATTCCCTGTGAGAACTGGGACTAAGTCCATTAATCAACCTTCTCCAATTGGCAGACAATAGCAAATGGACCTTGTTCCACTTTTACTTATTTCTTTCTGTGATGGAGGGTGCAGAAAAGTTAAATTACTGGGCTGTTTCCAAAGAAGAATCAGCCGTTGAACAGCTCCTGTAGCTCAGGGTACTGGTTGATTTATCTTGACGTGTCTTGCTAGTCGAGTAGCCTCTTTTGCAACTACGAAGTACGTTTAAAAGGTAAAGGTTTTTTTTTTTTTTTCTTTCCTCAGAGAGCTTAAAGGTAGTTGCATAAAGGTAGTTGGTTTGGGGATCATTGGTGGCTGTCTCAAGCTGTTCGTGGGCAGCTGACGGGGATATCTGTTGCTTCATGAAGTTTCACTGTGGTTACTGAGAGGGTTTCCATGAGGTGGAACTCAGAATGTTGAGGAGGGAGCAGTCTGTCACTGTGGTTGTGGTGGTTTGTAATGGTGTGAATCCCCTTCCCTCCCCCTCAGTCTTAGCCACTGTTCTACACTCCAGTATAGTGGTAGGAAGGTGCAGAACCATTTCTTGGGCTTACAGCTCTCCGGGATCCCTTGCTGGCACATGTGTGGTTGTGGCTCATGCGGTCAGTGAGTCTTAATTCAGACATGCAAGCTTCAGATTTTCACCAGGCAATTTGTGATAGTAAGGGTCTTTTATGTCATTAGTCTTTCCCTACGTTCTATGCATGCGGGTCATCTTTGTGCTTCACGGTGTTGATTCACAACAACTCTGAAGGTATTTCTGTACATTACAGCATTAATCAATGTCAGGGACAAAACTATATAATGATATTATACCGCTTTCGTACAGAACTGGCTGCAAGCATGTTTATGACCGAGACAACAACTATTTGTGCCAGTCAAATAACATGGTGCTAGTTGCACAAAGATAGAATCCAGGTTTTAAGGAGCTGTGTAAATGGCATTAAAAACATCTCACTAACATAGGCAGTTCTTTTTTAATATATACAATTTATTTATTTGTTTTATTTTATTTTATTTTACAATTGTTGACCGGGATAGTCCAACTGGATACATGTCCATTTTCAGCGGAGGCCCGGGGAGAAAAGCTCCAAGATAATAATTCACACTGAACATTTTGTAAATGCTAGTTTCAAGCAGATTACAGTCATAAGCAATACCAACATTTAGCACATATAGTACTAACTTATTATAAAACACTTTACAAAACAGCATTATTTTCAAAGTTAACCATAAATAACATTACATTCAGATTTAAGACACACTGAGCAACAATTATACAATTGACCCTTCCTGAAATGGAGTGGAAGAAAAAAGTTAGAAGTAGTTGAAGGTAAGGCACCTAAGAAAAGAGAGGTCACTAGTCGGGGTTAGTGCAAGGACATAACCAATGAGTTTTGAAGTATTTCTTGAGTTTGTTTTTGAATTGAGTTAGTGAGGGTTCTAGGGTCAAGTCAGCTGGGAGTTTCACTCCTGTCAGAAAGACATGGTGGTTATACATACCCATAATATTTTTAAGCGCAAACTCATACCTACCACAACTAGTTATATTCTTAATGACTCTTTCCAGAAATAAGTTTAGTAGCACTCCAGAATAGAGGAATTACTGCCACATGTAGAGTAAATTATAAAATGATCACAGAAGGCTCAAAGTTTCTTTGTTTGGAATGTATCGTGGCATGCTGAATGGATATTGTAGGGGGAGAGTCAAAAAGACAAAAATTGGACATTTATCAGTGCAGTTTTTGTAGTAACAAATTCAAGCTTGATTCGTGTTAATTAGAAACAAGAAAGTCGAGTGGGATTTTTTTATGTCCATCTGTACTAGATGCTCAGTACATTTTAAGCAGATTTTTATGTACAATAACAATGTACTTTCTTGCTGTGTTTGCATTTGAAAGGAAATGTAAGTAATTTATTTTATGTGATTGTAGCAATAGATACTGGTTTAATTGCCTGAAATAAATTGTTGTCTTTTATATCAGATATTGAACAGTTAATACTGGGCATATGTGAGTACCAGCAGCTTTAGTCCAGTCTATGTGATTTTGATTGTATATTTTCTCTTTTAACTAACTTTCGTGTTTTATTTGTTTATTTATTTATTTTCCTTGACTGGCTGGTGTGTTTCACCTTTGTGCTACTACTTTTAATAGTCTGCTTATGTCATCATGAAAGTGCAATAATGGAAAATGCAAACAGATCTCAAAGAGTGCTTTTGCCATTAAGCCAGCTTTCGATGGGGACAGCACTACTTTATTTTATGAGCAACTAAGCTCTTGGCATTCCAGAAGTCATTTAGGGTCACTGACAAAAATTTAAATTATTGCCATTTTGCAAGCTCTCAAGTGCGGAGGCAATACCAGTAATAGTATTCATAACAATATGATATTTAACAAACTCTGATATGTTAATAATGACAGCAAGAAAAGAAGCTGGTGACACTTCTTACATTTTAATAAAACATTAGGAAAGTGTAGCATTCTGAGCAGCTATACACATTGTAGTTAGACTGCAAAACGTCACATTTTAAAATTTAAGTTTTCTCAATCCATATCTAGAACATATTTGTTAACATTTATAAGCTTCATAGGCCTGTAATGAATTTGTATTAATAAAAGACCAACAATATTCTACTGAAGAAATAACACTGCTTACCTACTGCAGTACTTTAATGATAAAAGAACACATTCCATCTGTTTCACTCCTGGTGAAGTTTTCTTTGTGGCTCCCTTTTGCCTGGAAATAATATTTTACTGTAAGTAAGGCTAAATACACCTGTTATTGAAATGACTCTTTGCCCGCATTGTCTGGGCTAAGTGGTCGAGATGTATATGTGTGTTAGAGTTATTTTTTTGTCATTGCTTGCAAGCAAACGGGGAACAAATGGACAGAACGTAGTACACCTACTAATGGCTTAGTATGGTATATTATCAGCCTCAAATGGGAAGGTTAAGCAGGTTTATAAAAAAAAAAAAAAAAAAAAGAGTAGGAAGGGAGCCCTAAGTCATAATTACATTTGAAAGAGTGATGGGGGGAATATGGCAGTGGGTCCCCTTGATAGCACTGTAAGCCATTTGTTCGACATTATGTTTAGTTAGTGTGTCTCATTTAGAGATGGAAGGTTAAGAGCTAGGCAGATGGTTTTACAGTATAAGTTAGCTTGGCTTAGACAGTGCGCTAAGTGATGTGGTATGGAATTGCATGGTTACCCTGGTTCTGGATATTGATAGGTCCCTTCATGTGTGGGGTTTAGTTGTAACATACACGACTGGTAGTTAAATTTATAGTGGGTGTTTGATCAGTTAATTGGAAACATAGCTTCAGCTATGGCTGCTTTGTCATAAATGTGTGTGACGGTGGTACACTCCTTCCCAGGTTGACAGGACAGGTTGTTTTGAAGATGTCTTGAAATGTGCGTTATGTATTTTAGATGATTTACATGTCTTTTTTTTTCAATGGAACTTAAGGTACATTAACATTTCAGAACCCAATGTATAGTGGAGTTGCGATTCCAGTAATTGCAGAGGACATTTTGTGGTTCGCAGGCTTTTACCGTGCTGTTGTTCACAGCCTATGTCTGCTGTAACTAGGTCATAGTGGGGAGGGTAGTGTTAGGCTGTCTTTGACTATGTCTTTGAATGTGCGCTATGCATTTTACATGATTTATATGTCCCTCTTTGAGTTTTGATTTCAAATTTAATTGGTGGTACCATCAGTACATTAGATCAGTGTTGGAAAGTTGTCCCTGCTCGTTCAATACTAAAGGGAGCAGCAGCCATTTAGCCATAGGTAAGAGTTTGGGTTTCCGTAGTGCACTTGATGAGGTTACAAGTAATTTATTTTATGTAATGCTCATTAAGGCATGTCACTGTGGATGGGGTTCAGGTAGGTGGGGTGGAGTCACAACAATCTTAGGATCATACAACGTTAATAGACTACTGGCTTTGGGGTGATTGCAAGCTAGACAAGATCGGGTTTAATTTCTGTTAGTAGCACTTATCATGCCTGTCCAAGGGGATATGATTCATAACATTTGTTAAAAAAAAAGGGGAGGGGACAGGTCCCATATTTGATACCGACTTTTGGCAAATGCTTGATGGTTGGATAGGGGCTTCTTGTCAGTGCCTCCATTTAAAGTAGTTCTTTGTATGTGTGTACATAGAATTTATTGTTTTTTCTTTTCTTTGCAGATTTCTGAAGTGCAGAAGGCCTCATACAGTGGCCTGGAAAGTGGATCTGAAAGGTGAAGCTTTTTTGATAGAAAGGATGTTCTTGCCATGGGAATGGGCCACAATGAGGGTCTGAGTGATCATCTTATTAAGGCACATTAGAGCACGGTGTTCTAGTAGTCTGGGAGCTGAGCATTGTGTTGGTATGGGGGCAAGTAAAAAAAGGTAGATGGGGGGCTAAGGTAAAACTGTTGGGAACGGTTTATGGAGAGTGTGGGGATTCCATAGGAGGAGTCAATTCACAGCATTCAGGAGCATAGGAACTCATTAGGTTAAAGCCTTATGGCTCTTGTAAGCCAGTGGAGTTCAACCCTTGAGTTCAGGAGCTTGGAACATTGGGGTGATTATACTTACTAATCCAGTTGTTAAACGGTAGTTGGAGAAGGGCCAAGGACATGTTTGACAGGATGCAGGAGTTGTTCCTAATGGGTGGTATCTGTGGGGTAACACATTTGTCCATTGAGTAGATAGTGGTTATGTCACATACCATGTAGTTGGTGGGGCTAAGACGATATGCTACATTTGACAGGGTCCTGGCTGTGAGACTTGATATTAGTTGTTTTGACTGAGTGTCGATTGAGTTCAAGGGTTATAGTTGGTGGTTTTGTGGTTATAGTTTGTCAATCCGTTCAGGTTGAGCCATGATTTCAGCTTTGAAGAAAACAGGCTAAAAGGGTATGTATTCTTTTCATGGGGATGTTCTGGTGGTACAGTGGGGTCACGTTAATCCTACTTTATTTAGTTTCATTAGTGTATGTTTCAGTGATGATATGGCAAGGTGAATTACGATGGGATTCTAAGGTGCTTTACAGATGATGGGTACACCAAATGATGCTTGGCTTAATCCTTCCCTTTATGGGAAGTAGTGGGTTGAATGATTTTGGGTAGAAGGGAGGGGGAACAGCCTGGTCAGGCTGGTTGGTGGAGAAGAGGGATAGGGTTGCCCTCTTCTGTTCCCCCTCTGGTGGCTGGATGTTCATTTTGAGGATCTGGGGAAAGGAAAATGAGCAGCTGGAGGAAGCTTGCTGAATAGATAAGCAAGCTGAGGTAAGGATGCTGCTTATTTGGTGTAAGGTAATCCGATAAATGGTGTATGAAGTGAGATGGGATGCTGCTTCATAAGTAAAGTAATCGAGTAGAGGTATGGACCCTGCTTGTTGGTCAGGATGAGTAGATATGCTGCCCTGATTAACATTACAAGGATGGTGCTTCATAAGTAAAGTATGCGACCAGAGGTATGGACGCTGCTTACTGGGCCAGGGAGAGTCGGTATGCTGCCCTGATTAACATTACAAGGATGTTATGTTGTGTTTGTGGATAGTTGTAATTAATGGATTGGTTGAACAAAGCTATGTTGTGGAAATTTAATAAAGGTTGTCAAATGTCATTTGGTGTGATGTGTTTATTGAAGGGGACCAGGACAAATGAGGTCTGGCTACAAACCAAGTTGTCCCAGGACATCTTTATGGGGGTTAGGTTGATATTAGAGGGAGTTAAGTGGGTTGGGGAGGTGAAAGGGTTAAGTGGAAAAAGGAATGGTTGGGAGGAAATGAGATAAGGATGGGGAGGGGCTTAAGAGGTTTACTCTAGTGTAGCTGGGTTAAGCAATCACATTTTGGCATGAACTTGCTACCCACCCTCTTTCTTTTCGTTGGTGGATTAGGGGGATTTGGGTTATTTATCGGTGGGGGGATAGGCAGAGAAGAGGGATAGGCTTGACTTCGTCTGTTCCCCCTCTGGTGGCTGGATGTTCCTTTCAAGGATCTGGGGAAAGGGAAATTAGTTGGAGGAAGCTTGTTGAATAGATAAGCAAGATGAGGTAAGGAACTTGCTTATTTGGTGGGAGGTAATTCAATGAATGGTGTATGAAGTGAGATGGGACACTGCTTCATAAGGAAAGTAACCGAGCACAGGTATGGACCTTGCTCATTGGGCAGGGTGAGTAGGTATGCTGCCCTGATTAACATTACAAGGATGGTGCTTCATAAGTAAAGTAAGCAAGCAGAGGTATGGACCCTGCTTACTGGGCAGGGTGAGTAGGTACACTGCCTGATTAACATTACAAGGATGGTGCTTCATAAGTAAAGTAAGCAAGCAGAGGTATAAATGCTGCTTATTGGGCCAGGGTGAGTCGGTACTCTGCCCTGATTAACATTACAAGGATGTTATGTTGTGTTTAGAATCAATTATATTATGGATAGCTATAACTAATGAATTGGCTGAACAAAGCTATGTTATGGAAATTTAATAAAGGTCATCAGATGTCATTTGGTGTGATGTGTTTATTGAAGGGGATTGGGACAATTATGAAGTTGTTAGATGGTAGACGGGCCAAGCTAAAATAATTCATGAACAGGTATGAGAAGTAAAAAAATAAAAGCTACGGTTCATCTTCTTTTGTGATGGAAATGTTGATGATTTAAATTTTTTATTCTGACATTTGTATGTTTACCAAGAAAATGGTGGTAGTTTCTGAACATCTGATCTCTTAAAAACATTAGCGATTGTTTTAAAATGCAGTCACCTTGGAGATTCAGAAATGACACATCCAGGATCACAGCTAAGTCATTATTGTTTGCCTTGTGTACATGATAAGGATTAAAACTCATTAAAATGTATGCAACCAGACGGGATCTGTGACCAAACTGTGTTGGAATACATTGAAGCCAACCTGAAAGATGACCAGTTGCAGTAAACTGAAGTAAACATTAACTGTGTACAAGCATCTATGTTACTCATTTTGAGTCAGCACACACAAATCATAAAACTGCACTGATATATCTATATCTATATGTATATACATATATATGTATACACACACACACACACGTGTATGTACATATAAATATATATATATATATATATATATATATATATATATATATATACATATATATATATATATATATATATATATATATATATATATATATATATATATAGATATAGATATAGATATATACGTGTGTGTGTGTGTGTGTGTGTGTGTGTGTGTGTGTGTGTGTGTGTGTGTGTGTGTGTGTGTGTGTGTGTGTGTGTGTGTGTGTGTGTGTGTGTGTGTGTGTTGTGTGTGTGTGCGTGTATGTGTGTGTGTGTTTATAAAAATGTTCTGTGAAAGGAAAAAGGTCAGTCATGGGAAAGGAAGGAATACAGAGGTGGTAGTGGAGTAACAGAAATGACAGAAGGCTGAATGTGAGCTACCTAAACAGGGATACAAATCACAATGGTGATGAGGGTATGACAATACTTGAATACTATTGGGCAGTGCAGTGATGCAGCAGTTAACATTGTTGACTTACAGCAAGAGGTTCTTTGATCCAATTCTCAGCTGATGTGCCTTCTGGGTGGAGTCTGCATGTCCTCCCTTCATTTGTATGGATTTCCTCTGGGTAATCCGTTTTCCTCCGACATTCCAAAGTCATGAGTCTGGAGTCTTTCTCCCAGGGCTTCTGCTGAAAATAGACTCTGTCCTAGTCAGGCTTTCTTGTTCAACAGATGTTAAATAAAATAAATAAATAATTCTGAATGCAGAATATGGAAAGCTCATATAGAAGAATCTGGGATACAGTAAACTAACATGACAAACAAGTCTTGGCAACATCAAAGTTTGATCAGTGTACCTGCACTATAATGTGAATATCATGGAAAAAGAAAATATTCAACACTGAAAAGTTTTGACAAATCAACTCTGTCCATTTATATTTTGTCCTCAGTTCCTTAAAAAGGTGAGCCAAAGCAAGGGTCACAGGAATGATGTCAGGGAAGCACATTTCAAGAGAAATGTTACAGATTTGCAACTGATATCAGGAAAAAAGACAGACCTTGAAAGAACTGAATCTTTCTTTGCTAGTGAGAACATACCAACCAGTGCTATAATAAAATGAGTCAGAGAAGCACTAACAATGAAGTTGTTAGGTAAACATATTTCATGGGAATGTTACACATCTGCAGATTGAGATCAGGGAAAATGCCTCAAGGGAATTGTGTCCATTCCTTTAAGGCTACTTTGCCAAACAGTGGAATAACAAGGTGAGCTCCAGAACTCTTATTAAAGGTGTTAACAAAGCAGAGTTCAGAAGAATGTTGCACATTTGCAGGCTGAAAGATGAAAATTTTAAAACAAACATACAGCTCTGAGGGGATTAGAACCCTCCACCACTAACACTCTACAACTAACTTAGTAAGCAAACAGAGCCATGGAACAGTCATAGTAAAACTGCAAGCTTTACTGTATTTCATGTTTATCTACTGCCACACAATAACATTCAACTCATTTGCATGACCAATGGTAGCCAGTGCCAGTAAGGACATGAAACCTAATGGACTTCAGTATTGATACACAATGGGCAGTAGCATTGCATGACCAATGGTAGCCAGTGCCAGTAAGGACATGAAACCTAATGGACTTCAATATTGATATACAATGGGCAGTAGCATTGCCTGACCAATGGTAGCCAGTGCCAGTAAGGACATGAAACCTAATGGACTTCAGTATTGATATACATGGATATCGATGGTACTTTTTCTGATCCATTTGGCACATTACAACCACAAAATAAATAAGTGATTTAGAAGGCCTTTTTGGATTGTTTGTGGAGTGTCCATCTATATTTTGACCAGATTAAAGGATAGAAATAGGAATCTAGGAGGGAGATGAAAAGGGAAAGCAAGCAGAGGGTAGAACAGACAGAATCCAAACAAAGAATGTGCAGAATAGAGGTTGGATTGAAAGACACCTATCAGCTTTGTAGTTCAAGATATCTAGACGAAAGCAAAACTTCTGGTCAGACAAAGACCCGACATTTGGAACAGACTTTTCATATATTGATCCTATAAACATGGATACTGGATAGAATTAGAGGTTTGGCGTTATCATACATTCTCTGAAGGATACAATGTCTGATAATCAAATGTCTGCCATTATTTAATGATTTCAATCCTCAGATGATTTGCCTGGAAAACTAGAAATTGTAAAAGGGACTCCAAAACCCTTTTTTGGGGACTGATACCCTTTTATGGAGAAGGGAAAGTTGTAGAAGGATGTCAGGGAAGTAAGAGATTAGTGTGAGGGGTAGATTAGGTAGGATAAAATAGACATGACTAACAAGAGATTGGGGTAACAAAATAAGGGTGGTGGAACGACCACAATGGTGAAGGGGATATCAGACAGATGAAAGACAATAATAAGAAGTGGATTGTAAAACCATTAGGGGTGGGCATGGACACAAAAGGAAGAGAACACCAGTTTGAGGATAGGAATGGGTGTTTGCAGATGCAGTCTCTGCCACCTTATGCCCAGTGGGAGAAAACTGCAAATTGTAAAAGGAACACCAAAGCAAGTATAAGCCAAGCATCTACACATTATGTAAATATATGAACAGCTGAGAGGTGTGTTTGGGGGCATATCCTTTTTTTGGGGGGGGCAGATGCCCTTTTTTAGAAAAGAAAATGTTGAGGAAGTCAGGGAAGTAAGATATCAGTATGAGGGACTAATCAGATAGTAGGGTATGACATCAGACAAACAGAGGGGATATAATAGTGAGAGTTTGGATTGCAAAACCAATATAGGTGGGCATGGACACAAAAGGGAGAGAACACCAGGTTGGGGGATAAAATTGGCTGTTCCCAGATTTAGTCTCTGCCAACCTAGTTCCAGTTGGAGATTACTCATCGCCCTGGGTACTGTCACCACTGCAACCTAGTTTAAAAGATAAAGCCAGTGCATCACAGGCATATGACTCAATGAATCACCAGAGCATATTCTCCATGTGGCCAATGAAAGCATCCAATCTCCTGCTAATTGTTGCCTCCACAAGCTCTGCCAGCTGCTGATGGGTGAGAAGAGTGTGACCTCTACTCACACTGCTACAAGCAGGAACCTCTGTACCAGTGTCCAGGGCTGCCTGACACAGGTGGTGCAAGTAGGGCAGGAGGTGTGGAGGCATCTGTTAAAAGACTCGGTTCCAGATGTGTTGGGTGTTACTGGTAGTTGTGGTGGTGGTGGTGGAGGCACTATTGCTGCTGCTGCTGCTGTTTCTGCCACCACCTATAAGTGAACCAAAACACTTCTGTGTGCCAAAAAGGTTTAATAAACAAAGCTTTAGGGTTAACCACCCTTCATCAGTACATAATACTGAATAAATTCTAAAACCATTTAAATAAGGATAACTATTAAAACACATGATTCAGCCAGCCTAACAAAAACATCTTCCAATTACATATTTAAAACACTACTTATTTGCATAAAAATTCTTTAGAAATCTAATACAACACTTAATACATTCTTCATATAGTTCCATAAATAGTCATGTTTAAATTCCCCAAAACTTCTAAATAATCTATAATATAATATATAATTAAAAAAATATATATATCTATATATATATATATATATATATATATATATATTAAAAAAACATGTTCATAAAAAATATTAAATATTTTCTCTCTGCCTTTTAATTAATATTGGTTTTAAACTAACTGTTACATTTAAACCTGGTTCTGCCTCAGCATCTAACCTAATGATCCATTCAAATTCTCTCAATTCTAGCATATTGTTAACATCCCCACCCCTCATACCTAAATTTACTTCACATATCCCTCTAAATTTAAAAGTATGACCCTCATTTTCAACAATATGTTTACTAAGTGCATTAGTTAATATTCCCCTTCTAATTTCCGATTTATGTTCTATTATACGCTCTTTTAATTTTCTTGTCGTCTTTCCTACATAGTATGCTGAGCAGTTAACACAGGTTGCTAAATAAACTACTCGAGGGGTGTTACAGTTAGCCAAACATTTGAACTCAAAGTTTTGCTTGGTTACTGGATGCTCAAAAACATTTGATGTATCATATATGTCTCCACAACAAGTACAATTATAACACTTCTGAGTTAAACCCTTACTTAAATATTCTATCTTTTTCTCTTTAAAATCTTTAAAACATAATTTTTGTTTTAAATTTTCTAAATTTCTAAAAGAGAATTTTGGTTTTGTTCCTATTACTTCTTTTACCTTTGGCATAGCTAACATTATCATCCAGTTCTTCTTTACTATATTACATATATCCTTTGTAAGAGCATTATAGGTTGTAACATATCTAAGTACATCTTTTCTTTTATCTAATATCCTTATTGACTGTCTCATACTGCTACCAAGAAAAGGTTTATATTCACCACTTCTTTTCATTTTTACCTCTTCATATATTGCATTTACAATTTGAAAAGCATAACCAAGTCCTAAAAAATCTTGTATCATCTCTTCCGCTTGGGATATAAAATTAACTTCCTCTGTAATCAATTTACTGACTCGTATCTATTGGGCTTTTAGTACACCTTTAAAAGTATGCATTGCATGCATGCTATCTTTCCTAATATATCTATTGGCATTCACTTCTTTTTTATAAATCATTGTTTGAATTCTATTATACTTAATATAAAGTTGAACGTCCAAAAAATTTATAGCTTCTATAGAAGAAGTCATTTTAAATTTTAAAAAATCTGTTGTCATGTTTAAATAATCAATATAATTACTTAATTCATCATTGGTACCTTCCCATATGAAAAAGCAGTCATCCACAAATCTTTTATAAAACTTTATCTTAGCATTAAGTATATTACAGTTGCTTAGAATAAATTGCTTTTCCCATTGGTGCAATACCAAATTCGCATATGTATTCGCTACGGGGTGCCCATTGCAACCCCAGTAAGCTGCAGATAAAACTTTTTATCAAACAGAAAAATATTTTTTGTCAATACAACATCCAATAGACCACAAATATTTTCTATTTCCCTTGCTTGCATACATGTTTCTAAACCAAGAAAACTTCTTATTGCATCTTGCCCATATTCGTTCGGAATCACAGTGAAGAATGAGGCAATATCTAATGTTACAAACATAAATGTTCTATCATTATTAAGTTCATACCATTCATATAAATCTGATAAAAAATTCTCAGTGTCTTTAATAATACTTGGGCACTTTACCAAGTATTTGCTAAGTTGTATTTGCAAATATTTGGAGATGGGCTCTGTCACCCATCCACTACCAGACACTATTGGCCTAAGAGGGGGGTTCTCCATATTCTTGTGTACTTTAGGAATACCATATATCTGCGGTATTCTCGGACAGGGTACAGAAAAATAATTAAAAAGATCAATAGAAATATCTTGTGTTAACTGCAAATCATAAATTGCCAAATTAACATCTGTTATACATTTCTTTACTTCATTAATAGTAATTTCTTTAAAGGTCTCTGGATCTGCTAAAAAAGTGTTAAAATTCTCAAAATATTTGCTCTTGTCCATTATAACCACAGCTCCCCCTTTATCTGCCTGTTTTATAATTATATCATCATTTTGTTCTAATTCCTTCAGTGCCTTGAATTCTAAATATGTTAAATTAAAAGATGTTTTCCTATTTGTCCTCATGTATAACTGCCTTAATTCTTTTTCTACTACACTTGTAAATGCAACAATGACAGGATAAGATTGAGGTATAAAAGTACTTAGTCTTTTACAAACTGGTGGTTCATTCAGAGTTTGTTTAAACATCAATTTTAAATTCACATTCCTTGCAAAAGTTCTTACATCAATAACAGCTTGCACAATGCTATCTTGAGCATAAGGTATAAATCTCATACCTTTATTTAGCAGTTCTAATTGCTCATTGCTTAAAGTGAGCTTAGATATGTTTACAGTACCTTTAATTATTTTTATTGTTCCATTTATCGACGGGCTGCTTTGCTGTACGTAGCAGGACTGCTGTTTTTCCTTTTTGTTGCTGGCATCGTTTTTATGGTTCTCTGCTGCGAAGAATCTCTTTGCTGTAAACGGCCCCTTTGTGCGGTCTGTTGACTTATAAGTGACCAACAGGCCTTTTCAGAGGAGTGGGTGCAGGTCACTGTGCTGCTACATGTTATAGTGAAAGCAATGTGAGGGAAACATGTATTCAAGTGGAAACTATAGCAACAAAGAGGGGTGGGGGAACAGAAATGCAAGCAGAGTTACATTTGTATTCTTAACTATGTTGATAACAATAACAATAAAATTAAACAGAATTCACTTTTAATAACAGTACCCAAACAGGAATTTCATAAACCTGTGTATCTGAATATCAAATAGTGAGAGGCAGCGGGTTAGCAGAAATATTGTAATGGCATATTTTACTGTTCAGTCGCACTTCTGTCATTTATTTACTGTACAATTTTGCAAGGGCCAAACATGAACTAGGCTGTCAGTTCTCCAGTTTTCCATACCAGAAGAGCTATGTCTAAAAATAGGGCTCAAAAAAAAAAGCAAAAAAAGAAAAATGTTGCATCTGGTGTCCCATCCCCTTCCATCCACAAGCCTAAATGTACAGATGAGGAGAATACTGTGGGGCTGGAGGCCCTTTATCTCCATGGTTTATGGCTCTTTTTAGTCCTTTCTACCTACTAGACCTTTTGTGACCATGCCTGTGTGGAAATTACAATGTAAACACAGTAGGTGATCAGGACTGCAGCTATGACATGGTCTAATACAGGGCCATGGATAGGATCAATGCCATCACACTCAGAGCAGAACCTATGACATGAGAACTGAGGGAAACAGCTGGTGGTTCATCAACCAAGTAATTTCTTATGGAGATGGAAGAGTTCCTGGCCTCAGTTAAAGGTAGTACAACCTCCATGGAGACCCACAGTAAAGAGCTGGATGTCAGGACAGAGTTAAACAGGCCTTGGAGAGTTTCAGAAGTAGATGCTCCAGGTACATAGTCCTATCACATTGTACCACTAGATGCATGTCTGCTTTTCCTTGCAGATGCTCAGTTTATCCTTATATCTGTGTAACATATGGTAAACAGGTACATCGAGGACCCTAAAAGCACATCCAGACCCACATGGAATAGACAGGGGTATTCAATTTTACCATATATTCAACTATATAGCTATCAGCTGCATGTATAAGTGTTGTGCTGGGTGATATTTACATTGGATATATTTTGCTTTGATGTGTTCACTGGTGATACTTTATCTGGCACCAGCACTACAGGACTGCCCTGTCTGGTGCTACAGGATCTCTACCTCTGATAATGATGGCAGGAGATAAGCTGGCATAGTCAAGGGGTGCAGAGTATGTGTTTGACAAACACAGGGACTGTGACCACCATACCCCCTACACAATCCATTGACCCAGCACCATGAGCATATTTGCTATGCCTGTGAATTCCCAGGGTACACAGAATTATCTGAAAGGGAAAAGGTTGAGGGTACAATGTAGATTAAGGATGTTTTGTGGCCCCAAGTGCACTGTTGTATGAATTCTCACCTAGCACTCATGAGCCAAGGAGGTCCCCACGGGGAGTTGGTAATTGTGCTTGGTAGAGATCTGGTTACCAGCCTCTATCTAAGGTTAGTGTGTGACTAGCCACAACCCAATGTATGCGCAGGGCCATCATGCAGGGACTGGTTAGTGCCTCCGCAGTTATCATAGAGGTAGTAAGAATAATCCAGTGTGTATATACTGATCTGCAGTAGTACATGTCCCATCTGTGTGATTCATTAGATAGAATAAAAGACACACTGCACAATGCACTGTCATCTCTGTGTCTTCTGGAAGAGGGAAGGAACTGTCCTCACTGCTAGCCATTAGCTACATCTACAGAGGTTAGCCAGCATAGGAACGGACATATGAAGTTCCTGTCCACAGTGCTAGCACTTCCTCAGCAACATGTATTTTGGATTCTTCTTCTTCCAGGAGTGGGCATCCTACTGGTTCTGGCAACTGTCATGCTGACACATCTGCTAGCAGATATTGGTATACATCATGCAGTACACCATCCCTGTATCCCCCCCATTATCCCTAGCAAATTATATATACCAACTCAGAGATCACACTACAGTGAAAAAAGTGCAAATTTACCAATCTTGGCTGAACCTCAATCTCCATTCATATTGTTTCGTCTGTATGAATTTCCATTTTCTGAAAAGTCAATCAACTGATAGGGATCCATGTGTATATGTACATATACACACACATAGATATACACACACACACATATATATATATATATATCTATCTATCTATCTATATATATATATATATATATATATATATATATATATATATATGTATATAAATACTGGGTACCATACATTGCACACATGTGTCAAATTCAACATCTACACCCCCTGAATGGTCCTCAGTTTGGCCACCATCATCATCAGAGTCTGCTGATACTCTGACATCAGGTGGTAGAAGTCCCACCCTTCCACTGTCAGGATCACTTGCAATAATAAACAACAACAAACACATGAAAAAATCAATACCTACACTACTATTGTCCAATATATGCTAACAAACTAACAGTGGTGTCACTATTATAGACAGTACAGCAATACACACAACAGTCCTGACACCAACATCACAGACTAAATATTTCTTTGAACTGCTCATCAGTATTGACATACAAATGTTTGGCTTACCATGTGCAGATGATTGCATGCTCCCTATGCTGGATGGTCCTGGAAGAATTTAAGTAAAACATCATCACAATTAACAGTAACAAGGGGGTAAAACGTTTTGCCTTTATACAGTATGTCCATTAACTATACTTTCAACAAGAACTTGGATGACAAGTCCAGCCTAAGTCGCATGTGTAATCAATCAGAATGTTTTCTTAACTGTAGCAATCTACAATCCCCCAACCACTTTCTTGTTAAACAAAACTAACGTATTAATGTAAATATTTTACTATACAAGAGTATTTAACAATTGAGATACATAAGCCTAAATGGAAGCTCCTTCTGGGACATCCTTGCTGTCCCTGAAACAGTAGCACCAATGTCAAGTACATGCTGTTTTGCACTTTCCTGGGAGCTGTCTGGATCCCTGACAGTAGTCTGGAACTCTTCTTTTGCTTTTAGTGGTGGATCTATAGCAGAATCCCCCCAGTACCCATCCCATCATGGGCCACTGCAGCTACTGTCCTCCATGTGGATAAGATCATGTCAGTGGCCCTATGGTGTACCTGATCATATATCCTGTGGTGGCTGCTTACTGCATTCACATCTGCAACTATCTACTGCCAAGTTTGCATTCTGCCTGGAATATCTCCACGTCTCCTCTCAGGCAGAAAGCACCATAGTGCCTAAAAGCTTCCACAATGACCTGATTCTGAAGGGTGTTTTTTGGGGATTAAGACACCTTGGGGCCTTAGTCCTAGGTGTCCTAAAACACAGCAGAGGGGTAGTACACATAAGTATCACATAACTAAAAATACCTGTTCTGAGATAAAACAGAAAAGGTAGCATTTCAGTATTCCCCACTGGATAAACATAAAACAGTATGCTGTTTTTCTTTCAGCTTTTCACAGTTAGGGTTCGCAACAGCAGAACTCCGGTCGGCTAATGATTGGCAGCAGATTTTTACGGTGCCAAGGTGCCAGCCTGATGCCCATCCTTCAACGAAAGCACATCCATTCACACATGTCTTTTGAACTCCACTCGACCACGGGGAGGACATGCAGACTCCACACAGAAGGCACTCCAGCCAAGAATCGAACCGGAGAACCTCTTGCTTTGAGGTGACAAAACTACCGCTGCACCACCGTGGCTTATAAATATAAAACAGTATAGATTTTGAAATATAAACAACAGCAATTGTGTAGTTGTAACATATTACATTCGCACACAAAGCAAGGCTTAATGAAAAATAAGGGAAAGTAACAATACATATCCTTGTTTCTGTAAAAACAAAAGTACAGCTTTGCTCTCCCACCTCCAAAAGAACAAACAAATTACACATTTTGCTAACAAACCATCAATGAAATGCTAAAAGTGCTATTGAATGAACTGTCCCTGAAACATGTACAGATGTAACACAGAACACTCCATTTTAAGCTACTGACAATCATGTATACCTGTGGAATGCCCTGACAAACATGCTCATGTCATCAGTGTACTTCTAAATATACAGATAACAGTAGCATTTGCAAGTTAATATATTATAAAACTATGAAACAGATTTTTCTTAAATTACATTTCATCATCTGTAGTATGTACCTGAAAAATGCAAGCATACATTCTCAAGTTCAGTAGTCTTCTATGCAAATATATCCCAAAATTATAGGCTCGTCTGCGTTCTCCACATAAACAAAGCCTCTTCTCTGTCAGGTTCCCTAGCTACACAGTTGCCTTTTTATGGTGTATATTCAAGGCTGTTAGCACAGCAAGATGCAAATGAGGTGTAAACTCATTAGGATTGTTGAATCCTAAATGCTTGCCTCCATGTAGTACATGTAAACATAGTGCAAACACTCCCTCAGTGTTTACTGCTAATGGATTGCAACTGTGAATTATTACTGGCAGGGAGAAGGAAAACAGAATAGCAATACAGACTGCCCTACCTCCTATGTGTGTGTCAGATTAGACTTTCAAAGTGTATAGAAGTAATTTTATCAAGGTTGGAAATGTAAGTAAGCAGCACACAATTCACAGGTTCTGTTCATTAACATACGACCTTCCCTTCATTTGTTGGCAACTGCATATTATTGCCATTTAGTATCCTTACACATTTTAAGGACAAGGATATAGAATGCCTAATAGAATGCATGTCTCAGATTACTGGCTAGATAAGACAAGAATGAGCAACAAACACAGAGAGATAAGATAGAACTGCATTTTTGCAAACAGTCTTAAATGGTTGTGTGATCACTTGGTACACTACATCTGAAATTTATACATGCACAGATAACTGTTATGTGTTTTTTTTTGGTGCTGTGGATGATGATGCAGCTGGTTGTATGCAGAATAATTTCAGTTCCCTGCTGCAGACCTGTTTATGTGGTAAAGAGTGATAAGGCACACTTATTGTGTTCTGAAGGTTCATTGGAGTGAGAGTTCAGATCCAGACCCATGTAGAAATATTTCATATGTACGAACAAACATTTTGCAGTGTTTATATCATAGATTGCTTTTCTTCATTTCAACTACTTTCCCTTTCCTTTTATTTATTTTTCTGGCCACTGTTTGTGAGGCGTGTGGCTTACTGCTAACAAGGGAAATAAAGAAAAATCAATGTCAGGTTTTGCTGTGCTTATCTCATTTGGGTGGCACTTACCAGTGCACAATTCTGGAATAGTGGCCCACACAAGAAGCAGACAGAACACCTGCAGACAGGGCATCTGAAAAGAATACATTGCTGCAATTTTTACTTTCCATCAAAGTTGTGCAGCCATTAGCAAGGCTCCCCAACAACTGTAGTCATTGAACACCTGCAGACAGGACACAGACTGCCATGAGTAGTAATTCATGGAAATGTCATATCACCTGTGCTGTGACAGCAGGTGTAAGTGTAAGGTTAGAGTATGCATGGTCCTGGGTTATAGTGCATGGTATGCAGCCTATTCTTACTGTTGTGATAGTGTAGTTTATAGCAATGGACTGTCAAATAGAAAAGTATCCCTTCTGGATTCTTGTGGCAACAGGTGCAAGTATAGGACTACCATGCACATGGTCCTGGGTTCTAAACCAGTGCATTCTAGACATTTTCACTGTTTTTTTAAACACCTTTATTGAGTTATCACTTTTGACATAGGCAAATTTACATTCATACAAAGGTAGTCAAACTGCATTAAATTGACATTAACAAACATTATACTTCACGCATACTGCTATATAGCATATATCCTAAGCAACATTACATAGATTATTCAATTACTAACCCTTTTTTAAACAAGAAACATCTTTATTAAACCATCATACATTTATAAAATTGAAAATGAGCCAGATTGACACAATCCTAGTTGCATGCAATTTACATCACAAACCATACAGATGCACTCCAAGTTGCAAATAGACATTTTTACTGTTGTTCCATTTTCCATTATATTCAATTACACTTATAACACTTTAGATAGTGGAGCTGATATGAAATATATGTATGAGGGATAAGACACCCTTAGTGTGTTTTCAGATGTAAGACAGAGGCTATACTGTCTAGTATATTTCTAAGTATAATTCTGCTATCTAGACGTGCATGGCCTAAGAAACATACACAACTGGATCTATATACAAGAAACTTGTCAGGTCATACACATACATGTGTGACACCTCAAACAGTCAGCTGTATTTAAGAATGATTCCAGTCTAGGTCTTAACAGCACTTCTTCTGTGGCAAAGATAGAAAATAAGCACTATGAAAGAAAATGTATAGCCTCTTATGCCTGCTTTAAAATTCAATTTGATCAGTGTATAAAGCCAAAAGCAAATATATCAGGTTATGACATTTATGCCCCAGGGGATGTCTGCAAACTTAACTCACCTAACAGTTACCTTCCAATTTTCAATACATATTTCCAAGTTACATCACCAGATACCCCTCAAACTAAGACCACGTGTCAGATTAACCATCCTGTTTTAAATATTTATGTCATCCCTGCTTCGCACTGCTGCAGTCTGCTTAATATCATGCAGTTATGGTTGAATTCATTGCTTGGGTTTGCACACTACCAGTAAATGCTTTAAGTGGAATTGGCGGGAAGGCATCCTTTTCTATTCCTCTAGGTCAGGTGTTAGACATGGCTGGAGCTAGTGGGGAAGCTGCCCAGTTTAGGGCACAGAGATGGGGTGTCCAGGATATTTATTAAACTCCTAATAAAGTGCCTCAGCTAAAGGCTTCTGAAAGAAGACTATTCTTGCTTCCAGTATAGGTCTGAGGTATGGAGTAGATTGGCTCGGAGTGTATCCAGTGCTACTGGCTTCCCACTCACTGGAAAGTGTAGACATCATTTTAATGACCTGGACAGGCACAAATGGAACACCCTTAACTCTTGGTTGACTGAATTTGAGACTGTGGACAACCCACAGCTGTGCAAGTATGACAATAAGAGAGTATTTGTAAAACTTAGAAAGCTAGATATAGGCAAGACTGGTTTGCATAATGCTCTGTTCTGTTCTGTTCTTTCCCCAGCTAATGCCAACAAAGAGTTCAATCAATGTGCTCATGTTGCTCAAATGGCGAGACTGAGGAAGCATGTGGTACTTATGCAGCACAAGAGAAGTACTATTTTAGTTAAAAGGTTGGGAGGGTGGCCTAATGGTTAAGGTGTTTGCCTTATAAAAACAAGGTGCAGGGTTTGAGTCTCACAAGGGATAATTGGCTAGGCTTAAAATGGCTCGCAAGGGCAGTTAGCCTAGTATTAATCTATTAAAAGTTAAAGATAGATTTTTGTTTTTTTTATACAGTTGCAGCAAATTGAGCATGCATATACTAATTCTAAAAGCAAGTATGCATGTAATAGTCTGCAGCACAAACCGACATTAGGAGTCAAATATAAGACGGGAGTCAGAGGTTCTGGGCTGGGCAATATATGCACATTTCAAGGACTACTTTCAGCAATCTGTAGGTATAGTGTGTATTTGTTAGGACATATATTTAAATGTAATACTTCAGATAAAATAGTTGCATAATTGCTAGTGCATCGTATGTCACATATGATGGTACTAATTATATATCTTTTTTTTCTCACTCCAACCCTTATCTCTTTTTTTATTTTCTATTATGTGCCATCAAAATGTCTCTATGTCATCCATGTGTACCAAATCACTAAATGCTACACAGCACAGAGAGGTTGGCCAGCCCGAATGGCTCAGCCTGCCCCTGCTCCACTGGCGACAGCACCGATGCCCATCAAATCTGGAAATCAACATGACAGCATTGCCTCTGCTGCTCCTGCACTAGCTGCACCCTCAAGTAGTACTGGCCTGGCAGCTGGTGCAGAGGTACCCTCCAGTAGCAGAAGCAGAAGTGGAGATTTCATCACCCACCGGGAGATGCTATGGTTAGGGCACAGGGTCATACACTGCACCATTGCTGTATGCCTACACCAGATGGAAAGGCTGCTCTCCCTCATGGTATGTAAGAAGAGGAGAAGACATCAGGCATTCCAGCCACCAGCAGAGTAAGGGGACAGTGATGGCAGTCCAGTGGGTAAGGACTAGATTCTCACTATATCCTGTCTGATGGGCTTGGGCATGTGTTGTTCCCTCCCTCACCCCAATCATGGTGTCCCCCTACCTTTTGTGTCCCTCACTGTCCCTGTGTTGTGTCTTGATTGTCTTGTTTGTTTACAATTCCTTCTTCACCTTTCCAACTTAAGGACAAAACAAGTAGAAGCTGACTGTAAAGTTGTGCTGTAACACCAAAATGTTCTATAAAAGAAAAGTGATAAAGCACAACACCACATTGATATCGAAGTAAAAATCTGACAGTAAAATGGAACTCCTAAAGACACTTTAATGGAAAACTGGTAAGTGCTTTCACGATGCACAGATCACTTCCTCAGATCATACATTCAGTAAAAAATCAAACCTCAATTTAAAACACCATTAGTTAAGTACTGACCAATAGAAACACTCAATTTAAAAACATATTAAACAGGGTTAAAGAAACATGGCATATACATAGCAAATTAATTTAAACATAATTGAAACATCATTTAAACATCCTTCTCTCCTTCAACACAGGTTTAAGGGGTACTCTTTAATTCAGTCCAGCCCCTTTGTGTGCGGAAAGTTATAAAATACACCTAAGCTCTTTACCTTCAGTTTTATTTGTTAAGTCTCCCATTCTCAAACTGTCCAGAACCATCTCTATAGCCATGAATTTAAACCAATGGTTGTCCCCTTCACCTAAAGTATGTTTCGTTATAGCACTATAACTGTGGCCCTTACAGGCACAGTAATAGTGATCTCTTACTCTTTTTCTTAGTTTTCTATTGATTTTCCCTACATAAAATTTTAAACATGAGACACATTGTGCAATATATATAATAGTTTTTATATCACAGTTCACCATAACCTTAAAATATATTTCCCCCCACCCCCCAACCCATTATTATATATACTAAATCCAGGGTCGCACAAAAGTGGGGAAAAGGCCATATATAACTTTCAGTGAAATGTGTTTCAGTGGATTGAGCTTTCAGTGATTTGTGCACAGCCATTTGACTTTCAGTGAAATGTGCTTTCAGTGAATACTCCTAGACCCATATATATATCATCCAATACATAGCTCTCCATTTCACACACATATCCTCTTAACACACTTGATTCAGTCCAATTGGCTATACAACATGATTACATTGTTGTAACCCCTCTATGTGAGATGACAGTCCAAATTCAGCTGATAACCTTCACTTTTTGGTCTTTATATTTGTGCAGAATTTGGCATTGCATGGCAATGCCAAGTGATGGTAAGTGGATTTACAGTGCTGGTGTTACCTCTGGGCAATGCTGCTTAAACCTGCTGCACTATGCCAACACATAGCAACACATGTATTATAAAGAACTGATTTCATTGCATTATCACTGTTTATTTAAAATAATTAGATACACCTGGATTCGAACCAAGTATCATCTGTGCTCAAAACGAAATGCATCAATGCATTTACACCTGCTGCCACAAAGTCGGCTAAGTTATAGGTGTGTTTCATAGACTCAATACTAACTCTCAGAAGTTTAGCAATGTGGCTCACATTTGCATACTGCTTAACTATGCACAAACAGGGAAAGTAATGGAAATGTGTATCTTTCATGTGAAAACACTTTGCCAACTCTTCACAAACTCGCTGCTCGCTACTGTGCTATGCAAAGTAAATATTAACATGTATTAATGCTCTTTGTCCATTTACTCTTTATGCCATGAAACTACATGTGGAAACATAAAAAATGAGGGCCCTATCTAACAATATCTCACATATTTACAATGCAGCCATGTGTTGCCTACCCCCATGCACTGCAACTCTGGTGTCTCAGTCTTCTTTTACACATATATTAACTACACTACATAAATTATTAACAAATGTTGTGTGCTATGCAATGCAGTTCAATCTAGTAACATGCAGTCCTAGAACTGTATTCCCAGATGAACATGCCTACACATCCAGCAACTGATCCTGTGAACTATTGACTCATAAGCCTAATCAGCTTTGTTTGCAAGGCTGTGGAAAGAATCATCATGGACCATATCTGTGACCTTCAACACTCTTGACCTGACCCATTTTGGTTTTATCAGGGGTAGATCTTGCTTATTAAACCTAGACTACTTACTTTGATAATATTCCCAAAGTCTTGGATGAGGGAAAATAAGACACACTGCCTATGTTTATTTAGCCAAGGCCTTTGACACAATCCCCCATTCGGGTATCACAGAGAAAATCTCCCATCTGGGGATTAACCCATACATTACTAGATAATAACCAGCTACCTCACTAACAGAATACACACTATCAAAGTTGGGGATTCTACCTCCACCAGTAGACCAGCTACCAATGGAGTACCACAGGGATCTATGCTGGACGCTCTACTGTTTGGAAATTATTTATCTCAGTTTCATGTGAAGGTAGATGGTCTGTAGCTTACCAAATTTGCAGATGTCTGTCAATTGGGCGCAATCATATAGTGTCCCCCGATGATGTTCACATATTACAGAAAGGGCTGACACATACAAATTATTGGTACCAAACTCATGAACTGAAACTTAACTCAAAAAAAAAAGCCTCATTGTCCCCTTTGCTAAAAAAGTACCCCTGCTAATTATGATATACATAACACCCCCTCTAAGCTCAAACTCAATGTTGCGAGACTTGGGAACACAGGTTGATAGCAATTTGAACTTCGATCACTGTGTGCTGTTAGTGGTAAGACATGCATTTTACATTGCGCACCTCATAAATAAGGGCATCGTATCCAAGACCAGGGAGGTCATAGCTCTACTGTACTTGACTAGACTACTAATTGAGTAGAATGCTCCCTTTTATATGTACCTCACCAGATATCTTCAGCAACTGGAGAAACCACAAAGTTTTCTGACCAAGAAAATCCAGGGCCTCCAAAACATGACATACATGGAAAGACTGAGCCCTGCCACTGTACTCAGTATCATACAGGCTGCTTAAATGCAGCCTGTGCCTGGCATACAGAGCACTCTCAGATCCTGGCCTACTGGAAATGCTGGACATCCACAAATCAAATGGAACAAGAATAACTTGCTCTAGGGATCTCAGCCTACCATGTGACATAAAACATGCTGGAGAGACAGATGTATCTCCCAGTGATTGCAGTCTTCTGGAATAGGCTCCCACTGCATGTGAAGCAGTGCTTCTCAATGATCCTGCTCAAGTGAAACCTTGACAATTGGATGGGTTATTGTAAATGCACCCCAGTGGTGGCACCTTTGCCCCTCATGGACAAGGGCAGTTGGTGCTGATCACAAAATCACTCTGCTAACAATGAACATCTAACTATGCTCAATAAGGGTACTTGGGTTTTTACACAGCTAGGCTTGTAAAGGTCATAGGGCCATTAGTCTACTAAACTACTATGAACCTATGAAGCTGTGAACCTATGCAGGCTTGCCAACATCTTCTCTCCTTCATGCACTGCTGATGTCATCCACTAGAAGTTGTCCTGCAGCCTTATAAAAGTAAGACTTGTGCTGTGGTGCTTAAGTAAAGCACTGAGCTCTGTAGTATGTGTACTTAGATAGGTGGGACTCTGTTCTCAGTACAGTCCACTGTATGTGTCTAGCCAGAAGAGTATAAGTGTGTATCCTACAGTTACCACTCCAATCTTATGATTTGACAGTATTTTGACACTTGCACATACCTACACATCCATTTCATGCAGGCGTTCCACCATCTTCTCTGCTACATGCACTACTGATGTCATCCACTTTAAGTTGTCCTGCAGCCTTATAAAAGTCAGACTTGTGCTGTGATGCTTGCATAAATTATTGAGCTTTGTCATCTATGTACCTAGATAGGTAGGGGTTGTGTTCTCACTGCAGTCAACTCTGTGTGTGTCTAGCCAGAAAAGCATATGTATGCATCCTACAGTTACCACTCCAATCCCATGAATTGACAGTATTTTAACACTTGCATATGCCTACATATACATTTCATGCAGGAATGCCAACATCTTCTCTCCAACATGCACTGCTGATGTCATCCACTATAAGTTGTCCTGCAGCCTTGTAAAAAGCAGACTTGTGCTATTGAAATTACCTTAACTGCAGAGTTCTGTAGTTAGTGTACCTAGGTAGGGGTTCTGTTCTCACTGCAATCAACTGGGGTATACGTGCGCATGTGTGTGTTTATGTGTTCGTGTACTTGCTTGACATTACAGGGAGCCTTTCACACCAGCATGTGGGACACTGCTATTTCCATATTTTCCGCACCTGAAACTGCTGATGTCATCAGCTATAAGGTGTTGTCTGAGACAGTCTGTAGTCAGTATAATTAGATAAGTATGGGGATCTGTTCTCACTGCAGTCAACTGGGGTGTGTGTATACTTGCTTGACATTACCGAGTGCCTTTTACATCAGCATGTGGGGCACTGTCTTCTCAACAGACACTGCTGATGTCATCAGCTATATCTGATTTGTGGAAGTGCACTATTCCCACCAAGGCAGGGTCAAAGACTGACCTGGAGGCCAGGCAGAAGTCACCACATCCTATACGATACAGATTACTGTGGTATGGTTTTCAGTCTATCCACATACATCATGGCAAGGTTTGCAGGCCCTGCCATTTCTCCAGGTGCTGCATGTGTCTGGTGAGGTACATGCAAAAAAGAGCAGTATACTCTATTAGTGTTCAGATTAGGTTCGACTACACTGCAGTAATCACGAGCGAACACGTCAAGGAATCCAAGCACTTCCCCAACGTCTACAACCACAAATAATTCCAAGAAGAAGAAACTGTGACAGGATCCAATCTTTAAATAAAACCACTTATTTATTTTAACTAATAAAACAAATGTTGAGTGCTTTCATCTACAATACGTAGATTTCATCAGAACTGTTCTGATGAAATCTATGTATTGTAGATGAAAGCACTCAACACTAGTTTACTAATAAATAAGTGGTTTTATTTAAAGATTGGATCCTGTCACAGTTTCTTCTTCTTGGAATTATTTGTGGTTGTATACACTGCAGTAATATAACCCTCATCTCTGAATACAACGGTGTGACTTACAATGTACACAACATAGGCTTTCAGTTCCAGTGTGGACACTTGGTGGTCAAAGTTCAGATTGCTATCTACATGTGTTCTCAGTGCTTGTATCACTGTGTTTCAGCACAGCAGGACTGTTGTCAATGCCATAATTAGCATGGAATTTCACTTTGCAGAAGGACAAAATAATGACACATTTTTGCATTTATTTGTAGACCATGTGGCTTTGTCACCAACCACTTGTCTGTGCTAGCTCATCCTCTAGTATGTTGTCATCATAGGCGGACTTAATGATTGAACCCTGTATGTAAGAATCAGCAAATATGGTAAGCCAATGGCCATATACTTTAGCCTGAACTGTCAAGAAACAGAGTCCAAACAGTAAAGGGCCAAGCACAGATCCCTGGGTACACCAATGGTGACAGTTCTACTGGTACAGGTTGATTCACCATCTTTCACAGTATGTATTCTG
Source organism: Protopterus annectens (assembly GCF_019279795.1). Taxonomy (NCBI): domain Eukaryota; kingdom Metazoa; phylum Chordata; order Ceratodontiformes; family Protopteridae; genus Protopterus; species Protopterus annectens. Next base: position 1,934,869,285 of record NC_056735.1, on the reverse strand, counting down.
TCAGTTTGCCAATTATTTACCCTAGTGACATAATGGTTAATCCCCAGCTAGGTGAGTTTCTTAATGATACCGGCATGGGGGATTGTGTCCAAAACCTAGACCAGATTAGGATAGCTAATATGCACTGTCTTACCTTCTTCCAGGCCTATCAAACAGAATCAATCGGCTGTGACAACATCACAAATTGCATATTGCGTGACTCAGCCCATACACCTTCCTGACACAGTTGAATATACACTTCATCATATGCTCCTCACAGACTGTGTTCTGTAGAAGGGTGTACATGAACATGCATCCATTTGAGGTGGGGGGACAGCACCTGATGCATGCATGTATAGACACATCCTGACTCTCAACAAAAACACAACAATAAAAACTGAAAAAACAGAAACTCCGGCTGAGCAGCAAAACCAACAGTTTCGTAAAACCTTAAAAATAGTTGTACTCTGAAGCTTAATGTACTTTAATTCCAAAAACGGACAGCCACAATAAATCCACAATACCGCAAAGAAAGTACAACGAAAATACTGTTAAGCTCTTTCTCCCGGCTTTAATACCAGGCTTCCTCAGAACATTTCATTTCCTATCTCCAATGGGTTTAAATACCCAATTGATAAAATCACATGTTCACAGTTCAATGATGAAAATTTCGTCATACACCACAGACATAAATATAAATTGTAACACGCTGTTTGTTACTTTCATAAGACAATACATAAAACATAAAACTAAATACACGAGACCTGGACTGCACCAAACATTTTTACTAAAATGTTATATTATATTCTTTACTAAAATTATATATGTATTTGCATCCTACACTGTCTATTAATTAAAACAGTGTATACATAGGACAATTTATATGTTAATTACAAACTAATGAATAAGATATTATTTTGTAATTCTTTACAATAAAAACTTTTAATAAAACTTTTTGTAAAAATGAACCTTAAAAATGTTGACGTACCCCTACATCTTTAAAACTTATACAGATGTAAAAATGTAAAATGTAACTCAAAATTACAAGGAAAAAAAAAACCCCAATGAAAATTAGTAAAACTCATAGAAAAGGTAAAAAAGGTGAAAACTCGTGAAAATGGGGGGGGGGGTGATGGTAAACAACACCGAGGGGTGAGAACAAAATTCTGACAAGAGTAATTACACTAATAACATACCTATAACCTAGCAGCTCTCAATTTTAAAACACTGCTAATATTAATATTCTCATTTAGACCAGGACTCTTACCCATGTCTAACCTGAGCTGCCATAAAACTTCTCTGTATTCCAATCTTGTATCCCAACTTCCACCCCAAGAGTCTACCTCTATTTGCTCTAAAACCAAAAACTTTAAATTCATATTGGGGCATAAAAGGGAATGTTTGTAAAAGGCATTAGTCTCCTTCTTTTTACTAATGTCATAAAGATGTTCATAAATTTTTCTGTTTAACGCCCTTTCTGTTTTCCCTACATAAAAACTCGAACATGTGACACATGTCCCCAAATAAACTACCTTATGCGATTTGCAATTAAAATGTTCTACTGATCTTATATTAAATTTCCTACAAGGAATAAACAACGAAGACTTATTCAAAATAAATGCACATTGATTGCAAGAACCACATTTAAAAGTACCTTTCAACTTCATGTTGCCCCGTATAACCTCTCTATTACCTCTTTCCAAGTAATCCTTAAGATTTAAATCCCTTTTTCTAAAAATCTTGGCTGGGTGTGAATATACTCAGACACATCTTAATTTGATCTCAAAACGTGCCAAAATTTTTTGATAATAGCTTCAATCTCAAGTGATGTCTCAGAAAAGGTGTGAACAAATGCTCCATTAAAATCATTAGAACTAACGTTATCTACCTTTTCAGTAATATTTTCTTTACCTATCAATGGATAATATTTGATGTCTCTGTTGTCAATCACTTCCTTAATAATACCATCAATAAAATCACTTGGGTATTTCCTTTCCAAAAATAAGGTTTTAATAAAGGACACCTCTTCTAAAAATTCTTCGAATCTACTCGTCATTCTAGATGCCCTAATTAATTGTCCCTTCACAATCCCTCTCTTTTGAAATAAGGGATGACCACTCTCAAAATGTAGATACATATTTGAGAAGGTTTTTTACGAAATATTCTTGATTGAAAACAGTTTTTTAACCCATCTTTATATAAAGAAATATCCAAGTAATCTAATCTTTCCTCATTCAAATTCATAGTAAATTTAAAAAATTCAGTTGTTTCGTTAATATAACTAAAAATTATATTAAATTCTTCCTTAGTTCCTTTCCATAATAAACAAATATCATCCAAAAATCTGCTGTATTGAACTAGATGTTTCATCCATGCCGTTTCTAATATAAATTTCTTCTCCCAAAAATACAAAACACAATTTGCATATAAGGGGACACAAGCTGCCCCCATTGCTACACCTTTCTTTTGGTGATAATATTCAGCATTAAAATATACAAAATTGTTTTTGAGAACTGTTTCCATGAATTCCAGAACCAAATCAATAATTTTCCCGTCCAGTCCGGATTCAGCAACCAACACATTAGAAAACTATTCTAAACCTTTCTCATGGGGAATACTCGGAAAGAGCTCTGTGACATCTATTGTCACCATCAATAATTCTTTGTCAAATAATTTTTTGTTAGTCTTTCTTAAAAAGTCCCACAAATCTTTGACAATATGCTGAATTGAATCAAGAAATTTTTTAACCATAGTATCCTCAAATATGGCTAATGGCTCCGTAATCCCCCCAGCACCTGCTACAATTGGCCTAAATTTAATGTTTTCAATCCCCTTATGGGTCTTTGGAATACCAAAAATTGTGGGTATTCTAGGTCAATCAACTTTCAAAAAATTATATAATTTCTCATTAATTATTCCCTGTAACAAATGATCATACAAGTAATATTTTATTTTTCCATAAGCAATATTAATCTCATTTCGAGAAACAAGTTCATATTGAACACTGTCATGGAGAATATTATGTAAAACAACTTCATAATCCTCACTATACATCAAAACAACCCCCCCCCCTTATCAGGCTTCATAACTCTCACCTTATTAAGTGTAAGAATGTCCAAAAGCTCCTTATCTTCTTCAGAGGAATTTTTAATATTTTCTTCTTCATAATGTCTGATAACCCTAATTTCTCTCTCAACTAGTTCTTCAAATGTCCTCAAAAGGGGGTGGGAAGGAGGGTTAAAAATACTCTTCCTGACCAAATGGTCCTTAACCTGAGTTTGACCTTTAAAATATATGTTCAGATTTAATTGTCTTAAGAACAATTTTAAATCAATAATAGTATTGGCAATCGAAGCAGGCCATAGGGGAACAAAATGAAAACCTTTAGTAAATAAATTAAAGTAGTGATCATTGATAGACAATTCCGTAAAATTAAAAATAGTAAAATTTTATTTTTGATAAACAACTTGCCTTCCTGCCTCAGTATCATATACAGAAAAAGCGGGATTAATGTCCATACCATAATTCATATTAACTTCAAATTCCGTCACTTGTTCCAGTTTCTCCCTTGAAAACTGTCCCCTCCCCCCGATTGTAAAAATCCTGAAAGGATGCGTTTCTATTTTTCTCCGCTAACCTTTCACTCCTTCTCAGTTCTTGTGGTTCACTAGAAAAGTTATTGTTATTTGTGTAATTAACTGGTGTATTGTTGTCGTTGTTTCCTTGAAAACCATTATCAAATACCTTGGGTTGTCTCATAAAATTAGGTAATGGGTATGCTCTCACTTCACGATACTCTACTAAATCCTTTTCCAGTTTACGAATCTTCCTGTTCACACATTTATTATTATTGTTTATTAATTAAATTTTACATTTTTACATTTGTATAAGTTTTAAAGATGTAGGGGTACATCAACATTTTGAAGGTTCACTTTTAAAAAAAGTTTTATTAAAAGTTTTTATTGTAAAGAATTACAAAATAATATCTTATTTATTACTTTGTAATTAACATATAAATTGTCCTATGTATACACTGTTTTAATTAATAGACAGTATAGGATGCAAATACATATATAATTTTAGTAAAGAATATAATACAACATTTTAGTAAAAATGTTTGGTGCAGTCCAGGTCTTGTGTATTTAGTTTTATGTTTTATGTATTGTCTTATGAAAGTAACAGACAGCGTGTTACAATTTATATTTATGTTTGTGGTGTATGACGAAATTTTCGTCATTGAACTGTAAACATGTGATTTTATCAGTTGGGTATTTAAACCCATTGGGGAGAGGAAATGAAATGTTCTGAGGAAGCCTGGTATTAAAGCTGGGAGAAAGCGCTTAACAGTATTTTCGTTGTACTTTCTTTGCGGTATTGTGGATTTATTGTGGCTGTCCATTTCTGGAATTAAAGGACATTAAGCTTCAGAGTATGACTATTTTTAAGGTTTTATGAAGCTGTTGGTTTTGCTGCTCAGCCAGAGTTTCTGGTTTTTCAGTTTTTATTGTTGAGTTTTTGTTCTGAGTTCCGTATGGCCGGTGAGCAGGGAACCGACAACTTAGAGGATACTCCCTTGGTTTTTAGAGACAATGCCAAAGATGACATTCAGGATAATACACCGGTCACTAGGTCAGAGTTCAAGAAAGTTTTGGCTTTGCTGACGAAGTTAATGAATGCCTTGGGAGACGCTGGACAGGAAGCTGGAACTGGTCTCCCTGGCAACCAACAACAATTTTTGGACAATGTTTACGGGCGTAGAGAAAGAGCGCCAAATCAAGGATTTGAACTTGAGGGAAGTAGACTGGCATCTTCTAACCAAGCTGATAATAGTTTGAACTTTTGTACTGGGAGTTACAATGGTAACACAACTTCTATGTCGGCGAGAAATTGTGCTACAACAGGACAATCTTTGAACATTAATAATCATATTGAATTAAATTATGAGACCTGGACTACTAAGAGATTTAATTTTGTTCAAGGTATGTCTTCTAACAATGTAGATAATTTTAAAGACCATTTTAAGAATTTTAGTGATAAGTTATATTTATTTAAGTCTAATCAATTGGAAATAGACTATTTAAAACAATGTGTGCATGTGAATCGGGTACCCAAAGGTTTGAGGTTTTTTAAATACCCTCACAATGTAAAACCAGATAGTCTTTTACACCAACAGTTAATGGAAATTTTTAATAAAGCAGGTATTGAGGTTATGAACCTCATGATTAGGGAATATGAAAATAAAGGTGAAAACCTTTTAAAGGAATTGAATCAATTTAATCAGGCATTTTTTAATGACAAAATGTTAGCAAAGGAGAAGGGGAGATATGAGGAAGTTTTTAGACAGGTAGATCAGTACTGTAATAAAATTGTGAACAGGAAGATTCGTAAACTGGAAAGGGATTTAGTAGAGTATCGTGAAGGGAGAGCATACCCATTACCTAATTTTATGAGACAACCCAAGGTATTTGATAATGTTTTTCAAGGAAACAACGACAACAATGCACCAGTTAATATTTCACAAATAACAATAACTTTTCTAGTGAACCACAAGAACTGAGAAGGAGTGAAAGGTTAGCGGAGAAAAATAGAAACGCATCCTTTCAGGATTTTTACAGTCGGGGGGAGGGAACAATTTTCAGGGGAGAAACTGGAACAAGTGATGGAATTTTAAGTTAATATGGATTATGGTATGGACATTAATCCCGCTGTTTCTGTATTTGATACTGAGGCAGGAAGGCAAGTTGTTTATCAAAAAGAATATTTTACTATTTTTAATTTTACGGAATTATCTATCAATGATCAATACTTTAATTTATTTACTAAAGGTTTTCATTTTGTTCCCCTACAGCCTGCTTCGATTGCCAATACTATTATTGATTTAAAATTGTACTTAAGACAATTAAATCTGAACATATTTTTTAAAGGTCAAACTCAGTTTAAGGACCATTTGGTCAGGAAGAGTATTTTTAACCCTCCGTCCCACCCCCTTTTGAGGACATTTGAAGAACTAGTTGAGAAAGAAATTAGGGTTATCAGACATTATGAAGAAGAGAATATTAAAAATTTCTCTGAAGAAGATAAGCAGCTTTTGGACATTCTTACACTTAATAAGGTGAGAGTTATGAAGCCTGATAAGGGGGGGGGGGTGTTGTTTTGATGTATAGTGAGGATTATTAAGTTTTTTTACATAATATTCTCCATGACAGTGTTCAATATGAACTTGTTTCTCGAAATGAGATTAATATTGCTTATGGAAAAATAAAATATTACTTGTATGATCATTTGTTACAGGGAATAATTAATGAGAAATTATATAATTTTTTGAAAGTTGATCGACCTAGAATACCCACAATTTTTGGTATTCCAAAGACCCATAAGGGGATTGAAAACATTAAATTTAGGCCAATTGTAGCAGGTGCTGGGGGATTTCCTGAGCCATTAGCCATATTTGTGGATACTATGGTTAAAACATTTCTTGATTCAATTCAGCATATTGTCAAAGATTCGTGGGACTTTTTAAGAAAGACTAACAAAAAATTATTTGACAAAGAATTATTGATGGTGACAATAGATGTCACATAGCTCTTTCCATGTATTCCCCATGAGAAAGGTTTAGAATGGTTTTCTAATGTGTTGGTTGCTGAATCCAGACTGGACAGGAAAATTATTGATTTGGTTCTGGAATTCATGGAAACAGTTCTCAAAAACAATTTTGTATATTTTAATGCTGAATATTATCACCAAAAGAAAGGTGTAGCAATGGGGGCAGCTTGTGCCCCATTATATGCAAATTGTGTTTTGTATTTTTGGGAGAAGAAATTTATATTAGAAATGGCATGGATGAAACATCTAGTTCAATACAGTAGATTTTTGGATGATATTTGTTTATTATGGAAAGGAACTAAGGAAGAATTTAATATATTTTTTAGTTATATTAATGAAACAACTGATTTTTTAAAAATTTACTATGAATTTGAATGAGGAAAGATTAGATTACTTGGATATTTCTTTATATAAAGATGGGTTAAAAAAATGTTTTCAATCAAGAATATTTCGTAAAAAAACCTTCTCAAATATGTGTCTGTATTTTGAGAGTGGTCATCCCTTATTTCAAAAGAGAGGGATTGTGAAGGGACAATTAATTAGGGCATCTAGAATGATGAGTAGATTCGAAGAATTTTTAGATGAGATGTCCTTTATTAAAACCTTATTTTTGGAAAGGAAATACCCAAGTGATTTTATTGATGGTATTATTAAGGAAGTGATTGACAACAGAGACATCAAATATTATCCATTGATAGTTAAAGAAAATATTACTGAAAAGGTAGATAACGTTAGTTCTAATGATTTTAATGGAGCGTTTGTTCACACCTTTTCTGAGACATCATTTGAGATTGAAGCTATTATCAAAAAATGTTGGCACGTTTTGAGATCAAATGAAGATGTCTCTGAGTATATTCCCGCCCAGCCAAGATTTATTAGAAAAAGGGATTTAAATCTTAAGGATTATTTGGAAGGAGGTAACAGAGAGGTTATACGGGGCAACATGAAGTTGAAAGGTACTTTTAAATGTGGTTCTTGCAATCAATGTGCATTTATTTTGAATAACTCTTCATTGTTTATTCCTTCTAGGAAATTTAATATAAGATCAGTAGAACATTTTAATTGCAAATCGAATAAGGTAGTTTATTTGGGGACATGTGTCACATGTTCTAGTTTTTATGTAGGGAAAACAGAAAGGGCTTTAAACAGAAGAATTTATGAACATCTTTATGACATTAGTAAAAAGAAGGAGACTAATGCCTTTTACAAACATTCCCTTTTATGCCCCAATATGAATTTAAAGTTTTTGATTTTAGAGAAAATAGAGGTAGACCCTCGGGTGGAAGCTGGGAGACAAGATTGGAATACAGAGAACTTTTATGGCAGCTCAGGTTAGACGCGGGTAAGAGACCCAGTCTAAATGAGAATATTAATATTAGCAGTGTTTTAAAATTGAGAGCTGCTAGGTTATACGTATGTTATTAGTGTAATTACTCTTGTCAGAATTTTGTTCTCACCCCTCGGTGTTGTTTACCATCACCTCTCCCCCCCCCCCTTTTTCACGAGTTTTCACCTTTTTTACCTTTTCTACGAGTTTTACTAATTTTCATTGGGGTTTTTTTCTTGTAATTTTGAGTTACATTTTACATTTTTACATTTGTATAAGTTTTAAAGATGTAGGGGTACGTCAAAATTTTTAAGGTTCATTTTTAAAAAAAGTTTTGTTAAAAGTTTTTATTGTAAAGAGTTACAAAATATCTTATTTATTACTTTGTAATTAACATATAAATTGTCCTATGTATACACTGTTTTAATTAATAGACAGTGTAGGATGCAAATACATATATAATTTTAGTAAAGAATATAATATAACATTTTAGTAAAAATGTTTGGTGCAGTCCAGGTCTCGTGTATTTAGTTTTATGTTTTATGTATTGTCTTATGAAAGTAACAAACAGCATGTTACAATTTATATTTATGTTTGTGGTGTATGACGAAATTTTCGTCATTGAACTGTGAACATGTGATTTTATCAATTGGGTATTTAAACCCATTGGAGAGAGGAAATGAAATGTTCTGAGAAAGCCTGGTATTAAAGCCGGGAGAAAGCAATTAACAGTATTTTCATTGTACTTTCTTTGTGGTATTGTGGATTTATTGTGGCTGTCCATTTTTGGAATTAAAGGACATTAAGCTTCAGAGTACAACTATTTTTAAGGTTTTACGAAGCTGTTGGTTTTGCTGCTCTGCCGGGGTTTCTGGTTTTTCACATCCTGACTCTCCTCATCTATGAGGTAGACCAACATGTCATCATGGACCATTTACTAAATGGACATTGGTAATATTTGGGTTGCGTGCAACAGACCCATGTGCATTGTTAAGGCTACATCATGTCTGTTATGCCTGTTAGATGCCCTCAAAGAGGTCGTCAAGGGCATGCATGATGACGATACTATCATCCTTTTGAACTTGACAAGCCCAAGGCATTTGACATAAATCCACACTGAGATATTCACTCAGCGCAGTCAGATGTGGACATAAACACCTAGATCACCAAGTAGGAAGACTACTGTATGACTTATATGGCATTGAAATATGTTGAAATATGTGAATTGAACTATATTTCAGGTCCAGTGATCAGGTCTGTACATCAGGGATGCCTGCTACATCTTTTCCGGTCCATTATTTAAGTCACAGACATCACAAATTACATAGACAGTCTTTGTCCAAGCAGCTGTCTAAAAGACTGCAGATTGTTTGCAATCATTCACTCCAACAGTGATATTAAAGTAATACAGTCAGTAACAACATGCACCAAAGTTTGCTGCCACAGCCATGACAACACCTGCAATGACGCAAAGAGATGGGGGGATTTTTACATAAGGAAAAACAAACACACAACCCAAGTATAATGTAGACATCACACCCTATAATCAGACCAATATGTATGTGACCTGTGTCGTGGAGTAGATGGTATGTGGAACATACACCAGCATGTGGCCACAGTGCTGATTACTCCCTTGTATGTATCACAACTACCGAGTATGTGAAGGACATCTACATCACAGACCATAATACCTCCATAGTTCACAGCCTTCATCACACCAATAACTGAGTACAATGCACCCTTCTTCATGTACCTCACTACACATCTTCCACGGATTTGTAACTGAAGTGTATCACCTTTGCCACAGTGAGCTGTCACACATATTATTAGCAATAGCTAGGTTTTATTTTTGTGGTATAAACATTACTGGCTGATGGTTCGGAAACCCCATCAAGTTGTTACACCAGATGAATGTCTGATACCTACTCTGGTGATGCACACAGTACATACATAGCTGTTTAACAACAATAATTGCATGAGTAACATTTGTCACAGTGTGGATTATGCTATACACACACACACACACACACACATATATATATATATATATATATATATATATATGTGTGTGTGTGTGTGTGTGTGTGTGTGTGTGTGTGTGTGTGTGTGTGTGTGTGTGTGTGTATATATATATATATATATATATATGTGTGTGTGTGTGTGTATACATATATATATATATATATATATATATATATATATATATATATATATATATATATATATATATATATATATATATATATATATATTTATTTCAGTTTGATGACCGGGGAAGTCCACTGGGACAAGAAGAGCCCGTTCTCAGTGAAGACCTGGGGAGAAAAGCTCCAATGACAAATAACAAACAAGTAAATTACAAATATATACAAAGCAGTGTGATTAGTTACATCAAGCTGAGAATACAGTGTAATACATATGAGGCATAATATTTATAATACATGTAAGGAAATACAGATAATAGAACAGTGGTGGAAAGTTTTTGTAAGTACACAGTTATAGTACACATTATATGTAATAAAATCACAGTTTTAGATATAAAAGGAGATCTAACAAGGTTAGCCACAGTGCAGCAGGAGACTGCCCTTTGTAGGTAGTGGAAAGTAGTAGTAGGCAATGTAGTGGTATGAGAATTCGGTGTGATAGGGGGTGGGAGTTAGAATAGTTAGGGGAGAGATTTATATAGGAGAGTTGCATGGGCATGTCCAATTTGAAGCAATATGTGAGAATAGGAGAGATTTGAAGCTGGTGTGGTTATGGGTATTGCACAGGAAGGGAGGTAAAGAGTTCCATAGTTTAGATATGGAGCAAGATAGGAGGAGGTGGCCAGGGAACTGAGAGGGTTTGTAGATTTGTAGAAGGTTTTGTTTTTCTGATCTGAGTGAGCAGTTAGCAATGTAGGGAGTTAGGTTGGAGATGAACTTGTGGGCAGTGGTAAGTTTAAGAAAGCTTAGGTAACTGGGTAGTTCAAGCCATTGCATGGTATGTTGACAGTGGCAGTGGTGGGATGCATTTTTTGAGTTGGTAGTGAATTTGCTGATTTTATTGTAGCAGGATAGCTAGTATTGTAGCATATATATATATATATATATATATATATATATATATATATATATATATATAGATATATATATATATATATATATATATATATATATATATATATATATATATATGTGTGTGTGTGTGTGTGTTTGTGGATAGACAGATATATGCTTTGCACACCAGTCAACTAGCATGTATTGATCATGATGTCATATACAGGTATAGCAGTGTCCCTCCTAATACCTCCAGCAGATGTTACAGTGCTTTGTCAGGACATTGTGTGTGATTACTCTCACAGGGTGTAGACATGTCATAATAGTTGTACAAGTGTGTTGTTGCAGAACCCTCTCTGATCACTCTAAATCACATATTTATGCCAGAGACATGGGATTACATGTGGTATTATTCAGAAATTGTCCATGATTGTGTATACTTCTTTTTATGTTGTCAATCTCCTCTCCGGTCCAGCTGGTGAATCTGGGAATCTTGAGGCAATGTTGCAACTGCCTCATGTACACAGACAACCCTCTCCTCCTCCCAACAAATTCCAACACATGTGAGAGATGCAACCATATAGCCAAACTGGAGGCTAAGCTCTCTCAACTCAGTACTGGTGTAACCAGTCAGGAGGAGAAGGAAACCACACTCACTACAATTCCAGTCTCACATAGACCTACCACAACAACAAACCAAACACATAAACACACAAAAACATACTCGGTGGCCCTAAATAAAAATCTGCCTAAGCAGCAGAGACCTCCAAAGCAGACAACCAAGCAACCGCTACCCCAAAACAAAACACGTGTAATACATAGCTCACAATGCCAGTGTGCTGAACAGTCACAGCCCTTAAGGCTAAACAACACACCTGATACACTTGCAATAGGTGACTCTATCGTCAGGCACACTGACGACCCACTCACCAGGCTGAATAAGGAGAAGGTCACGGTGAGCTGCCTGTCGGGTGCTAGGATCCGCCACATAACACAAGCACTCAGGTCACTCCAAGGCAAGTACAAATATGACTCAGTCATTGTCTATGCTGGTGTGAATGACCTGAGATGTACCTCCCTGGACTACATGAAAAGAGACATAGAGGAGCTCTCTGAGCATGTAGCCCAGGCCGGTATGACCCTGACCTTGAGTAGCATCTTACCCTCACCAAGAATGATGCCACAATATGAAGACAAGATGATCAATTTCAACAATTGGCTTAAGTATTGGTGTCATTCAAAGGGGATCCAATGCCTGTCAGCCTGGGATGACATGCTCGACAAGCCACGATGCTTCGCTAGGGACGGCTTGCACCTGTCACCCCTGGGCTTTTGGATATTGGCAAAGGCTCTTGCTACCCCCATAGTGCCTTTTTTAGGCAAGGCTCAAAAGACAAACCCACCTCCATAGGTATCACAAGGGATAAGAAACTAAGAGTAATGCTACTCAAAGCCAGTAGTCTAAACCTCAAGATGCATGCACTCAAAACTCTCCTTAGCATGGAGAACATCGATATCTGTGCAGTAACAGAAACCTGATTCAAGGCTCCCGAGAGCACCCCAACACTACCAGGTTATACCTCATACCATGCTTTTCGGCCCCAAAACTTGGTCCGAACCACAAAAGGAGGGGGAGTATCAATATTCGTCAAAAATACTCACACCTCCAGGTTGGTGGCACAGCATGAAGCATCAGAGACTATCCATGTGCAACTAACAGTGGGTAAAACTGCCTTCCAGTTTATAGCCTGCTACAGACCACCCTCCCAAACACAGGAACCCCACTCGGCCTTCCTGAGAATACTGGAAAATATGAAAGTCTCTCCAAACACCATTATATTGGGCGAGTTTAACTACCCAAACATAGACTGGGAGCATTACTCTAGCTCCAACACCCTAGCCCAAAGGTTCCTAGAATTTATAAACTCAAATGCTATGGAACAACTTGTTACCACTCCCACAAGAGGGGAAAACATACTGGACCTGATCATCACCAACATGGGGACACTATGCTCCAGACCAGAAGTGTATCCCTCACTGGTAAGATCAGACCATAAACTAATCTCACTGGATATTCACATCCCGACCCCACCCCCTGCCCAGAAAACCACTGTGAAAAACTTCTCTAAAGCAAATTTCACATGCCTCAAAACCAAGGCAGAATCCTTCAAAGCCCCCAGGCCTGTGGAAAATATGGCCAAGACCGCAGAATCCTTTGTAAACGCATTCTATGAACACCTTCAGGAATGCATGGATCATGCAATCCCAAATAAAATCAAGACCCAATCCTCCAAAGGCAGACGTCCTGTCTGGTGGACCCCAGCCATAAACAAACTATACAATAGAAGGAGGAAGCTACTACATGATAGAGCAAAATCCCAAAAAGGGAAGGCATCTCTGATCAGTATTAGCAAAAAACTACGGGCACTTATAAAATCGTCTAAGGCCAGCTTCGAGAGATAAATTGCACAGGACACTAAGGATAATCACAAGTCTTTCTTTAGTTATGTTAGGAACATGGGTGGGAATTCCCAAATATGCTCAGAATTAGTCCAAAATGACAAAAAATACACCGAGCCCACAGACATTGCCAACATCCTAGCTGACAGGTTCAGTGCAAACTTCTCCCCCCCTCCCCACCAAAAGTGCAAATATCTATCCCAACAGAGTGCTGCCCCCCTGACATCTCAGATGCTCAGGTAAGAGCCGCCCTCTCCAAAGCAAAAAACACAGCATCAATGGGACCAGATGGCGTCCCGGGCTGCGTCCTACATGAACTCCAAGAAGAGCTAAACCCAAACATAAAACTACTGTTCAATCTTAGCCTTACTACAGGATATGTACCCAAAGAGTGGCGTACAGCAACAGTGGTCCCTCTCCACAAAGGTGGTGCCTCAACGGATCCTGGAAACTATCGCCCCATAAGCCTGACTAGCTTGGTCTGCAAAGCTATGGAAAGGATCATCATGGACCTCATAAATAAAGATATTGGGGACCTACAGACACTGGATACTACCCAGTTTGGCTTTGTTAAGGGCAGATCCTGCCTCTTAAACCTGGTCGATTTCTTTGAAACAGTCACCAAGGCCATTGACGAGGGGAAGGTGGTCCACACAGCCTACCTGGACCTCACAAAAGCCGTCGATACAATACCCCACTCGGGCATTATAGATAAGCTCACCAGCTTAAATATAAACCCCTATGTCACTAGATGGGTTGCAAACTGGCTCAAGGACAGAACTCACATGGTTAGAATTTCTGGAGCCATGTCAGAGTCCAAACCAGTTACAAGTGGCGTCCCACAAGGCTCAGTCCTGGGACCTCTCTTGTTTGGTATATATTTCTCGGTGGTACAGGCCAACATGGAAGGACTGTGGCTGGCCAAGTTCGCAGATGACTGCAAACTGGGCGCCATAATCAACTCTCCAGCCGACACAAGCATCCTCCAAAAGGGCCTCATAGAAACAGACAACTGGTGCCAGAGCCATGGCCTCAAGCTAAATGCCAAAAAGTGTATAGTCATCCCTTTGGCAAAACAAAGTGCCCACAAATTACCACATAGGTGGTAATCCATTAAGTACAGAAGAAGTCATTAGGGACCTGGGGACCCAAGTTGATAGCAATCTCTCATTTGACAACCACATGGCCAAAGTGGTTAGAAAATCATTTTATATAGCCCACCTAATCATGAAGGGATTCACATCTAGATCAGGGGAGGTCATCGTGCCTCTTTACTCATCCCTCATCAGGCCCATAATTGAGTACAATGCCCCTTTGGGATGTACCTTACCAGACACCTGCAGCAACTGGAAAGACCCCAAAAGTACCTCACCAAGAGGATCAAAGGGCTCAAACAGATGCCATATGCTGCCCGGTTAAAGAAACTCCAGCTCTACTCAGTGGCATACCGCCTGCTCAGAGGCGATCTGTGCCTGACGATAAAGCCATGTCCAACCCGGAATTAATGGACATGCTGCACCTCAGAAAATCCAAATCCCATCGAGCTACGTGCTCGAGAGACTTGAACCTCAGCACTGAAATAAATAGGACATGCTGGAGGGACAGATTCATAACCCAGCGGCTCCCTTCACTCTGGAATAAAATCCCAGTCCAGGTTAGGCAGAGTCCCACATTGACTCTCTTCAAGAGGAATCTTGATGAGTGGATGGGAGATCGTAGGTTTACCCCGGTTATCACTTCTGTGTCACTGTTAGACATAGGCACAGTATACTAACCTCAAAAAAAGGCATAGCAAAATTAATTTAAAATGGGTGGTGAAAGCCAAACACACTCTGGCTAGGCTTATAAATGCCCTAGGGCAGATAGCCTAGTATGAACCTATGAACCTATGAGCCTTTACCTGTGTCCTACTTGCTGAAAAAATCTGCTCAGGTTACCGTTATATTCAGGCAAATCAGTTTGCACAGCTTCACAAAATGCTCCCTACCCCAATTGTATATAATGTCCCTGATAGATGTCATCTGCATTGTTCATATAAGGATGCTTATCTCACACAGACATCTTCCCCATTGTTATATCACCATGTATGACAGTCACATAATACACGTTTTCACTGTGCAGTCCGTACTATATCATATTGATATGTGACTGGTGTTGCTGCTACAACTATTTTCCATTGACATGCCCTCATCTGCTGTACATTAGGTTGTTTCACCTGCCTCTTTCCTTGTGTTCATTCCAATAATTATTCTGTGTGTCCCTATTCATTAGCCACACATTCCCTGAGTGTTTATTTTACATGGAAGTCCATGTACTCCTACAGAACATTTACACAACATTAGCACAGAATGCTATAAATGGGATTTTACAATACTCTGCACTGTATACACTGTCCTCTACTTTGTTTGGACCACAAACATAATTTCAAACCTCTAAACTGTCCAGATTTTCACAGTATTCCAGACTTTTGCCTTATATCTTTTGGTATGTTCCTTATAAAATGTGTGGTTTTCTATAATACTGGAAACAAAAAGCAGCAGTAGAATACAACCACATTGAAAAAAGACTTTTAATACAAAAAACAGCAAAGCAAAATTTGTATTTAGCATTGAGGAAGGGTATAGACCCGAAAGCTTTGCTGTTTTTTGTATTAAAAGTCTTTTCTCAATGCGGTTGTATTTTTCTGCTGGTTTTCTATAATATCATTGGGATGATTTTGGGACTGATGTCAATAAATAATTACATACATTTGAGTTTCAGACTTCAAATCCGTCAGAAAATTTAACTTAAGGGGGCGGAGCCTAGTTGGCTAACTGATAGCAGCATCTTTTTGAAGCTCCAAAAGATCATTCTAAAATACAGGAAAATAATCTATCTTATCAAATTAAAACAATACAACTGTATTAAGAAAGACATACACTATCTACATCTCAAATTTGAAGAAAATGTGTTGATATTTTCCTGTCAAAACAACTTGGAGATTACTTCATCATTGTGGAAATGAGTAACTCAATGAACTCCCACTCTGAATATTCACTGAAAAAGGAGATACAATTGATGTCAGCCACGTTATAGGAGCTATCTATAAAAATGGATAAGTTTAAGGACAATTTAGACAACCTAAAAGATAGCTGCCAAAAACAAACCGATGTGCTTAAAGAAATACTACAACAACAAACCAAAATAACTGACATTGAAACCTCATTATCTGACATTGATGGGAGACTTAAAGAGGAAGAAAATCATACTGAATTCTTTCTTCAGCAAAATAATTGTTTAATTAACAAAATAGATGACTTGGAGAATAGAGGAAGGAGAACAAACATAAGGATCTTTGGTCTTCCAGAGAAATCAGAAGGTGAGGACAGTATTAGGTTTTTAAATTATTGGCTACCTGAAATATTAGATTTGAAAGAAGGCTTATCCATTGGCATAGAGAGGGTACACAGAGCTATAGGTAAACCCATTCCTTCCTCACCTACGGCTCCACCAAGATCTATTGTAGTAAATTTTATATCCTTTCTGGACAAAGAACTTATACTTAAATCTGCTTGAGGAAAGAGTCCCTTAACCTACAATCAAAGTCAAATAAGATTTGACAATGACTAATCCTCCAGAGTCTTGGAATTGAGGAAGAAAACTTGGCCACTGGTGAAACTTCTTAAGTAAAACAAAATAAAAACCCAGCTTGTCTATCCTGCTAAAATCAGAAATAGGAAATTCATCCTGGGGATCACCTCTGTGGCTCTGCTCGACAGTGGCACAGGAAAATAATTTTCTTGGGTGGCAAAAGCCAGGGTACCTTTTTGGCTGGGCTTGTTTAGGCCCCAGGGTCGATAGCCTAGTACCTACCTATGAACATATGAACCAATGAAATGATATTAGAAATTTAAATAACTTCGAGGAAGCATCTGCCTTTATCAAGAACAACATCATCAAAATATTGGAAGATATGGAATGGACATCATCCTCATCTTTAAAACGATCTTCTGAAAAAAATATTTGGACTGATGAGAAGAAGAAAAAACAAAAAAATGATCTTAAAAACTTAGTTTCTTCTAACTCTCTCAAAGAATCCACAAAAGCTTAATTAAAACTTCAGGGGAACAAAAGTATATACAATTTATTTTAAATTTCTTTAATGTTTCACTTTGTTTAATTCTTCTTACTAATATGTTAAATATAGTATATAATACTAGCCACTTACACCATTAGTAATAGTGACAATAGTAGCTTTTCACTATATGTTTAGTTGTTATGCTAGTATGTTAAATATGGTTTAAAATAGTGGTCATCTACACCCATAGTAAGGGTGGCAATAGCACCTTTCTAGTATATGTCTAGTTGGTATATTAAATATTACTTGAATAGTACATATTTCTTTGGTGTTGTGGTTTAGGGGACTGTCCGGGAGCAAAATAACTACTTCATTGAAGTTTTGGTACTTTTTGCATTTCCTTTCACTAAATAGGCTATTGGCATTGTTCTGCTAGTGGTATTGTAAACTTTGTTTTGGTTACATAAATGTAGTTATTTAAAATGTGCCATTTCTCATTATTTTTCACTTCAGTAGCTTCCGAGAGAATTTTCGTGGCTTATGAGATAGGCGTGTGATCCTCTAGTCAATCTGCTACTTTGGTTCCCTGTATATGCCTCTCTCTCTCAAACAGGCTAGACAAACTCTCCCTGGACCTTTCTTCAGTATTGGGAGATGTTTCACAGGGAATCATGGCTTGCACCTACTTATCTTTGCTGTTTAGATAGCTACTGCAGTATTCACTTGAACTTTTGCACTGCACAGAATAATTATATGTGTATTGTAGAACATCAGTTCTGTTTCTTTTTTATCTTGATGACAAAATGTGGTATATGTATCTGCAATGATAAAATTCACATTTGTTTTTTCTGTCATCCTGTTTCTTAATGGATGACATCTACGCGATATAGTGTGGTTTAATGATGTTGCCTAGCAACATATTCCTTCAAGGTACAGTTGCTTAATGGCATGAAATAAAGTTAACCTGACTACTCACATTCTTAATTGGCTAAGAAATCTCTTCTAGAGTTCGTGTATTAATATGATAGCATAATTCTATGATCTGATGGTGTAAATCTTTTGTTCATACATTACAGATAGGCCCTCGGTTCCATCCTCGGAACCGATATGGCCATTCTCCAGCTCGCGCAAGCCAACAACACTCAGCTAAGAACCTACCCACAGTGCCCCTCTCCTAGATACTCCAGATCTCATTTGCCACGTACCTAGTCAGATGTGATAACCATCTCTCTCATAGCTAAGTAGTAAATTATTGATTTTATGACAGTTTGTTCTAATAAATTACTACATTTTTAGTCAAGTTAGCCTTTTTTCACTGTTGTCTATAACCTAGGCCTATTTCCTACCCTTTTCCTTGGTAATTTAATTTTTTACTTTTTTTGTTACTGTCACTCTCTCCTCTCTTTGACAGGCCTTCCCTTTTTACTAGTGATATTCCTTAATTAACATCACTGGTATTTTATTATTTTATCTTTATATTTTAAAGATTGTTATTATTATTATTATTATTATTATTATATATTATTTTATCTTATTCTTTCTATAGGATTGCATTGTTTTCCTTACCATGCCAGACAAACCTAAGCTGGGTTTTAAACAGTGTAACAAGTGTGGATGTAAGATGCCTAACTCAGATACACATGTCTGTTGTGTCTACTGTTTGGGCATGGATCATATTAAAGCTGATTGTGACATTTGTGCTAGTTTTAGTAATCGGACACTAGCAGATTGTAAGAATAAACTTATTTTAAAAGGGTTACTCAAGACACCCTTCTCAGAGCTCTATCTGGATCGGAGGTCTCACCCCCCCCTCCTAAGACCAAAAAATATAAGGAAAAATGGAGTCATTCGGTTCCTGCATCCCCATCAGTTACAGAACTGAGTCAACAATGTGCTTCACCAGCGCCCTCGATGCAGACCTCTTCGGCACCCAGATCTGTGTCCTCTCCCTCGGTGCCGACCATGGTATTCATTCCTATTTTGGTTCCAACCATGGCACCACTGACTTCGGTGGCGTCCTTGGTTCCCACATTTGCACTGATGACTGTACATGCCTCGGTACCATCTCCATCCACAGTGCCAACAGTCTCCTTGGCTCCATGGGCTCCGATGTCTGTACATGCTTTGGCACCATCCCCGTTCATGGTGCCGACAGCTTCTTTGGGTCCATGGTCTCTGAATACTGTACATGCCTTGTCACCATCCACGGTGCTGACAGTTTTTTCGGCTTCATCGGCTCCAAAATTTGAATACCTGCCAAGGACAAGATATTCTCCAACTTATGACCCTTTCTTGGAGCAGTGGATTAGTCCCTTTCTAGAAAGATCTGATTCCCCTTCAGCAGCCTCCTTTAGATCCACAAGGATTTTTTCTGAACTAGACCTAGTGCGGGTTGTGGATCAGCTTCTGGCAGCTAGGGAATTGCCCATTCCAGCTAGACCTTCCATCCCTCCTGGCTCAGAATCCTTTACCTCATCTTCCCCTGCTTATCCTCCTCCAGCATCCTCCCTGTTCCTGGTACCAATGTTCACTTCGGTACATACTGTCTTGGCTCTGACAACAGTGTCTTCCCTGTAGGCACCGACCACCCTTGCTGCATCAGCTACGATGGAACTGATGCTTTCCTGGAGCGGTGCTTGGACCATCCGTACCTTGGTACCTAATCCGGCACATATTTTCTCACCGGCACCATCTATGTCCATGGCTCCAATGGCTTCCAATTCTCTCGGAACCCCTCAACTGGAGGTGGGCTCGAGTGGGCCTGCTGTACAGGTGATGGAAAGGGCCCTTCATTCCGAAGGCTCACAGCCAGCACCTAGGAAACCAGTATCAGAAACCTCCCCTAGCATGCTTCTCTCCCAACCCACTAGGTCGGGTCCCTGGGCACGGGAGTCACAAGAGCCCTCTGTGAAGGGAACCCCTTCTCCAGAGTCCTTCTCAGAAGATCCCACTGGAGAGTCACCCTGGAAAAAACAGTGCAAGAGAAAACACCTTGACTCCCTGGAGGAATCTATCACAGAAGACACTGATTGTGATGAGGGAGCAGGGTCTCCATGCTCTCCCCCAGATGATGTTTCATTCAGAGACATTCACAAAATCCTCAAACAGTGGGGGGAATGGAAGTCCTCTAACCCTTCTTCTGATGAATCAGTGTTTCTGCAGGCCTTCCGTGCCTGGCCATCTACTTCTTGGGTAACCCCACCAGCAGATGATCTTGTTAAACTAATTGTGCAGCATGCCTGGAAGGCCCTGAATAATGTAGAACCTGTCCCCCGGAGGCCAGACAAAATTTTATCTACACCTGAAGGCAAGCCCCATTGGTCCAAGCAGCTGACAGTTTATTCTATGGCCATGGTAGTGGCCACCAAAAGGGAACTAGCAGAAGATCATTCCACTGTCCATCCTCCAAACAGGGAATCCCGGACCATGGACAGATTAGGAAAGCGGACCTATGTGTCCGTGAACATCACCATTCGGTCGCTGAATTATCTGACACACTTTACTTGACTCCAGAGAGACCTAATTTCTGAAATGTCTACCTGTTTGGTGGGGGTACTGCCTGATGAGGTACATGACACTGTAGCCTTGCAGCTAGCTACCCTTGAATCCATCTCAAACTCCTCGATGCGTTTGAT
Source organism: Protopterus annectens (assembly GCF_019279795.1). Lineage (NCBI taxonomy): Eukaryota > Metazoa > Chordata > Ceratodontiformes > Protopteridae > Protopterus > Protopterus annectens. Next base: position 1,934,848,186 of record NC_056735.1, on the reverse strand, counting down.
ATCTCACACCACCAAGGGGGCAGCTCAAGGTACCGCATCTGGTGTTGTCATGAGACATAATACTTTGATGCAATTGTGCGAATTTGCAGACCCCTTTAAATCTTCCTTCATCAATGCACCTGTCGACGAATCTGCACTTTTCAGACCCAAGGTATGAGACACACTTGCACGTATTGAGAAAGACAGAAAGACCTTATCTGCTGTGGGCATATGTTTTTCCAACCCCCAAAGGTCCTATTCCAGGAACCAGAAGGGAGGAAAAATATGGTTCAAGAAATCCCAAGGATCCTTTCGTGACACTCGTGGTGAACAATCCTCCTGGGGAAGAGGTGGCCACTCATATGGAAGATGCCCCTTTTGGGGTAGAGGGGGGTCTGCGTAACCAGGGAGCCAGAGATTCATTCTCTGGCAGACCCTACCAGCACTCCTGAGCAGTGGCCCGATTGCTTTCCTCTGGAAGCAGTCAGGGGTCATTTTTCTCTGCATCTACCAGCCTGGCATCTTATTACTACCAATGTTTTGGTGCACAGAATAATATCCAGAGGCTACCGAATACCATTCAACTTAGCTCCCAGACCCGTCAAACAAATCCCCGATGTACCACCCAATCAGAGGGAATTACCAGCCTTAGAAATAGAAAAACCACAAAGAAAAAGAGTCATCCAACCAGTCCCACCAGAACAGACAGGATCCGGGTTTTACTCGAGGTTCTTTTTAGTGCCAAAAAGGACAGGGGGCTGGAGATCAATCCTGGATCTCAGCCTACTGAATAAATTTATCAAACCTCAAAAATTCCAGATGGTCACAGTACAGTCCATTCTTCCCTTCCTAGGGCGGACAACTGGATGTGCTCTATAGACCTATAGGATGCATACTACCACATAAAGATGGACCACTGCTCCCAGAGGTTTCTCCTCTTCTGGCTGGGAGTCAATCACTACCAGTTCAGGGCACTGCCATTCAATCTCTCGACAGCCCTCTGAGTGTTCAACAAATGTATGGCAGTTGTGGTAGCCCATCTTCAACTACAAGGATTCCAGGTGTTTCCCTATCTAGACAACTGGCTCTTTACCACCCCAACCAGGAATCTCCTAGTCAATAGCCTCTCTTACACTCAAGGTCTCGCTCACCACTTGGGGATTACAATCAACAAAGACAAATCTCAGATGTCCCCAATGAAGACACTGGAATTTATTGGAGCGGTCTTTGACACAGCATCCTGTCAAGCTTCTCTTCCCTTTCACAGGCTTTTGAAAATAAGACCTTCTTCCTCACACGTTTGTACCAGCACGTCTTGTACTGCAACTTTTGGGCTCCATGGCAGCTGCCATTACTTTAATACCACTGGCGAGACTGCACATGATAATCCTGCAGTGGCTCCTTTCTGCACAATGGTAGTTGTTAACCCACCCACTCAACCACATGATATGCCTTACAAACTGTTGCAAGGAAGAAATGCTATGGTGGATGGAGCCACAAAAGAATCTTTGGTGTTGACTGTTCTGTCTTCCCCAACCCATGGCCATGGTGACCACGGATGCTTCACTGTTAGGGTGGGGGGGGGCATTTTCAGGGAAAGACTGTCCAAGGCACCTGTACCCCCATCAAGGCCAACTTGCAAATAAATGTCCTGGAACTGAGGGCAGTACTCTTAGTGGTGCAAGCATTCTAATCATCCCTACCCTCGGGGACCATTGCAATTCAGTCAGACAACATGTCAGTCATCTGGTATATCAACAAACAAGGCAGAACCAGATCTTACCCCCTGTTTCGAGAAGCCATGAGGATTTGGCACTGGACAGTAGCTTCCAGTCACTTTCTTATAGCAATGTACATTCCCCGAAGTTTCAAACTTATTGTGGACAATCTGAGCAGGAACATCCTGATGCCTCACGAATGGTCCCTCAACCCTGTAGTAGCAGATCGGATCTTCCAACTTTGGGTCAATCCTTGCTGTGACCTGTTTGCTTGCCCCCTGAACTACAAATTCAGGAGCTATTTTGCCTTGATCCCCCCTCAGAGAGAACCACTGAGGGATGCTTTAATGCACGATTGGCCTTGGGTCTTCTGTATGCCTTTGCCCCATTTCCCCTCATTCCAAAATTTCTCCAGAAAGCTCAGAGGTTGAAAAGCAAAGTGATCCTCACTGCTCCCTACTGGCCACGTCAAGTCTGGTTCCAGTTTCTATGGCCTCATCTGATTCAGAGCCCATGGATCCTGGATCATTCCCAGGACCTATTATCTCATCCTCAGGGATTGATTCATCCAAACCTGCACAGTCTCAAGCTCACAGCTTGGTTCCTCCACTTCCAATGATTTCCAGGCTGCCTGACATCCCAGCTCCTGTTCATGAAATTATTCTGGCCTCAAACAAACCTTCCACTAGAAAGGTTTATTCTAGTAAATGGACTAGGTTCTCTATTTGGGTCAAAGACCAGAACTTAGACCCTTTCTCTATGCCTATTCAGAATATTCTACAATACTTGGCTACTTTTCTACAGACTTGTAGTAGTGGTGCTGCAGTAGCATTGTCACTTCACAGCAAGACATTGTTCCGTTCGATTCTCAGTTAGAGCGTCTTCTGTGTGGAGGCATGCGTGAATGGGTGTGCCTTCGTTGAAGGTTGTGCATCAGGGCTGGTAACTCGGCACGTAAAAATCCACTACCAAACATTAGCGGACCAGAGTTCCGCTGTGGTGACCCCTAACTGGGATAAGCCGAAAGACACAGCAACAACAACAACAACCTGACTACTTTTCTACATGCAGGAGCCTCAGCTTCAATGATCACTGTACATTTAGCAGCTATCACCAATTTTCATAATGGTCTTGATAATTCTTCAATTATATCACACCGCCTATGCAAGACCTTTTTGAAGGGAGTATTGCATGTTAAACCTCCGGTCAAGCCTCCCTTAGAACCCTGAAACTTGACTCTGGTGCTTCAGTCTCTCACAGTCTGTCCCTTCGAGCCCTTTGATTCATGTGATTTGAAATTTTTGTCATGGAAAACCATACTTCTAGTAGCATACACCTCAGCGAGAAGAGTATCTGAGCTGCAGTCCTTGAGTGTCAAGAGTCCTTACTTGATCTTCCACATGAATAGGGTGTCCCTTCGTACTGACCCTTCTTTCTTGCCCAAGGTCATTTCTGGATTTTCCATTAACCAATCTATTGACCTGCTGGTTTTCTTCCCAAGGCATTCTAATAGAGGGGAGTACCTTTTGCACACCCTTGATGTGCACTGGCAGCTTCGTTGTTATTTGGACAGGACTAAATCTTTCAGGAAAACAAACCAATTGTTTGTGGTCTTTGCAGGACCCAGATTGGGTAAACTTGTTTCCAAAGTGACTTTATCCTCTTGGCTTAGAAATGTCATTACCTTTATCTACCAACAGAATAAGCTACCCTTACCTCCCAGAATAAAGGCTCATTCTACCAGATCTATGGCTACTTCTGTAGCTTTTCATTCCAGAACCTCTATGGATGATATATGGGCAGCAGCCACTTGGGCAAGACCTCATACCTTCATATCTCATTACAAACTGGATATGGCCTCCACGGGATGAGCATATTTTGGTTCTATGGTGTTCAGGAATAGCCTTCCTTAGGGCCACCCATGACTGAAGTAGCTGGGGACTCGGTCCTATCTGTAATGTATGAACAAAAGATTTACAACATCAGATAAAGAAGTTATGACTTACCATAACGTTCCATCTGTGTTGTAGATCTTTTGTCCATTCATTACTTCCTTCCCCCTACCTGGATTCCTTGTGGACTTTAAGAACTCCTGATTAGGGTATTTGCTCAGACAGAGCCTCCTAACTTTTTTCCTATTACTACATCTTCTATCTAGGGTGGGCAGACTCAATCTGGAGTATCTAGGAGAGGGGCATTGTGGATAGGTTCTTAGCTGAGAGATTTTGGCTTGCGCAAGCTGGAAAATGTCCGTATCAGTTCCGAGGACGGAACAGAGGTCCTATCTGTAATGAATGAACAAAAAATCTACAACACAGATGGAACATTATGGTAAGACATAACTTCTTTTTTTTCAAAGTTTTGTGTACTGTATTTGGAAACTGTTTCTGTGAGGGAACCTTCGATCTAGTTTACACAAACACCTCCCCTCACTCGGCACTAACTAAATGTTTTTTTTTTCTTTCTTCCTTCTTCTTTAAGAGAGGATAAAAAAAGAGAAAAAAAATGTCATTTTTAGAAGATGTCACGATGTGAAGTACTGGGGCATGCATAGTCGCTATTCCAGATTACTACTTTGGCAGTGCACAGGAACATTTGATTACTAAAACTTGGACCGAGGTTTTATGTGGTTCTCCTGTGCTAGGAGAGGCTTGATTCGACTATGCGAGTCTCATTGGTTTTATTGCGGCTTCAGACTTTGGTTGCTCGTGCAACTTTCACTGCTTATTGAGGCACATAAACATAATTTACGAAGGAAAGGGGAAAACAAATTCATTATTTTGTATCTACTTTGCGGATTAACACATTGAACGGCACACATAGTGTTCTATTACTGAGCTTCTTGGAAGCTCATTTATTAGTCGGAACATGAACCCCTTTCCTGCACTGACAGTATGCTTACTGCATTAACATTAACATGCACTCACTTGCGCTTTACCTCATTACCAGCGTAATAAAGACATTCAGTTTTGTTAACATTTGCACTGACCTGATTCAGCTCTTTGCTAGTTCCACTCATATAAAGAGTTATCAAGGGGTTTTCTATATAAAAAGAATAGTCATTTACTCTGCAATCTCCTTTAGATTATTTTAACATATTTTGGTTTACACTATGCTTACAGAGGCAACGTAATGATGTATACTCATGCTCCCATGTTTATCTTACTGCCTTAAAGTGATAAACACCATTGTTGTTACTTCTTATGATTCTAGTGAGACTTGTTAAACGGTGCAAACTTCTCTTGTTAAGCAAACTTCAGCTATTAATTTACTTATAATCTGTCACAAAGTTATGAAGTTATGATTTATTTGTTACTACTATTCTAATTGAAATTATCTTTTACTTAACTAATTGTTAAGAAACTGGACTCTGAATTATAAGTGTTGTTTCATTTCATATGGTTTTGAAGGGAGTTGCCTAATGATCACTTATTTAGTCTTTTTACAGCCTTCCACTAATAATCAACACAATACTTCATGAAGTATTATATCTATTTATGTATGGGGATCTATGGATGGCTATTCTCAAAGGTAAAATGTAATACCACTTACAACTGTAATACTAACTTCCCTTTCACCTCATCCAAAATAAACAACTTCACAACCTCACCAAGAAATTTGTCTACAATGACAAGAGGAATTTCTATAATAACCCTAAAAACACAAAGGTAGACAATCCCAAAACTTTCTGGCACACTATCAATCAAATTTTCCATCCAGACAACACATCTTCCCCCAACCATGTCCCTCTAACTCACCACTAGAAACTGCCACCAAACCTCAACTACTATTTCATTGAAACTATCAGCAAATTAACTACTCAAACAAACCCCAACACAAACAATACCCTCCCTAACATCCCTCCTTCTCCCACTAAACCCTCATTCAACTTTTCCCTCAAAACCATCTCCACTAACTACATTAAATCCCTACTTCTGAAACTTAAACCATACTCCCCCTCCATGGACAACCTTCCTCCAATCTTTCTCCAGAAAGCAGCCTTCTCTCTAGCCCTCCCCATCTCTATACTCATTAACTGCTCCATTTCCAAAGCCAACATAGTAGCAGTTTGGAAACAATTCTACCTCTTACCCATTCATAAAGGAGGTAACGTCTCTGAACTTTCCAATTTTAGATCCATTGCTATTCTATCTCCCCTTTCTAAACTTCTGGAGAAATATGTGCACAACCAAATCATTCAAAATCTCTCTCAAGAGAACCTGCTTACCCCCACTCAACATGGCTTTTGGCCTAAACATAGCACAACCACTGCCCTAATTTCCTTCACTAACACCGTATCACAACCTAGTGATCAAAACAAACTGGTCTCTTGTCTGTTTCTCGATCTCTCCAAAGCTTTAGACATTGTCTCCCACCCCATCCTCTTACACAAACTCTCAGAACTCAACCTGTGCACCACCACAATCTCCTGGTTTACTAGTTAAATAGACTCCAGTCTGTTAAATAGCTTTCGGCAATCTCTCCTGCACTACCAGTTAAGATGAGTATCTATCAAGGATCAGTCCTTGGCCCACTATTATTTAATATCTTCACCGACCAGCTGCACAAATCCTGCCCACAGTCATCATTCGTTCAATATGCAGATGACTCCACTGGTATTACCATAGCAGATACACTCTAGAGTCTGCTACCCAGGCATCCTTCCTATCTATTGAGAACTGGATCACCAAGAAACTCCAAACAAGACTAAACTCCTGCTATTCACCCCTAAAGATATGAGTAATCTTAAATCCTCCTTCTCAATAACATTCCATAATAACATCCCTATCAATGTGGAACTACAGATCCAACTACACGGGGTGATCATTGATTACCACCAAAAATATGATCTGCACATGCTTAACAACATTAAGAAAATCCATCAAAAACTAGGACTCCTTTACAGGAATAAGAAATTCTTAACCAATAAAGCCAAACTTGCCCTATCTCATTCCTACCTTCTCCCCAACCTACTCTATGGCTCACAAATCCTTCCCAACCTTCAAACTACCCTCCGATTGAAACTAGAATCCACCTACAACATAGTGTCTAAATTCGCTGCCGACCACCCCCTTTACTCACACCACTGCCTAGCTCTAAAAAAAGTTAAACTGGCTAGAGCTTCCAGACAGCCTACTCCTCTCTTAGCTTCAAATGACTCATTCTATTCTGTATCTTCCCTCTTTCTGTCCCAGTATTTCCTCAATAATCTCTCCGTACTCACCACAGAGATCTCTCAGTAGTGCTGAACAAAAACTTCTCTCTATCTACAAGCCAAAACTTAAAATAGGTAAAACCTGTATAGCTACTCCCTGGCCCAGTCTTGGAATAAACTTCCACTAAACATTCGAAACATCACTCATCGACATCAGTTCAAAACTGCTACCAAAAACTATCTAAACAAAACTTGGATCTGTCACTGTAACCACCCTCCTTGACCAATCTCCCCCTGCCTCTCAACTCTTTCTCTCATAACTTTTTTCCTTCTCCTATCTACTCTCCTTCTGTGTATCAGCTTTGTCATAACTAGGTCATTATTACATTTATACTCTACTACCAAAGCAGCTATTAATTGAACCAGAGCCCCACTCTCTATAAATATTGTACTGGAGAGCTTTTATTATGTTGATTGTAAATACATTGAGATGTTATCATGTATTACATATGATTTTTTTTTTTTATTTTGAATATTTATGTAAAATTGTTTACATTGTACTTGTTTATACTTACTTATGGAGCTTTGTTCCCCGGGCCTCTGATGAAAAAGGGCTTCAGCTCAGTCAGACTAACCCAGTCAACAAATGTCAAATAAAATAAATAAATAAATAACAGTTATAATATCATTGACTGTGCTCATTAGTTAATACACACACATCACTTATAAGATTTGAAGCTACATTATGGGAACTGTTTAAACTAATTTGCTTTATTTTATTAAATCATAGCAAGAATGTCTACTACTTTTTATTGTACATATTTACTATCATAATCCCCTGGATTCATGAAGCTCGGCGCAAGGCCGGTGTAAGGCCTGCGCCGGCCGTGTGGCATATATATGGTGTAGTAGTGCCATATGCATATTAATTAAGGTGTGCTGCCACCACATCCATGTGCATAGGACACGTGCGTGAGTGCATGGGGCTTTACTAAGCTGCGCCCGGAGGCGTGTCAATGTCAGCTGTCGATGAGCAACCTAAACTGCTGAATATTATAGTCTGCCTGCAATAGTAATTGCACCTATCAGTGTCCGTGGATAATGAAACATACGCAAAGCATGCAAGACAGTTCCCGGCCACACAAGATGGAGAACCAAACAGAAATGTACGCAACACAATATGAGTTTCCATCCATGGAACAAATGATATTTAAAATCGTGTGTGCGGAATGTACTGCACTGTAAGTAGTTATACCCAGTGGAAGTGAAGCGCATCATGTCATCGCACCGCCAATACACACATCTAGCCCCATGGGCAGGGTCACCAGCAGTCCCACAGTGGTAGTGATAGTACACAGCTGGGCAGTTGTGGCTATATAACAACCGTAAAGAAACCTGACAGTCCAAATTGTATACCAAACACACACAAACATATGTATATTAAAATGTGCTATACACATGAACAAGAACGTAACCGGCACATACACATAGGATGCTATATGCGGAACTGGGATATCCAAAAGCAGAACCCATGCATGCAAATGTAATACGCAACAACCCCTGTATAGCACATAACCCGCACCCATGTCCGAATGTCCACCAAATCCAGCTACCAGCCTTGCACAGCCATACACCTACACATAGCGAGTATTCCCCATATGTAGTAGGAAGTATCGTCCTAGGCAGTGTCAGGATTGCAAATATGTATCCCACGTTTGTAAACATCCCATCACAGTTACGTAAATCCAAATGCCCGTGCGTTCATGTTTCGGCAAAATGTGTGTACATCCCGCGTGGGATAAGTAACCTGTTGAAACCTCAGAGTTGTTTACACGCCACAGTGTCTGGTACTGTACACATCTGGACAAAACATGTATCGTGTAGTCACGGTACTGTTCAGTTTCTAGACAGACATGCAGAACATACTATGCAGGATGGAACAGCTGTCCACCATGCAGGTCTCCCCACTAGGGTTGCCACCTGTTCAGATGCCCAAGGTGGGACATCCGTTGTAGAAATGTGAGAATTTGCAGGATAAAACATACCCCCGGCCAGTGCAAAGGACAGAATTACACTTGTATGCCAAGATAAAAGCTTATTTCATAGCATTTGAATAGCTTATGCTATCCCAAATAATAGTTATGTGTTCCAGATACAAAATGCTTGTATCATGCAACTAGTAAAGAAAATAAGAAATATACTTTTGTCTTAAAATCACAGGACATTTGCCATGTCTTAGGTTTCATCGCAGGACACAACTGTCCTAAGTGGGACTTCCCCTCGCAAAGAGGAAGAGGTGGTAACCCTACTCCCCACTGAATTATCGACAGTATATATTCAACTCAATCACATACCGACACCACCTCTCAACCTATTACAGCAACAAAATCTGGAAAAAGCCTAAAAGGATGGGTGGACAAATAGGGACAGATGTAATTACTGCTCTCACAAACTTCAAAAGTTCACAGAATAATAGTATGTACATTAGCATGAAATGTTGTGAAGGATGTGGGGTAGTCCCCGAGTATTACAGAGGTCCGTACATTTATACTGTAACAAACCTTCACATATGTTGACTGTACTACTGCATACCTGTAGTTAATTCATAGTTAAGCCATGTGCAAAATAATAATCCTAGTATGAATGAATACAGGAAATAGTCAAATGTGAATGGGAACACCACTCACCGTGGATTATGTATTGTAACCACCCCCACCCATATTATGTATTGCCAACATTATAAGCTGCTGACATGTGCCCAAACACCTGTGTCTGTAAACACAGATAAAATGTTTAAAATGGACAAACCCTGTCCATTTGCTTTGTCTGACATTTGAACATGGTCAGGGCAGTTCCGTTCACCAGGCAGACAAGCCTAAACCCAGATCACCACATGAACACCCTGACAATTAAAGACCTGTATGTGTCAGGACTATAAGCCTTGGGGTTCTGAATATCCCTGCAGTGATTAAATATGCAGCTTGGGTCCAGAGCAGTAGGGAATAGGGAATGTGTAACATGTAGTACCGCATTTTTCCCAGCAGGAGAATGGATGCCTGTGTCGTAAGTGAAGCGGTGAGGCATATGTTAATGTAGCTATGTACTATGGGTATGCATATAAATGAGTCAGAACACCAAAAGTATAGTGGTTACAGCATCCGGCCAATGTGAATGCAGTCCCGGTTCAACTACGACTACAGCACATATAATGTGAAAGTGTAATGAATGTGTCTGTGCTGTACAGACAGTTAAATATGTAAAGGTGAACGTGTGTTTCGCATACGTTCATTAACCGGATTACAGATAATTTACTGGTACTGTCACAAGTAATAAAGCCCACGTAAGCACAAAGACTTAGTAAACATATGTAACCCACAATAAGGATATGCATGTGCTCCTGCGCGTAACCCACAATAAGGAAATGCAAGTGCGCCTGTGCGTGTGTGATCCGCTCACAGCATAGTAAATGAATGCTGTTTCCCCCACGGTAGATATACATGGCTCAAACCTGTTAACCCTGTAAAGTATGAAACTGGACAAAGGCATGCAAACTACCGGTACAAATAGGGACAAACCCCAGATATGTGCCAGAACAAACATAGAAAGTGGATAGAATAATGGGTGTGTCAGTAGCATGGATTCTCTGAAGGGTATGCAGTCGTAACCTGAACTGCTTGCCAGTATTTCCCACTGTAAGTCTCAAATGAAATGTCACTACATTGCCAGATAGACACAGGTTTATGTAAAACACACCGAAGATAAAGAGGCAACCAGCTGTACACTCTGCGACAATCTGTACAGTGGAAAGGTATGGTATGGATATAGATATATGTGTATACACATAATCCACAGACGTAAACCAAAGCAAGTTATGAAATGAGGATTGTACATGTATATATGTATACACAACAGACATATGTCCCGTAAATATGACATATGTACATAAATAGGCCACGTTATAGCTAATATGGGTAGACAAACAGATATGCACGAAAGGTGAATAAACCGCTGCCTTCCAAACCATTGGCCAGAAAGTGACAGTCCAGCAAGTTCTACACTTTAAACATGCATATAGGAGTCCATTGCAGGACCCAAAAAATTGATCCATACGTAGTGTCAACCAACATTGATACAAAATAAGTGACCTCAGCAAATACAATATAGCTCTACATGCAACAGTAGCAGGTGCAAGGGTGATGACACATGTGTCGATAGAATGTATGATGTACGAACTGATATCCGGAGAGTGGGGAGTGCATATAATTGTCTCCACACTTCAGTACCGCTCACATTAAACATGTGTAATGGGTACTGTAGAGGGTTGTCAGGTATGGGAATCATGGGTATGCAGAAATGGGCCTAGGTGTTGCTTGGCAGAGATTTCGTAGGCCCGCCTCGTGGGAGTGATGTGGGTATAGCACACGCCTATATTCTCAATAATGGGGCAAACCATCCACTGGATATTGGGTAAACCATTTTGTGAATATGTAGGGCCCTATATCAGTGTCATGTAGGCGATTATCATGGATGGACATGCGTACGACCAAGATGGTAACCATAACTGGCAAACTGTCAGAATAAGACAGCTGCACTAAGGCATAGTACATGAAATACAAATAGGGACTATATTAGATATACCCCAGACAAAGTCAGAACGTTGTGAGAATACTGGCGTAGCCAGGAATACGAATGTTATGAGTGTTACTAATCATGTAATAGAAATGTCAGTCACTATTATCTAACCGCACAGTTCGTAATGCCTTGCCAGCAATTTACCAGAAAGGCACATTACTATGACAAATGTAACAAGGGCAAAGGTCAAACGTCAGGGCATTTACCCATAATGTGTACAGGTTAGGGGTATGAAGGTAACCTGTCCAAAATACATGTACAGAACTAGTGATACTAGGTGGACAGGTGAGAAGAAAGACATCAGGACAAATGAGAAAACATGTACGGACAGGTGAGAAGAAAGACATCAGGACAAATGAGAAAACATGTACAAGTCATACGCATGTACTCCGACAAATGTGAATGACAACGTATGCCCTGTGAATGTCAATGTGGAAGGTTAATAGACATAAAGGTAATGTGTCCCTCAGGGTGTCATGCAGTGCCACCGTAACAATGTCCAGTCCCCCATACTCGTACGTGAACTCTGCCACTGGCGGAAAGCGCAAATACCGGCGCACACATACGGTACATGATAGACTAATTAGTGTGGATAAGCAGCTGTTGGCCTGTGTGAGGAATACAACTCTCTGGGTGGTTGTGTCCTGCAATATAAATGTAATGGCATGTGGCCTGTGATGCCACCATACAGTGTGTGTATTGGTGTCAGAAAGTTGATATCTTGTATCAGACACATACTCCGCAACTGTACAGATTTACGCAGAATGTGCAGAGTTCTGCCTCGTATGTTTGGTGTGTTCCACGTAACATCAGTACCATTCTGGCACATTCCTGATAACTGAAGTCATGAAATAATGACAAACATTTGATTAAGACACCAAATCCGTCAGAAAAGCCATACTAATGCAAAACCTATTATTGTGTCAACTATCTACGTTTGTAAGAGCAACATGTCAATACTGCCCCTATGTGTCCCACTATCAGATAAGGCCTTGTCCAGAAGTTTGCTCTAGGAGGTGGAGTGGTATGATCAGAAACAGATACATGTGTGAGGAAACAGCATTATCGACTGCAAGATAACGCAAAAGGTATGAAATGCGCTGCAGTAGGACATTCAGTACTGTCCGCAGGTATGTGCTGACATGTCAAATGACACAGCAGTCTACATGAAGTACCTATAGGGCTGTCTCCTTTACAAATGATGATAGTGGGACATACCCACAGCCATGCACACAGCACAAATAGACATACACACAGCAAAACTAGGCCATGATACATGAAGCCTCCGGCGTGTACGAGTACAGTGAGAGTACAGCAAGGATAGATGTCTGCCAAGATAATACAGCAAACGCCCGTAACACGGACGTTGCATGGACAATGTTGGGATTTGCAACATACCCCATTGGTATGTGAAAGCTATGCAAATATGTGATACATGAAACAGTCAGCTGTTCATGCAAGAGCAGAGTTATGGGCAGAAAATAGATTATATATATATATATATATATATATATATATATATATATATATAGAGAGAGAGAGAGAGAGAGATACAGACATACACACAAAGACACACACACATGTAGCAAGGCTGGTAATTGAACTTACACATTACTACCCTATCACACTACAGCATGACGTATTTACAGAACGCGCTACTGAGATTACTAAACACAGCAGGCACACAGGCATTCTACTAGGTGCATGTCAACATCCGCAAATGCAAAGACGTCAGCAGGATATATCTGTGGTGCAAAGCATCTAAAAGCATAACCTGAGTCCCCAGGTGAATGGGAGCATGCACTCACACACACTTGGCAGGCTTGGGAATTGAACTTACACCTAATTACCCTATCACACTACAGCATGATACATTTACAGAACGCGCTACCAAGATTACTAAACACAGCAGACACACAGGCATTCTACTAGGTGCGTGTCAACATCCGCAAAGACAAAGACGTCAACAGGATATATCTGTGGTGTGAAGCGTCTAAAAGCATAACCTGAGTCCCCAGGCGGACGGGAGCATGCAAACACACACACACACACACACACACACACACACACACACACACACACACACACACACACACACACACACACTTAGGTTCATAGGTTCATAGGTTCGTACTAGGCTATCTGCCCTAGGGCATTTATAAGCCTAGCCAGAGTGTATGTGGCTTACACCACCCCTTAGGATGAGAATACTACACCCTTTTAGGGTTTAGTTTACTATGCCTCTGTCTAGTAGTGACACAGAGATGACCCCCGGGGTAAACCTACGATCTCCCATCCACTCGTCAAGATTTCTCTTGAATAGAGTCAGTGAGGGGCTCTGCCTAACATGGACTGGGATTCTGTTCCAGAGTGTAGGGAGCCTCTGGGTTATGAATCTGTCCCTCCAGCATGTTCAGGCCTGGGAATCGAACTTACACTTAACTACCCTATCACAATACAGCATGACGTATTTACAGAACGCGCTACCGGGATTACTGAACACGGCACTCCCAGAGGCATACTTCTAGGTGGGTGACATCATCTGCAAAGGCAAAGACGCCGATAGTGAATGCATGTGTTGTGAGGCATGTAAAAGCATTACTGTGTCCCTAAGCAGCTGGAAACACACACACACGCACTTGGCAGGGCCGGGAGTTGAACATACACCTAACTACCTTATCACACTACAGCATTACGCATTTACAGAATGCGCTACCGCAACTACTGAACACAGCACTCCCAGAGGCATACGTCTAGGTGGGTGACATCATCCGCAAAGGCAAAGACGCCGATAGGGAATGTATGTGTTGTGAGGCATGTAAAAGCATTACTGTGTCCCCAGCTGGAAACACACACACACACACACACACACACACACACACACACACACACACACACACACACTTGGCAGGGCCAGGAGTTGAACATACACCTAACTACCTTATCACACTACAGCATTATGCATTTACAGAACGCGCTACCAAGATTACTGAACACAGCACTCCCAGAGGCATACTTCTAGGTGGGTGACATCATCCGCAAAGGCAAAGACGCCGATAGGGAATGTATGTGTTGTGAGGCATGTAAAAGCATTACTTTGTCCCCAGGCAGCTGGAAACACACACACACACACATGCACACACACACTTGGTAGGGCCGGGAGTTGAACATACACTTAACTACCTTATCACACTACAGCATTACGCATTTACAGAATGCGCAACCGTGACTACTGAACACAGCACTCCCAGAGGCATACTTCTAGGTGGGTGACATCATCCGCAAAGGCAAAGACGCCGATAGGGAATGTATGTGTTGTCAGGCATGTAAAAGCATTACTGTGTTCCCAGGCAGCTGGAAACACACACACACACACTTGGCAGGGCCGGGAGTTGAACATACACCTAACTACCTTATCACACTACAGCATTATACATTTATAGAACGCGCTACCGAGATTACTAAACACAGCACTCCCAGAGGCATACTTCTAGGTGGGTGACATCATCCGCAAAGGCAAAGACGCCGATAGGTAATGTATGTGTTGTGAGGCATGTAAAAGCATTACTGTGTCCCCAGGCAGCTGGAAACACACACACATACACACACTTGGCAGGGACGGGAGTTGAACATACACCTAACTACCTTATCACACTACAGCATTACGCATTTACAGAATGTGCTACTAAGATTTCTGAACACAGCACTCCCAGAGGCATACTTCTAGGTGGGTGACATCATCCGCAAAGGGAAAGACGCCGATTGGGAATGTATGTGTTGTGAGGCATGTAAAAGCATTACTGTGTCCCCAGGCAGCTGGAAACACACACACACACACACACACACACACACACACACACACACACACACACACACACACACACACACACACACACACACACACACACTTGGCAGGGCCAGGAGTTGAACATACACCTAACTACCTTATCACACTACAGCATTATGCATTTACAGAACGCGTTACCAAGATTACTGAACACAGCACTCCCAGAGGCATACTTCTAGGTGGGTGACATCATCCGCAAAGGCAAAGATGCCGATAGGGAATGTTTAGAGAGTGAGCAGTCTGAAAGCATATTACTGTCCCAAGGTAGACGTAGACAAACACGGCAGTGCTGTCATCGGGCTAACTAAATATCTACGGAGCACTACAACACTAAATAGATACAGGATGCGCCACAGACAGTACACCCTTCGAGACAGCAACCAGTGTGTTCAATGTAGGCATCCATCGTGACATTGAAAATGGACATCTGTTGCCTGGATGACCACCATGGCTATACAGGATATCAATGGCCATGCCCACACGCTTAGTATCACATGTCTGTTTGGAATGTACTGTGTGTCCATCTACACAACGGCGTACTGGGCATGCTCACACAATTAGCAGTTGCAAAGGGCCGTCTTGCATGCACACGGAGTGTAATCACGGAAGGGCCCAGTTTGGAATGTACGGTGTTAGCAGTTGCAAAGGGCCGTCTTGCATGCACACGGAGTGTAATCATGGAAGGGCGCAGTGTGGAATGTACTGTGTGTCCATCTACACAATGGCGTACTGGGCATGCTCACACACTTAGCTGTTGCAAAGGGCCATCTTGCATGCAGATGGAGTGTAAACACGGAAGGTCACAGATTGGACTGTACCGTGTGTCCATCTACACAACTGTGTACATGTACTGTACTGTGTGTCCATCTACACAACAGCATACTGGGCATGCTCACACACTTAGCTGTTGCAAAGGTCTGTCGTACATGCAGATTGAGTGTACACACAGAAGGGCACAGTACAGAAGGGCACAGGGAGGTATAACTGTCCTCACGCACAGGGCGGTCACACATGCAGTGACCTGTACACACACAGCTGCCATCACAGCTGTCACAGGTGCAGGTCACACGTACACACTGCAGTGTACACTGTAGCTGTCAAGTCAGCACCATGTCGTCAGTGCAGCACTACACAGCCTTACAGTACCACAACACCATGTGACACATGACCACTGGGCTGTACAGAGGTGTACGCCAGCTGTGCAGAGTACACATGTACCAACAGGGATCCAACAGGTGTTATGCATTGCAATGATACCAGTATACATGCACAGGTCGGCTCAAGACATACCACGGCCCTTACACAGCTGTGACACCTGACTGTTGCTGTACACCAATGAACACACGTCTGGATATGTCATACATGTGATTGTGTGGATGTGTGCATGGACTGCACACACAACACATACATATATAGCCTGTGATGTACCTCGTGCATAACAGTGGCCTAATCAATGCTACACACGCGAATGGAAGGTGGGCCCATGTCTGTTGAATGCTCACACTACAGGGGGTAGCAATGTTGACCAGGACACATACCATTGTACTGGTCACCCGTGACACCCATGATATCATACCACAGTCCATGTGTTATGTATGTCAACACACATGTCCAACAATAGCAATGCATACAAACATGGCAACAGGAGACACATGTGACATCTGTACTGTGCATGCAGCAACCATGCATGTGCAGTGGCCGATGTCCGTAACATAGTTGCACCTACCTACGACATGCAGTCGCAATGCAGACCCATCATTGACACCTGTATACGGTGGCATACAAACAGCACATATGGAGGGATGTGTGCACATAACGTGGTGTACCACCTGTGTAGATATATGTGTGCAGGGGGTGGCTCACAGTTGTGTCACACACCATCCTATCATGCCATGTGCAAACAGTACGCTATGTCGCTGTTGCGTGACGTTGCTGACATAATGCATACACAGCGGTCAGGTGTTACCAACTATATGTCACATGGCACCTGTAACACCTACAACCTCCCGTGTGCATATAGCAGCACATTTGCCAGATATAACGTTGGTACACATAATGCAATCAATACCGCTGCATGTCTATCAAACGTGTCATCATATGGCAGGTGTATCATTCCCAGTACTGCCATGTGTGTCTGAATGTGTGACCAGAGATGCCACATATCGCAGGGAATATGTCCCAGTTGTTACACATCCTTGTACACTGTTGTAGAGATCTGTACATACATCAGTGTGGGAAGCATGACATCGGCCGGTGTGGTGCATCACACACATCAGCTGTCCATATACACATGTGTGGTCACCACAGTGTGTGTGTGTGTCTGTATGCATGTCTGGTGCTTGGTGTGAGGGTGTATGCTAGTATACGGTGAGAAATGATCACTAACCCCACGTGGTGACTAACCCGTAATGGTGATGCATTGCACTACCCTGTTGATGCCATAGGTCCCAGCCATAATGGCTACCTGTGCATGTTCCTTCTCTGTGACATGGCGTGTGGGTGCATAGTACTGTGAGGGTGATGACCACATAGGCAAGGGTCCCCACCTGCACACTATGGGGTGTGCGTTATAGTGGTGTACACCCTGTGAATGTGGCCATGTTCCCGTACTGTTACAGGGTCCTACTGCTGCACAGTGTGGCCTCCAGCTACCAAGTGACACCTCACAACATCATTGGCCAGACCGCTGTGTACAACCCCTGCACCATGTCACCATACCTGTAATGTATCCTGCTATGTATGTCACGTCTCTGTCCAGTGTAGCCTGTGGCACTGACCACATGCGTCAGGTGCAGTATATGTGTGGACATCTGTGTCATGTTGGTGTTTCCAGCAGTCAGGTTGAGGGTACATGTAGCATGCTGATATTGCCAGACGTGCCTGTGAGTATTCCACAGTTACACGTGGGGGACTGTAAACACTGCTACCTGTAGGCACATGCAAGTACACCATAGGAGGGAACCAGGTTATCACAACCAACATGGTGCTACAGATGTAACCGAGACACATACCGTGAACACATCACAATGCATGCTGCATTTGCACTACATGGTATGACCGGTGCATGCCGACAGTACACAACCTATGTCACATACACATCTCTCAGTATTCACACACAACCACTGCAACATACACATCCCTCACTATGCATACATAGGTAATATTACATACACATCTCTCAGTATTCACACACAACCACTGCAACATACACATCCCTCACTATGCATACACAGGTAATATTACATACACCTCTCACTATGCTGTTCACCCTGTGCATCAGAATATTTGTGCATAACCCTGCACCAATGGTGTGGATGACAGGAATGCGGCACAGGCTTCATCATATGCACAGGGTGATATGTTTGCCAGGGGCATAGGCTGCACCAATGGATAACATCATGTGTGTGTGTAAGGGCTGGTGAGTTGACTGGGCATGTCTGTGCAGAATGCATGTGGATGTTGTGGATCCCTACAGTTGTGTTTGCTGTGTGCGTGTATGTGTGTACACAGTTCTGCCATTTGTGAGGCCTACACGGGGTATAATTGACAGCCCCAGATTGTACAGAGCAGGTTGTACAGCTCACTGTGTCCGTCCATGGCCACATGACCTGTGCCTGCCTGGGGTTGCACGGGCACTACCAGGTGGAGGTACAGAGGGGCTACTGTCCGACGACACATGTCCACTGGAACCATGTCCCGGCTGAGACCATCCAGGGCCACATCCACATGGCCTGCTGTGTCCTGGTGTTGACAGCCGCAGCACCAGCTGCAATGCTACTGCAACTGGCACTATAGGAGCGGGCATGTGAGGTGGCACGCTCACGTCGACCTACACTAGGTGGTGTTGCTGGCCTACGTCCACGTGGCCTATGCCTCACTCCTACTAGGTGTTACAGCACAGACAGCTCCCACTCGCGGATTGCCCTGCCTCGGTCAAGGATTCCGACCATTTCACCTAATCGCCTATCCAGAACATTAGCAATCTGCTGTTGAGCATTTGCCAATGCCTGTATGTTGTCATTTAGGGTATGGATAGCAGCCCTCTGCAGCCTCTGCCCTTCTCTGTTCTGCCATTCAGCACGTGCCTGTGCCGCCATTACAGTCTGGAACATGCGTCTGGTGATACCAGCTGCTGTGCTCTGTCCTGCAGGTGCATGTCTGCCAGAGGTCCTCCTACGAGCAGCACCGGCCACATGCATGTGTAGCACATCTGCAGTCATTACACTGACACCATGGTGTGTAGACACACCTTCTGTAGCCACTACACCTTCCTGTTCCACGCTAACAGACGCTGACTGTCCTTCCTCTATGGCCACTGGTGATGCGGTATGTGTTGGCAGCAGAACTGTGTGCGGGGAAGAGGGGGACATAGCTGGGATGGTAACCATTGGCACAGATTCAGCCCCTGACAACCCTGCCTGTACCTCATGCATATATTCATCACCGCTAGTATCTGTGGGGACACTAACATTAGATGGACCGCAGGAGTGTAACGCACCTACATCACCTGTGAATGCAAAGAAATACTGTAAAGTACAATAGACACAGACACAGACACACAAACACAGACACACACACACACACACACACACACACACACACACACACACACACACACACAGACACACACACACACACACACACACACAGACACACACACACACACACAGACACACACACACACACACAGACACACACACACAGACACACACACACACAGACACACACACAGACACACACAGACACAGACACACACAGACACACACACACAAACACAGACACACACACACAAACACAGACACACACAGACACACCATGCATGTGATTTGTCAGATGGCATGCAGCATGCCTGCGATAAAGCAGAGGGCATGCAGCTCAGACATTAATAGTGTTAGTAAGCATACCTCCGTGGGGTGCACACTACAGCAAGCAGGTGTCATATCAGTAGCCATGCAGTTCACACAATCATGGTAGTATGCATGCATCCCCGTGATACACCATGTGGCCCAGAATAGGATAACAGTACACATGGCTGACGTGACCTTGACATGTAATCTGCTGACTTGTGCATTAACATGCATACATGTCTGACACAATGGTGTCCTGACACATGTACAGCATCATAATGGGCTTCACATTGCAGTTTTGTGTGTATTCCCTACAGATAGAATGCATGTTTAGCAAATGTGCATGAGCATGGGAGGGTAGTGTGAGCCATCTACATTGCTATACAGTGTGAAGTACAGACACTGTGCCATTGCATGGCAACATGAGGCATCTATGTTGCTGTAGAATGCATAATATGTACACATTGCATAGCCATAACTGCAACACAGTCGTGATGTTCACCAGATCATATATGGTAGACTTCAGTGACACCTCCAGTAGCTGTGCACAGGCTTTTAGGTTGTCCAGTGTACCACATCAACTGTATAATCGGTCAACTAAGGCTATAATTGGACCATGTGTGGACAATGTGCAACAGGGTGTATACACATCCCAAGTACTGTGTGGCTACATGTCTCTGGCCATCCCCCATGGCCATGTGTGCACATATGTTGGCCAATTGTGTGTGATGGGCATCTTTTCCACATGTCTGTGTTGTCCCATATGACATACACCCATATATGTCAGATATGTCACAATCCACAGGGCTATGCAGACAATGGGTTGTATGTTTGGTATGTGGGGTATAGGTCATGCGATAGTGTGACAATATTGCAGACAGAACACTACATGTCTGGGGCATGTCAGGTGGCACATCACAATGTGTGCACCCAATGCAGGGGCATATGACACAATGGTGACACCTGTGGGCTGCCCATATCACAGCTCACTTTGTGGTACTGTGTGCGTACCACACATGTTGTTCCAATGCATACTACATATACCTCCATTGTAGAACACCTCCACCATTGTATGCACAGCTGACCACACATGTCACAATGACAAGTACTGTGGTTTCAAGTCGGTGTATCATTACATTTGTATATATTGCATATGGGTGGCCTGTGTGAATGAAGGGTGGTGCGACCTGCATATCATGACTGGAACAAACATCAGGTGTGCAAGTGTTAACTGGCCACATGGCAAATAGATCTACACTGTAACATGCCTGATACTGATAACAGTCTCACCTGCAACGGACTCATGTCTGTGCGGCATGCCAGAGATACCTGTATAGGGGTGACACACCAGTATGAACATTATCCATGACTGTATGACAGCCACAGGTTGCACTGTGCATGTGAACACATTCACCTGTGTAATAGCATATAGCATGCACATGTGTGCATACACAATGTAGCATAATGTAGTACGCAGCATGTGTGTCCACATACCTTGCATATGTTGTTACTTTACATAATGTACAGTGACACATGCAACTACATGGGATATAATAGCCATATATGCAGTACTGACTTACCAGGCAACTCCAGGCTTATTGCTTGGGAGACACCCACCTCCACGATGGTAGCTAGTGTTTCTGGATGCTGTTCCCTGGGTGTCCCCAGACTGGCCAGTATCTCCTCGGTGTGTGTGAGTGGGGGTTGGGTTGGTGGCCCAGCACCTGTTCCACCTTGTTCCCTGGCGATTGCAGTGGCACGCTGTTTTGCATGTCATATCAAGTCCGTGCAGTGTCTGCGCACCTGCTGGTAGGTGCGGTTATGGCCACCCACATCGTTCACTGTCCTGCGTAGATCCTGCCACAGGTCATCCCGCTGCTGGGCATGCTGTGGCACATGGCTGAACAATAAGTCATAGTTGTCATGGAGCTGTGGGATGAGGACATCATCCTCCTGGCGGGTGTATGCTGGGAGGCGTGTACGGGGCATTATCTGTAAGACATAATGATGTTGACAGGTCACAGTTTCAGAGATGTACAGAGATACTGCTGCACATACATTTCTATGACATCTACTACATCTGCACAGTTATCTTTGCAAAGCATCATGACACTGACATGACTGACGTATTTGTGTCACACATGTCACACCCATTATGCATTGTATATCATCACCATATATGTGTGTCACCTCATTACAGTGTTCATACTCCATGTAAATGCTGTCTTGCTGTGGGCATGTCTATTTGCCTGCACTTGTGTTCTTACCTATCTGCACATGCCTGGATGTGTCCACGGTAATACTGTTGACCTGGATGCTGTGTATATGTCACATATCAACACAGACACAACCGTAATGGACTTGAGCAGTGACAATGCAGACATACGCAGGGACACCTGTACATGCAAGTGTTTTGCCATATACATCTACACAGCACTGTACAACTGTTCAACATCCTGCCATGGTTCGCCTGTATTGCACATGTGATAGACATGGGACAATGGTTAGTCAGACGACATTCGCAGGGATGTTTATCAACCATAGCATGTGCAGGCATGGTTTCCAAGCTGTAACAGACAGCCATTGTGCCACCGCAAGGTGCATCAGTGCCACATTACTGACCCAGTCAGTTGATAGTACATCTACCATGCGGCCATCACACCATGTATGACTGGGATGACATGTGCAGCTTTGATGGACAGGGTTGCATGGTATGGTGGGAGTATGTCACATATATGGCACAGGGATCAGTCCAGCCTGTGACGATCCTAGTATTAGGATGGTGGCTGTCCATGACATATGTCTTATAGATCAGGATATGGACATGTAGCATGTCCATCATCATGGTGTAGCAAATGTCCTTCTGCAAGGTAGACAGCATGCTGCATAGTGGAGGTGAGGATTGTGAAGGCTGGCATCGCACATCCATGCATAGCCATTACCCCTTACAGGTGGTATGTGATCCAATATTGGTCACCACAGTGCTGTATATGCCTGTCCAGTGATCTCCGTGCTCATGGATGGCACCCTGACATGACATGGGTACCTCATATGACTACCTAAGGGGCCTGGAGACGTCACCATATCGGGGGGTGCACTGCACAGCACCATCCCTTACACAGTGTCCATAATGTTGACCACAGCCTAGGTAGTAGTTTATAGGTACAGGGATGTTCACCTAGCGGTGACACTGCTGGTATCATCCATCAGACTGTGCACATATGTCACACACCTCACCCACACAGCCCATTCTGTATGTTGTTCACAACACTGACACAGCTATACTGATAGGTCATGGCCATTCACAGCCTTACATACACAGATGCCTAACATTTGTCTGTGTGGTATGGGCTACAATGAGGGTGGGGTACAACACATTAACCCTGTTCTACTGTAGCTGGCACTGGTGTGCTGTGCACATGTCACTCTTGCACCTTTTGTAGTTGTGAGTCTGTCAACAGGCCACTGGTGGAACACTCCTGTGACATGCAAAGGTATTTGTAATCAAATATCCATGCTGTCTTGTACATCTGTACTGCTAACATCTACAGTGCTAATGGTTCATGGACATGCACACCATACTCAGCAGGGTTATAGTGCGGTGCCACCCTAATTGACTGTCATCACCACTTGTGGGTTGATATTATCCAACACCCTATCTGTATTGTATGGTCATGCTAGGCACTTGTTCAGAACTTGTGAGCATGTCATGAGCTACTGATTACTATAGCACCCATTCCACACCATTTCCCACATGTACACTGGCTGTCCTACACTTCCTAGCTTGCTTATGGTACAACAGCTGTTCTACACACGTAACGCACATATCCTGTGGGACATGGTTGTATATACAGGCATGTCCAACTGTCACATACCAGTGCTACTGCCTGTCTATATGAGGGATATGTCGTACATGTAGCAATAGAGCAATTGTCTCATGTACACATTCAATGCTCACCTCCCAACATACGGCACTACAGCCTGTGGGGGATGCACTTCTGCAGCCATGCTGGGAGCATAGCTCTCAGGTGTACATCATTACGAGGAACGTACCTCATTTGGGGTTCTAAAAGGTGCATGTTCCTCAAGGTTCTACATTGGAAGGGTCTGTCTCACACTCATTGTTGTAAATTGTTTACCTGCTAGCCATGGCTAAATAGATGGGAATCATATTAATTCATTAGAATACCTTTTTTATACGTAAAACCAGCCTTTTTTAGCCATCATATGCCCTTCCTAGTTGAAGCTCTTAGTAAGCCAGTTGTAAGTGTTCCACGTTTTGCCCATTTGTCACACAGTATGAGGGCTAATGTTCCTCAGTTTGGGGACAGGAGGTTGAGAGCTATGGCTGGGGGTAATGCTGTCATCAACCCTGACTGCACCTGACAGTCATTTGGGGATGTGTAACATTCACAACACACCCCACCCATCACATAGTCTCACATGATCTACACCACTGGCCACACCTACAAGGACAACTTGTGCAGTACGTCTCCATACTCACTATAGGCACCAGAGGTAGCCCCCATCATGGAAGACAACATCACCAACTTATAGCCCACAGACTCATGTGTGCCCATCACATACAGCCAATAGTGAGTTATAACATTCACAACACACCAGTCATAGATGACTCTGTAGGGAGTCACACTGCAGTTCCACACAGCAGGCTACACAAGGCATTAGTCGCTTACATCTTGCTGTCGGGTAACTGCTTCTGCAACATAACCTATGCACCCATGCCACACCTCACCAGGTACGATATGACTGTCATTCTCCATGTTAGTGTGACTGCCCTGTGATGCCACTTCACAGACTATGTGTGCAGGGACATGCAATAGCTCACCAGTCTTATAGCCCTGAGGGTGTGGGCCAAGCCCTGGGGAGCATTTTGCATTCGTCCGGATACAATACCACTGTACAATGACCGACTGTGTCACTTCAACAGTTGCCTATGCTCCTATTGTCATTCCACAGGCATCTGGTATCTGTCCGCTATGACTGTCCTGGTCAAACACAATGCTGTGGCACAGATGACTTGCACCTGTCAGCCCTGGGAGTACAGCTCACATGTAAGGCTCTTGCTGCTTCTATACTGCCTGTCTTGCACAGTTTCCAATAACTGTCACCGGCAGGGTGGTAACTGGCAGGCACGACATGGGGTCATGTGACACAATGCTTGCATCTTCCTCTGAGACGCACGCAGGCAAGGCACACCTTATAATGCACCACTCAAACATCTCTGCAGTGACTGGGACCTGCCTCTAGGCTCTGCAGAGCACACCTGCAATGACAGGTTATAGACAGACCATACCTTTCAGGCACATACCTGGACCGGCACACCCACAGCTGAGGGGTTCCCATATTCCACTATGTTTTGCACACATCCTGGCAAGTTACTTAGCACAATGCATCAGAGGTGCTCCACGTGCAACTAACTGTGTCCGGGACCGCTATACACATTGTAACAAGCGACAGAGTCAACATCATACCCCACGGGTAACATACCTTCTATGTTGGTATTGTGGACAGTGGGCCTCAGACAGCTACTACTGATGTGTGACTGACACTACCCCACACTTCACTGGGATAGCCACTCATGTACTGACACATCTATGAGTCATACCCTCCACTCTGCTGGATCAACCCATACACACCACCTCCAAGACCAACATTACCCTTGGCATGAACACTACCACCATGTGACTGGTGTTACACACCTGGGGTTATCCCCTCATTGGTAGATTCCCAACATATGCTAATCGACCTTGTTAGCCACATCCCGGCAACACACCCATCACAGCATACACAGTACATGAGTACTACAACACCTACTACAGACGTCTGCTGACAGCGGTTGTTAACATCATGACACCCATGCAGATGGACAATGCACATACAAATGCTGTCACATACCCCAGTGCACTTCATTAGCATGTACACAACTGCATAGATCATGCTATTCCACACAGAGCCATGATGGTACACACCAGATAACAGACGCCACTCTGGTGGTCATGTTCCATGGACATATGATGTACAACAACAGGTGTAGGCTGTTGCACAGTGGTGTACATTCCCATGTGTGGGGTGGCTCACTGGTCAGCCGTGGTGGGGCCACAGGGTCCCTCATCACATACTCCAAGACTAGCTACGTAAACATGACTGCCACACATTCTGGGGTGTACCACCAGGCATTATGGTGGTATGTCAGTAGTCGATGGCAACACCCACATCTGCTGTCACATACAACAGTCACTCAGGAACATTGCAGACCCAGGTGTTGTTGGCAACATGCTGGAGGATGGATTCAATGCTGACATTACACCCTCTCACTCACTACAGGGCCGCAATCCATACATGAACATTGTGGTGTCCCTGTGGTCACACCTACACAGTACTGACCTACACTCTATATGTCCTGGGACACTGGCCCCATGTCACCTTCCAACGTCCCAGGCTGTGATGTCCACCAACCTCTGAATTACATGTCTCCCCACTAGGCCACCATATTCAGCAATAGTCTTGTTTCAGACATTGTAGCCCCTGAAAGGCACACAGCAGCATTTATCACACTACACACAGGTGGCACCACATTGCCCGAGTGGGACTATAGTCCTACACACCTGACTGGACTGTTCTGCATGGCTATGGGGCACATCATCAAGGACGTCATTCACAGAGACATTGTTGGGCTCCCGTCCTTTGCTGCCACCCGGGTCGGGATTGTTAGGGCCAGAGCATGACCCCTACACATGGTGGACTCCTTTCATACAGTTATCAGGGCAGTTGCTGATGGTACAGGAGTCCACACATCCTACATTGTCCTCTCATTGCCTTTCAGCACCATTCCCCATTCTGGTATTGACAACATACACATCCACCTGCACATCGTACCCTGTGTCTCAGGATGTTATGCTATGTGGCTCATGGACAGGACACACAGTGAGGCCAGCATACCATAGTACCTACTACATGTCAGGTACATTTGGCATACCACGGTCCTCAGTCATAGGGCCCCTCATGTTCAGTATATGCTTCCCTGCAGAACAGGCTAGCACATGGGACTTCCCTGCCTAGCTTTCAAACCCCTGCATACCAAGCACCATGATTGCTCCACCAGCTGATACTGACTCCAACCATATGGGTGTCGCTGTGACAGATACATAATATGACTATCATGGCATCAAGCTGCATGACACAAGGTGCATGCACATCACCTTTGCATTACACCATTCACCCACTGACTATCACATGGATGGTAGTCCCCTACATACATATCACATTGTACATGTTTGCAGTACACACATATGTCGCAACCACTCCTGTGGTTACCGTATTGCCACTGTGGTGTGGATATCCTTCTACATGGCCACACCTATCTGTACTGGGTGTGTAGCTGGTACATAGGCACCCATTGTACCTCTGATCTCAAGACATCTACACACATTCAAGGGTACACCACCCTATTTAGGGTGTACCTTACACAACAGCTACAGCTTTACATGCCACAACATTAACACGCCATGATGTTTACTGAGCTCCGACAGTTTAAATATGCAGCTGTACTATGGACACCACATCTGTACACATTTGCATACTACATACTCATGGGTGACCTCTGCTGATCAGACAGGGCCCATGTCCACAACATTTTTAATGGATATACTCCTCATACGTGACATAAGCAGAGGCCACTGTGAGCAACATGCTCATGGATATGTGCACACACGCCACAATGAGTGGGATGTGCTTGTGGGTTACATTCCCAAACTGGACACTCACCATGCTTTGGAACATAAGTCCTATGTACATCACGCAGGGACACTCAGTAGCACTGTTCATGTGATACCTCCCTTGGTGGTTGGGAGACACATGTAGGCCTGGGATCACTGCAGTGGCTGTACTGTGCAGAGGTGCAGGTGACACCTGGCTCTGCTGTTCACAGGACACTACTCTAGAGAGGTGCCACTAGTGTGAACACTGTAGTTGTGCTTACACATGGACTTGCCAGACTGCATAGTACCCCACTATGGACCTGTGAAGCTATTACATGTCCTTTGTGCATGGTTACTTGGTAGCCCTTCCATTTAGATTAGCTATCATGCTATTACTATGTCCCATACCTACAGGCCATATGTATCCTGTTATTGTACATACCAATAGACGATACCTGTGGTATGCAATATATGCCTGTTATGCTGTGTAGAATATCTGTCATATCTACCTATAATACTATACATTACACATATTTCACATAGTATCCCATAATGCAAAGCATACTTGCACAGCGGGACCACCTTACATATGTCATTAACATTATATGCCCATACACATGTGTGCTGTGACAGTATATCAACATATACTATCCCCTGCTATGGCACGTCCTTGTTGGACATACCCTACCACTGACGGCGGGTTGTATGGAATTGTTCTGTTTAACGCCCTCATGTAGCATCCCTTGTGGTGTCTGTGCTGTGTACCTTGTGTCCCACTGCTGGACGCACAGTTTCTATAAGCATTAGTATGCTCAGCAAGACATCACTACATAAATACCTTTCCCCACTTTATGCATTGCGGACATGTTTAATTAATGCAAACCAGGCTATACATACAGTAAAACTAATTAATACAGATCATGCTATACATAACCTTACATATTGGGCGTTCTACATACCTTGTTGTCATTACGGCGTTTCGTTTCTATCTCTCTCTCAGTGTTTCAACTGGTATTCTGTATGAGCTTACGGTTTGAATGTCTGGCAAGTCATCCTTATATACATCGATACCTGTAACATGTGGATTCATCCCGCCAATTGGTGTTCCTGAGTGACTAATTACTTGCATATCAGCTGTGCAGCTACTCCATTCACCATTTACGCGGCAACAGTGGGGTATAATTGGATTCTCCACTTGGGCGTTGCCTATTTGCCCTACCTTCAGGGAGACGGTCTGTATTGTGTTTTATGTGTAACTGCAACTGCTATGCATGGAGACAAGTATAGTTTGGATTCATGTCCCCCGTGGATTGTGTGTGACGGGTAGAGTATTTGGTTCAACATGTGGGTGTACCTGTCATCCCAACATCTGATAACGGAGTATTGCAAACAAAACCTTTAACATGGCTGTTTGTTCCATTATACAACATCTGCAATTTTGCATGACGCCTTTAATTGTGTCTCTCACACGGTATGTTGAGGGTTCTGCAGTTGTAATTGACTGACTGGATGTTTGTGCTGCTATTACAGTCTGTATTGCTTTAGTTTCTAGTGTGGGGGATGTCGGTGGGTATACGTAACATATACAGGTTTGTGGGCCTTGCATTTCTACATAATCCGTATATATGTGCGTGGGCTCCGTCCCTAATTAGAGAGCTAACAGTTAGTAGACTTATGTTACGGGATTGTACGTTGGGCCGTTGTTAATTGGTTTCTATATCATCTGCAGGTGAGCTTGCTACTTGTATACCTCCGTAATTGCAGCGATATATCAAGGGATATGTGTAAGTGACAGCTATCCCTTGTATTTCTGTCCCAGATATTTGCAGTCATTGTGGTTGTGTTGTTAAAAGAGCCTGTTTGCCATGGGTTGCCACCTTTTCATATGGTCATTGTTGGACACTTGCGGGACACACAGCGGTGTTTACATGCCAACACGTAGCCACGGTCAGTAAACAGGTTAGCACATACTTTTATCCTCACTACATACCTATTGTTGTGTGACTTTGGCTACTTATCATATTGCATGTAACATTTACGTTTCTTACATACAGGCATAACTATTAAATACGACTGTTACATTATGTATGGGACATATTTATGTCCTACCATCTCGGACATTTGCCCTTTGTACTGTTTTATGTCAGGACACACCTGCCCAGGGTGGGGCTGTCCCTCCTACTGTGGGACAGGCAGTAACCGTATGCCTATGGCTAGCTATACCCACACCTACCGTACTGATCTGCCTCTGGCTTGGCACTAACAAACACATGTTGTGGACACACACACACATTACAGTCACACAGAGATGCACACAGCACCCTCAATGCACACTTACACAGACTATGGCACTCACAGACACAGTTGAACACAGTACCTATGTGGACCGCGACACCGGCAGCGGTGACTAACTGTCCCTTCGTATCATCATACTATTACTCGCGGATGTACTGTTCCGGTACTGTGTTCTATTGGTCTTTCAGCCTCGTGGTTACGCATGCAGGTATGTTACACATTCCATGGTTGGCGGTATCCTATTTATTTGTACCTCCAAGGTGTTATGAATGTCGTTGAACTATCTATTATATTTGCAGATATCGCTGAATCCATCTATATCACCATATATCCCTCTATTGCTCTTTCTATCTGTATTATATATATGCATATGTGTACATATATATATATATATATATATATATATATATATATATATATATATATATCTGGCGGGGAACGTGACAGGCACACAGCACCGCCATCTGCTGTAAGGCTCATGTACTCTTCAGGTGTTGGCATTCCGTGTTCCACTGGCTTTTGTGTTTACAATGTTTGAGGGCTGCCTATGTAGGAGTCACACATTGGGCCACCTATACATTACAATTTACAGGTGGTCATGTTTGTGTGCCATCCATTTTACTGTGTGTGCAGGTGGAGAGGTGTCAGTCCATAGGGGCCTACACTGTCAGAGTATGTGCTATATGTTCCCTTTTTGCCAAGGCATAGGCATATTGGACACGCCTCCGTCTGCCTACTGGGGCTGGCACAGTGTGTTCATGGTCTGAATCCCTCTGTGCCTGTAATGGCCTTGGCAATTGTGGTGGGCTATGAGGGCCTTCACCATTTTGTCCCTGCTGCAGCTGCTTCCGCAGGATCATATTATGTAGCATGGCACATACTATGATGATGTAGGCACACGTGCCTGGAGAGTACTGCAAGGCTCCACCAGATGTATCCAAGCACCGGAACCGTGATTTCAGCATCCCGAACACACCCTCTATGATGATTCTGGTTTGTGCGTGTGCCTCATTATGGCATTCTTGCATGGGTGTGTGTGCATTTCTGATGGGAGTCATCATCCACGGCTCCAGTGCATAGCCAGCATCCCCGCGAGATGGCCATGTGGGATGTCCCCCCTGACAAATACCTGATACAGCTGTGAGGCATGCCAGATATGGGAGTCATGGTAGCTTCCAGGGCTGCCAGCACACACATCCTTGATAATGCCCTGGGCATTGCACATGACCTGGCAGTTGATGGAGTGGAATCCCTTGCGGTTTATGTAGCGCCTACCCTGCTCACTGGGTGGTGACTTGATTTGTATGTGCGTGCAGTCTATCACACCCAGTACCTCCGGGTATTGTGCCACATGGTAGAAGTGGCGCATATTGCTGGCCAACTCCTCCTGAGTTCTGGGGAAGTATATCTGCTCATTGGCATGTGGTAACATGGCATCCAGGAACTGGTGTAGTACCCTGTATGCTGATGCCTGTGAGATACCCATTATATCTCCAGTTGGCCTTTGAAAGGTACCTGTGGCCAGTATTCGCAGGCTTACACATACCTTCGTGTCCACTGGGATGGGTTCCCCTCTGTTGTTTCTGGTTCTCAGGCGTGGCCGGCACAGCTCCACTATTTGCTGTAAGATGTCCCTGTCCACCCTGTAACGCTCTACTATCTCCAGGTCATGTAGCCCCTGGTAGGTTACCCTTGGTCTGAACACTCTCCTTCTCCTCCGAGGCCTGTGGTGGTTGTCAGCAGCATCCTCCACAACACCGTCAGTCTCTAACACATGCTGATGAATTACAGCTATGGCAGCTCCCACCATGTACATTTTAAAAGTTCCCCGTGTGTTTACACCTATGGTGCGGTGTTTGGGAATACACAGGTGTGTGTTGGGTGCTTTCACACTTTATACTATTGTGCTGTGAACACCGATGATGTCATAGGGTGTGTATGTACGATCATAGCTACAGGTTATCTTATGTGTTTTACTGCCGGAACTACTATTGTGGTGCCTTTGGTGTTGAATTACATTTGCCTGCCGTGGATTACCTCTTGACCTTCCCTTTACATTTCTGCACGTTGCACATACCATTTTCTGGCATGCATCCTGCAGCCTACTTTCATTTGTACTTTCCTGGACCTGGCGTATCTTGCGTTATGTGTGCTACTGCCGGTCTGCTGTCGGTTTGCTTTTCTCTGCTGTATCAGGTTTCCTATCTTTGCAATCCAATACCTCCCCTCCTTTCTTTGCATTCCAATGCCTCCCCTATCCTGTTTTGCAGGTTTCTGCAAGCAGACTTGTCAGCTGCCGTCGATTGGCCTTCGTGGGTTGATTGGTGTTGATTGCTCATTATTACTCCAATTACCCTACTTCCACATTTCCTTCTTTTCTTCCCCTGACCTTCCTGTTTCTGCTATTGTTTGCGGTGCGTGCGTCTGATTACTGGGTTTCGGGCACGTTTTCATCCTCGTACACATGTGCTTTTGGGCACCATGTGTGCTCTTAGCTAAATGATTCCTCCCCACCCCTGTCCTGCAGCTTTGCTTAGCAACGGACAGGCCAGATTTGCATTGCTCCAATATGCTTACTGCTACAGTGGCACACCCCTCTACTGATGTCATGTATCTCCTCTGAGCCATTCCTCGGTGTTATACCACTGCGCCGTATGGTACAACTTTCATCCGGCGGGACATTTGCGATTCAGTATTATCTGCCTCATTTGCATGGCATTGACTACTAATTCATAGTTACCACGCCGAACACTATCGCAGGCCCTTAGCAACCCTTGCACCTTGGTTGTGGTGTTCCATGCCTACCATTGTGTATTATGCTGTAAACCTGATTTCTATTACGTTGTGATTTTATGACATTTTTATATAATTTCTTTATGTTACAGCTTCCGCACACATGACCTGCGGTTGTGCTGTGCGTTACTGTGGACATGACATTAAATGTTGTTATTTATGTGTTGTGCATCTTTTCTTATGCCATTGGCTGTGTATTTCGCCATTGGCATATGTTAACGTTGTGATACCTGGGTCTGGCCCTCTTCCATAGCTCCGATGTTCTGTTTGGGAAAATGTAAACCGTGTTTTTTGGTTTACATTTCCGTGGGCTTACGCTACGCCTGCACCACTTCATGAATCGCTATATGCCTTCATTTGCATGGTGCAACACTGCACATGGGGTGATTAGCATACCTACGCCAGGGGCTGAGCAGTTCTGGCGTACGCCGGTAGTGCACGTGGAATTGGATCGTACCTGAATCGCTCGACGGCCATATTTGGCATTATACCGCCTACGCTATGCCTGCGCCTGGCGCAAGCTTCATGAATCCCGGGGAATAACTATTTCATTCTATTGTTTTTATAATCCAAGTATCTTAACTTGGACGAGAGCTGTTTTGAAGAGCTAAAGTTTTTCAAGCCACCACAATTGTTCATTTTTTGCCTTTTGGATAAATAACACATATAAATGAATATGTACTTGCATTTATTTACCAACAGTTTAACCTTATAAAGTTTCTTTTCACTATTTATATTTCTCATTCTCGTACAGAGTTACTGAAGTTTGTTACATAACTATTAATATAGTTAATTGTTTTAGCACATTATCTGTTACAGTCATTTTACTACTTTATGACATAATAGTGATGTATTATTATTTTCTTGTTTTAATCTAAAAATTGGGGTTCTAAAGAATAATCATCTTGATACTTGAGATCTACTATTTTATATATATATATATATATATATATATATATATATATATATATATATTACATTACTACTCTCTGCTAAATATAATAGGCTTAATCAATAAGTTATAATCAGACCAACTTTATTTTTCCCTTTTACATTTTAAGACTGATCTTATTCTAGAAATAAATCTCTCAGTCTGAAATTTACAATTAATACATACTACGTTGTTATACTTGTCTAAATTATTTATCATATTCACTCTTATCCACATTAAAACACATATACAAATTAATATCTCCAGAGACAATAAATGGAGTCCAAAAGAAGGGTAATTCCATTTTTCTTTGTGGCTAGGTATGGGATATAACCTGATAGAACAAATCTTGTCTATCAGATTAGGAATGTTTACCACTCCATGGTTATTGTGTTTTTTTTTTTTTAATTCTTGTTTACTGATTTTGAATTTTTCATTTATAATTTTAATTGGCCTGAATGTGGATTTAACTCCTTGCTCTCATTAAGAAAAGTCAATCCAACTAGAGTACATGGATTAGGCAAAACACTTTCTGTAACCAGGGACTATAATACGAAATTGAACATAGTCTATTTACTTGTTTGTCTTTTCAGCTTTTCCCGGTTAGGGGTCGCCACAGCAGAACTCCAGTCCGCTAATGATTGGCAGTCGATTTTTATAGTGTCAAGTTGCCAGCCTGATGCCCACCCTTCAACGAAGGCACGCCGATTCACGCATGTCTTTTGGAGGCCACTCGACCACAGGGATGACATGCAAACGCCACACAGAAGGCACTCCAGCCGAGAATCGAACATGAGAACCTCTTGCTGTGAAGCAACAATGCTACCGCTGTACCACCAAGGCTTTTAACATAGTCTATTTACTAATAAACTTTAAACCTCCTCCACTAATATGGAATTAACATTACTATCATAGGTTCATAGGTTCATAGGTTCATACTACGCTATCTGCCCCTAGGGCATTTATAAGCCTAGCCAGAGTGTATTTGGCTTTCCCCACCCATTTTAAATTAATTTTGCTATGCCCTTTTTCAAGGTTAGTATACTGTGCCTCTGTCTAACAGTGACACAGAAGTGATACCCGGGGTAAACCTACGATCTCCCATCCACTCATCAAGATTCCTCTTGGAGAGAGTCAGTGAGGGACTCTGTCTAACCTGGACTGGGATTTTATTCCAGAGTGAAGGGAGCCTCTGGGTTATGAATTTGTCCCTCCAGCATGTCCTATTTATTTCAGTGTTGAGGTTCAAGTCTCTCAAGCGTGTAGCTCGATGGGATTTGGATTTTCTGAGGTGCAGCATGTCCATTAATTCTGGGCTGGACATGGCTTTATACGTCAGGCACAGATCACCTCTGAGCAGGCGGTATGCCACTGAGTAGAGCTGGAGTTTCTTTAACCGGGCAGCATATGGCATCTGTTTGAGCCCTTTGATCCTCTTGGTGAGGTACTTTTGGGGTCTTTCCAGTTGCTGCAGGTGTCTAGTAAGGTACATCCCAAAAGGGGCATTGTACTCAATTATGGGCCTGATGAGGGATGAGTAAAGAGGCACGATGACCTCCCCTGATCTAGATGTGAATCCCTTCATGATTAGGTGGGCTATATGAAATGCTTTTCCAACCACTTTGGCCACGTGGTTGTCAAATGAGAGATTGCTATCAACGTGGGTCCCCAGGTCCCTAATTACTTCTTCTGTACTTAATGGATTACCACCTATGTGGTAATTTGTGGACACTTTGTTTTTGCCAAAGGGGATGACTATACACTTTTTGGCGTTTAGCTTGAGGCCATGGCTCTGGCACCAGTTGTCTGTTTCTATGAGGCCCTTTTGGAGGATGCTTCTGCCAGCTGGACAGCCAATTATGGCGCCCAGTTTGCAGTCATCTGCGAACTTGGTCAGCCACAGTCCTTCCATGTTGGCCTGTACCTCCGAGAAATATATACCGAACAAGGGACGTCCCAGGACTGAGCCTTGTGGGATGCCACTTGTAACTGGTTTGGAGTCTGACATGGCTCCAGCAATTCTAACCATGTGGGTTCTGTCCTTGAGCCAGTTTGCAACCCATCTAGTGACATAAGGGTTTATATTTAAGCTGGTGAGCTTATCTATAATGCCCGAATGGGGTATTGTATCAAAGGCTTTTGCGAGGTCCAGGTAGGCTGTGTGGACCACCTTCCCCTCGTCAATGGCCTTGGTGACTGTTTCAAAGAAATAGACCAGGTTTAAGAGGCAGGATCTGTCCTTAACAAAGCCGAACTGGGTAGGATCCAATGTCTGTAGGTCCCCAATATCTTTATTTATGAGGTCCATGATGATCCTTTCCATTGCTTTGCAGACCAAGCTAGTCAGGCTTATGGGGCGATAGTTTCCAGGATCCGTTGAGGCACCACCTTTGTGGAGAGGGACCACTGTTGCTATACGCCACTCTTTGGGTACATATCCTGTAGTAAGGCTGAGATTGAACAGTAGTTTTATGTTTGGGTTTATCTCTTCTTGGAGTTTATGTAGTACGCAGCCCCGGACACCGTCTGGTCCCATTGATGCTGTGTTTTTTGCTTTGGAGAGGGCGGCTCTTACCTTAGCATCTGAGATGTCAGGGGGCAGCACTCTGCTGGAATAGATATTTGCCCTTTTGGTGGGGGGGGGGGGGGAGTTTGCGCTGAACCTGTCAGCTAGGATGTTGGCAATGTCTGTGGGTTCGGTGTATTTTTTGTCATTTTGGATAAATTCTGAGCATATCTGGGAATTCCCACCCAGGTTCCTAACATAACTAAAGAAAGCCTTGTGATTATCCTTAGTGTCCTGTGCAATTTTTCTCTTGAAAGCTGGTCTTAGATGATTTTATGAGTGCCTGTAGTTTTTTGCTAATACTGATCAGAGATGCCTTCCCTTTTTGGGATTTTGCTCTATCATGTAGTAGCTTCCTCCTTCTATTGTATAGTTTGTTTATGGCTGGGGTCCACCAGACAGGACGTCTGCCTTTGGAGGATTGGGTCTTGGTTTTATTTGGGATTGCATGATCCATGCATTCCTGAAGGTGTTCATAGAATGCGTTTATAAAGGATTCTGCAGTCTGGACAGTATTTTCTACAGGCCCGGGGGCTTTGAAGGATTCCACCTCGGTTTTGAGGAGTGTAAAATTTGCTTTAGAGAAGTTTTTCACTGTGGTTTTCTGGGCAGGGGGTGGGGTCGGGATGTGAATATCCAGTGAGATTCGTTCAAGGTCTGATCTTACCAGTGAGGGATACACTTCTGGTCTGGAGCATAGAGTCCCCATGTTGGTGATGATCAGGTCCAATATGTTTTCCCCTCTTGTGGGAGTGGTAACAAGTTGTTCCATAGCATGTGAGTTTATAAATTCTAGGAACCTTTGGGCTAGGGTGTTGGAGCTAGAGTAATGCTCCCAGTCTATGTTTGGGTAGTTGAGGTTGCCCAATATAATGGTGTTTGGAGAGACCTTCATATTTTCCACTGTTCTCAGGAAGGCCAAGTGGAGTTCCTGGGTTTGGGAGGGTGGTCTGTAGCAGGCTATAAACTGGAAGGCAGTTTTACCCACTGTTAGTTGCACAAGGATAGTCTCTGATGCTTTGTGCTGTGCCACCAACCTGGAGGTGTGGGTATCTTTGACGAATATTGATACTCTCCCTCCTTTTGTTGTTCGGTCCAAGTTTTGGGGCCGAAAAATGTGGTATGAGGTATAACCTGGTAGTGCTGGGGTGCTCTCGGGAGCCTTGAACCAGGTTTCTGTTACTGCACAGATATCGATGTTCTCCATGCTAAAGAGAGTTTTGAGTGCATGCATCTTGAGGCTTAGACTTCTGGAGTTGAGTAGCATTACTCTTAGTTTCTTATCCCTTGTGATACCTATGGAGGTGGGTTTGTCTTTTGAGCCTTGCCTAAAAAAGGCACTATGGGGGTAGCAAGAGCCTTTGCCAATATCCGAAAGCCCAGGGGTGACAGGTGCAAGCCGTCCCTAGCGAAGCATCGTGGCTTGTCGAGCATGTCATCCCAGGCTGACAGGCATTGGATCTCCTTTGAATGACACCAATACTTAAGCCAATTGTTGAAATTGATCATCTTGTCTTCATATTGTGGCATCATTCTTGGTGAGGGTAAGATGCTACTCAAGGTCAGGGTCATACCGGCCTGGGCTACATGCTCAGAGAGCTCCTCTATGTCTCTTTTCATGTAGTCCAGGGAGGTACATCTCAGGTCATTCACACCAGCATGGACAATGACTTAATCATATTTGTACTTGCCTTGGAGTGACCTGAGTGCTTGTTTTATGTGGCAGATCCTAGCGCCTGACAGGCAGCTCACCATGACCTTCTCCTTGTTCAGCCTGGTGAGCGGGACGTCAGTGTGCCTGACGATAGAGTCACCTATTACAAGTGTATCAGGTGTGTTGTTTAGCCTTAAGGGCTGTGACTGTTCGGCACACTGGCTTTGTGAGCTATGTTTTGCACGTGTTTTGTTTTAGGGTAGCGGTTGCTTGGGTGTCTGCTTTGGAGGTCTCTGCTGCTTAGGCAGATTTTTATTTAGAGCCTCCGAGTATGTTTTTGTGTGTTTATGTGTTTGGTTTGCTGTCGTGGTAGGTCTATGTGAGACTGGAATTGTAGTGAGTGTGGTTTCCTTCTCCTCCTGACTGGTTACGCCAGTACTGAGTTGAGAGAGCTTAGCCACCAGTTTGGCTATATGGTTGCATCTCTCACATGTGTTGGAATTTGTTGGGAGGAGGAGAGGGTTGTCTGTGTACATGAGGCAGTTGTAACATTGCCTCAAAATTCCCAGATTCACCAGCTGGACCGGAGAGGAAATTGACAACTGACCTTTGGACATGCTAGAATAGTGTTGGGAATTCCTTTATAATTGAAACAAAGGGCCAATGGGGAACAAGATACTCAAGGGGAGTTTGTGAGGGTGTAGTGCTTTTAATTTTTTAGTGCTGACTTATATAATTGCTTTAGTGAGCAAGTGCCAGGTAACTTAAATGCAATGTTTTACAGGTAACTTAAATGCAAAAATGACAAACAGTAACTTTCTTTCTAGTGAAACAAGGAAATAAGTATAGTAAGCAATGCAGATATCACTAAATATTAATGGATTAAATAATCCTAGGAAAAGATCAAATCTACTTAGATATCTGAAACTAAATAAAGCACAATTGATATTTCTCCAAGAATCTCACTTTAAAACAAATGACAACTACACTTGGGACCCAAATGATTATCTAATTTTATTCCATGCTTCATATAAAAAAATAAAGGAATTATAATACTCTGGAAGAAAAATGTTATTAAACCCCAAAGTATAAAAATAGAATATGTACTCTATTAAATTTATACTGGTTTCCTGGCATGGGGTAGGATCTGCTAAAAAACACATAGATCTCATAAATAGAGTTTATAAAGGGAATTTAATAATAGGTGGTGATTTTAATTGCATTCAAAACTCAAGGAGAATACCACCACTCAAAAGTCACCAATAAATCCACACAAAGTGATGGGCACAGACAAGCTTCTGCGATGTAATAACACAAGACCATAAAAGCACACACTGTTTATTCACGTGACTAAACAGTGTGTGCTTTTATTGTCTTGTGTTATTACATCATAGGAGCTTGTCCTTGCCCATCACTTTGTGTGGATTTATTGATTTTAATTGTATCCTAGATAATTCTGAGACTACTAATGAAATATCCATTTGTCTTACTTCTGCAGCAGAGTTACTTAAAAATGGACAGGAAATCTAAATCTAATTGATACATATACACTAAAAGATAATAATTCATTATTATTCTCTCACCAAGATCATAGATTTAAAACTCAATCCAAAATAGATAAAATCTATATATCTCAAGAACTAGTGATGAAATTAACTAGCTTCTCCATTATTACATGCCCCTAGTCAGATCATAACTCATTTATTTTAAAACTACAAGTAGACTACAAGAGTTTAACATACATGGCAAGGATTATGGCCTATATCACAAAATGTAAAGAATTTAAACCACGGTTGCATTCTGAATTGCATTTTTACCTAGATACTAACCTCACAGATGAAATGAACATAATTATGGGCTGGGACACTATGAAAGCTTATATCTAGGGCAAACTTTTGACCTGGTTTAAAAACAAATCAAAAGAATGGGAATCTGAATTACATAACTTACAAGAACAAATTAGAAAAAATAACAATAAGGATTCAACAAACATTTCTCACAACAAAAAAGTGACTGAAGATTTAAATCAAAAGTATAATGAAATTCTAAACCATAATACTAACTTAACAATTGAAAGACTAAAACTAAACTCATACGCTACAATATCTGCTTAATCTTGCAATGAAAGTGAAAAGGCAAACTATTGAGAATAATATCATAAAAATTTCCCATGAGGGTAGGAAGAATAATAAAGTATCAGATGTAAGTGATATTTTAGATGCCTTTAAATTCCACTATACTGAACATTACACAATAGGGAAACCACAAATCATTTTTCCTAATTTAGGAGAAACTTTTTCTAAAATAATGAAAATACCAGAAAATCTAAAAGATGACATTCA
This sequence comes from Protopterus annectens, assembly GCF_019279795.1. Classification (NCBI taxonomy): domain Eukaryota; kingdom Metazoa; phylum Chordata; order Ceratodontiformes; family Protopteridae; genus Protopterus; species Protopterus annectens. Next base: position 1,934,807,709 of record NC_056735.1, on the reverse strand, counting down.
AAAACCTATTTTTTACAAGGAAGTTACTGACAAAATTAAGGAAAGTAAATGTAATAAATCTCCAGGAACTGATGGAGTAACAAATTAATTATATAAAATATTCCCATCCTCATTCACATCACTTTTTCATAAAACTTTAGTTGAAGTAAAAAATCAAAACAAAATCCCTCCTTCATGGAGATTCTCTCTAATTACACCAATAATAAAAAAAAATAAATAAAGATCCCGAACAATGTAATTTTTACAGGCCGATCTCAATCCTTAACAATTATTACAAAATGTTTATGTCTATATTTGTCGAAAGAATTAAAAAAAATCCTTGATTCATATCATAAATGAAGATCAAACTGGTTTCATGTATAATAGACATACTTATGACAATATTCAAAGAATACTGACTCTTATAAACTTATTAAACAGAGATAGGCAAGAAGCTCTCATAGTTACTTTGGATATTGAAAAGGCCTTTGACACATTAAATTGGGACTATTTATGTAAAGCTTTGGAACTTTTTGAATTTTACATTGATAAAAAATATTTACAAACATAATTTAGCATATGTTAAACTTGGCCCATTCACCTCAGATGATATAGTAATAACTAAAGGCACAAAACAGGGATGCCCAATGTCCTCTATTTCATTTGCTATACCTATAGAACTATTTGCTTCTATATTTCATTCTAATCCAGAAATAAAAGACATAGATATCTATGGCCAGTTTAACTCTGAGATTATGTTATTTACAGATGATGTACTTCTTATTTTATCTCCCTCAAAAATATCTTTAAAAGAACTAGATATTGAAGTGGAAAAAGTCCATTCCAGTCTCAGGTCTTCACTTTAACAAAACTAAGTCTAATTATATGATTTTGAATAAGAACTATTCTCTAATGTTTAATGCTAATCATACAATAGGTAAACAAGTCTCTACTATAAATTATCTGGGAATTACCTTATCTGAAAACTTAGGGGAAACATTAGCTATAAACTATGAAAAGATCATAAACACTATAAAACTCCAGATAGTGAAATGGAACTCAATTTATCTGAAATTTGAAGATAGATTACAACTAATAAAAACAATTTTATTCCCAAAGATCTTATAAATAGCCCAAGCTATTCCTATGACTCCAAATAAACAAATTCTAAAAGAAATAAACACACTTTTACTAAAATTCCTCTGGTGCCTTAGCAGAAATAGAATTGCTTTTACCCATCACATAAGACCTTGGGATAAGGGGAGGTATTAACTTCCCAGATTTTGAGACTTACATCAAAGCATTGAATTTTAGAACAATTATTAACTGGGTTGATCCTAAATTTTCTTCCAATTGGAAGACTCTCCATACTACTATTTTTTTAAACAAAAATAATATAACCAAAAATCTTATATTGAATTATCAAAATAATATGTTATGGCATATTTTATGTGTTAACATTCAATATAACTTTACAAAGCCTACCAACTTAAATTACATAAATTATATTTATGACTCCTTTAGGAAATTTGTAAACACCAACACATACATAAAATTATGGATAGAATTTCTATTCCCATCTGTTTCAACAAAAAATGTTATTAACAAAATGCATAAAAATAATTTCACTCAATGGGAAACAAAGAATGTTATATGTTGGCAATACTGTATAAACAATCAGAAAGTATTAGATGTTCAACATATTTTAAAATCATATGACATTACAAATAATTACTGGCTTATACTACAAAGTGTTCTTTCTTATGTTCAGGATCTATGCAGAATAATTAATAATTCCTTGTTTAAAATGAGCCCCAACTTAACAAATTTTATGTTTTAAATTATTTACAACAACCACAACTGGTTAAATATAACATCAAAGCTTTATAAAACTTTATTGAGTTATAAAGTCAAAATCCATCAAAATTATTGGAATTTTGTCACAAAAAGACATACAGTAACCTTGTCAATGGAAAGCAAAACCAAATTATTGTATTCCACAAAAATTAACTTCCAATTCACAATTTTGGAAGATTTACACATGGAAATGTCTGCATAGATCGTTTTTTACTCCCAGTAAATTAGTCTTATTTAATTCAAGCAAAGAAGTCACCTGTTGGAGATGTTTACAAAAATGTGAGGCAAACTGGATACGCATGCTATATGATTGTACTACAATTAAAAAATACTGGGAATAAATAAGTGCATTTCTCCAGGCTACATTTTCATATTCTTTTGTACTAACAAAATCTTTAATATTGTTAAATGTTAATGACAAAATGGAAATGAACAACAAAGATCTATCCACACTCTGGTCTTTATTAGCTGTGGCAAGGAAATGTATTACAAGAAAATGGAAGTCTTCTGCTGAACCAACATTTGAAGAATTTTTATGAATATTGGAAGAGACAGCTTTGATGGAAGTCAAGGTTAAGGACCTGAGAATCACTCAAAGACCATGGAGTAATACTCCCTGGAAAACATTTTTATCATTAATTGAGACATTAAAAATGACTTCCAACTAGATTTGATTCTTAAAGGAAGAAATAATATTTTTCTTAATAGTTCTCAAACTCTCATAGATTGCCTTTTCTTTTATTATTTAATTCTATTCAGGTCAAATGAAAATACTCTATATAGTTGTTATTTCTGTCATCAAATTGGGTATATGCATTTGATTATTGTTATAATGACAAAATTAATAAAAAAATAAAAAAAAACATAAAATGTAACAACACAAACCAAGTTATTCTAGCAGATTTCTAAGTTTAAACATACAAATATGTCTGTCACTATTTCTGGGTTATTCCCCCCCCCCCCCCATTATGTTGAGCTTTGTCAGGATGTCTTGCACTAAGATATTGAGAGTATGAAAACTTATAAATGAAGTCCTGGTGATCATTGTAGTATACCGAGCAATCACACTAACCGACTGTGAGCTGATGTAATCAGGATTGCTATCGATGTTGCTTTACATGGATTCCTGCCTGGCAACACTACTGCCAGCCATGAAACTATGCTTATTTATGTTTAAATGCAATGTGTGGCATGAATATGTAATTAGTGCTGCTGCTCCCCTCTCATCACCATGCACACATGTAAATTCCATGTAGGCTTCGTGTGAAGCCTACGCTGAGTTTACTGAATCCCAGGGTGGAAGTTTTTACAGCCACTTAAACATGACATTGTAGTTCACAACTCATTCCCCAAATCTCTCTCTCACAAAAAAATAAATAAATAAAAATTAAAATCCTCACTCTTAATAATGCAACATTTAAAGTTACTTATCAGATTACTAGGGATGATAGTGGATGATAATCTTAAATTTAACCTGGATATACAAAATTACATTAAAAAAAACTCATCAAATCTAGGAACGCTTTGCAGATCCCAAAATTTCCTCACCACCCCATGTAAAACTATATGGTACTCCCATCCTTACCAACCTCCAGACATCACAAAAAGCAAAACTTGAACAATGCTATAATAAGGTGGCAAACTTTGCTGCAAATACTGCATTCAGAACCCACCACTATATAGCACTAAAAAGTCTATATTGGTTAGAACTACCCCATCAATTAACATATACAGAGCTTCTTACCACTTATGATGTTATTTGGCATTCATCTGCTTGTCAATTCCATTCTACAAAACCATGTTCCCCTCAGGTTATTTTGATCCAGTGACCAGCTCCTGTCTGTCCACAAATGTATCAAGTCTGCTTGGCATGGTCTGTACTCATACCTTGTCACTAAGAACTAGAACTCCTCACCTATATTCATCAGGTCAATAACCTCCACAAAGTCCTTTAAAACCATTCTGAAATACTTCTTAACCAAAATCTGGCTCTGTACTTGCTCAACCACAGGATAAACTATATTCCTAAATATGAACAAGTACCTGTTCATATCATTCAACTCCTTACTACCCTTTCTTCATTCACTTCCTTACTTTAATTAATTTCTCTTCCCTGACTATCTAAATATGCAATAACCCTGTTTTTCTCCCATTTCATATTGTAATTTATGTTTGTATTATACTAACTTACCTTTAATTTCTCTAAACTGGCTAAAATTTCTCTAAATATTTAATAATTGTTATATAAATCGTGCCATCCCTTAAACAATGTTTCATATTATAGATAGTTTTGTGTAATTTTTAAAAATGTATATGATTCTGTATTATTTTTTACAATTGTAAAATGATTGTTCTTAAAATGTTTTTGTAATACTTTGGAGGTTTCTCCCCAGGTCTCCACTGAAAATCTTGACCTACTCAGTCAGACTTTACTAGCAATCAACTGTCAATAAATAAATAAGTAATAACGTCCTTGCTAATTATGTGTACACAGTCCTGGATCACTCAATCATAAAGAAAAATTCACATTTTCAATATTTTGAGTTTTCAAGCGTTTGCATTTCAATATTTTGAGCTTTCAATGAAATGAATAAAACCCATAATATACATTGTATGAGATCATTTTGCAGCAGAGTTAGGGAGTAAGGGAACTTACCCTTACCCCACTCCATTATTCCACTGTTCTGCGATCTCAGATTTGGTGTATATAATTAGCAGGGAGCAGGGGGCTACCCCTGCAAAACTAGCTTTGGTTTTCATTATTTGCAATAATTTTAGATTCACTGTAAATTGATCACTCTTATTACATACTCTCACAAAAATACATCATAAACACACACACACACACACACACACACACACACACACACACACACACACACACACACACACACACACATACATATGCACATGCACACATACATTTACAGAATCTAGCATAACAAAAAGAACCAAAAAAGATTTTTAGGATAATTTTGTGCAGCAATTTTTTTGGAGGGTGTCATCCATTCTATCAAGAGTCTTATAGTCTTTTAAATAATGGATATAATGGATGTTGACTACTGAAATCAGTTTAATTTATAGATAAGCAAATACAGGCTTTATTAAAACTAAAATAAGGATATTGAGATATTTATCAATATTTTGCTAGGATTTATTGGAACTTGCAATATCATAAATGAAATCTCACCATAAAGCATAAAAATGTATGCAGCTGTCTGTGTCATTTCAAAGTTCTATAATATGAGAGGGTACTTTCTGAATCTTAATTATACTGACTAGCTATATGGAAGGTAGCCTATTTTGATTAGGTCGCTAGCAGTCTGTTAATACCAAAGTAGTCAGGAGGACTGAATTTGATTTAATTCAAGCTGCGTATTTTTGTATTAATATAGCCATCATTCATGTTTAATAAACTACTCTCTAAGTTTTTTAAACAAATTAAATATATCTTTCTTCCAGCTTGCTTGATTCTTCTTAGTAGAACTCCTCTGATTTAGAAGAATAATCTTTAGTTCTGTTTTGAATCCTATCCATTGACTATCAAATTTAATTGGGGTAGTACCACTTTTAGTGGCAAAATTTGTTACGTGCAAAGAAGGAAGAAAAAAGTTTTGATCAAGTGCACTGAGGAATATTCTGAAAAATAATATTGTTTTAGATATAAGACACAGAACCATTCTATATCATTTTTTTCTCTAAGGCTAAGTAATAACATAGTTTGATGATGGATAGAGGATCTATATGTATCTATTAGATTGTGAGTATCTATCAAATCATAGAACATATTAGAATATTTAGTAATGAATGGTTTGATTTTATAATACATTTCTTTACAAGGGTCTATCATGGTTTTCCAGTCATCCCTTTAATAAAGTAATACTGTTTTTTAACCCAGGCAGCAAATTTAGGATTGATGAAATTAACTATATTTGCCCATAATATTGGATGTAAGTGGTTAGTATTACAGTGGGATTGTTTAATCTGTTATCAAGCACAAATTTAAAAAGAAATATTCCTAATGGGTCTGTAGTAATGTCTATGATATTAAGCTTAGCTGCTCTCTTTACTAAAATAACTGCCACTAATTTATTTTTTAATTGTCCTTTGCTACTATAGTGAAAAGCAATATGTTACTAATTCTATTGCATTGGTTATTCATCAAATAAGTCTATTAAATGAAGTTAACTTGAGACTTGGATTGTAAAACAGGTGAAAAAAAACTTCAATTTGCAACATATCTGTACCCCTGCTCAATCTCCAGGGCTCAGTATTCACCAAAGTAAAGTATTATATGCATTGTAAAAACCATATAACTATAGAAAGTGTAAATAGCAGCAACAGTGGGGAGTAGAAGAAATAGTGCAAAAATACTAGTCTGGCATATAATAAACTTGTAAGATGTTCTGAAAACCTCTCTAAAAACTTATCAGATGCCACCCATGGAAAACCCTTAATGCTTAATACTAAAATGATATTTCTTGTAAGGCTTCACAGAGTTTAAATATATCAGTGAAGATTTATCAAAAGGCTATAATATCAAAAAGATCATTGCCAGTATTGAACTAAAACAAAACTTCACCAATCATCATCAATAAAAACAGCTATATCTGCATCTTCCCCCCTAAAATCAAAACATATTGCAAAAGCTTATTGAACACTTCTGTATTTAAAAGATAGCAATGCTAATATAAAAAAGAAAGGATTGGGTAATAAATAAAGCTGTCTGATGTCTATAACCATTGATTTATGAATTATACAGCTAACTAGGATACTGCTTACTCCCACATCCAAAAGACATATGTAAGCTGTCTTGGGTATGTGTGTGTGGGATATGGAGGAAAGACCTGGCAAGCTACTTTTCTTTCTTCCTTTTGCCTTGAAAACTCCATGAATGACAGTGACTGTGACTAATGGAAGAGAGAGAGAGAGAGAGAGAGACCATAAGAATATATGGTTCTTATAAAAATAAACATTTATTTAAAGTAAAGAACAGAAAAACACCAAAAATGCACGAGGAGGAGACCAAGTCAAAGACTTTGAAATGGAGTCCTCCTCGAGCATTTTTGGTGCTTTTCTATTCTTTGGTTTTGGTGTTGCACCTTTGCCTGGTACTGCTGTGGTGTTTTAGTTGTATTTATTTAAAATAGTTCCATTGTAGACAACCTGCTTACTACCCTTTCTTTGTATAAATGGTATTAATTCAGCCTAAACATTTTGTCTGCAATAAAAATGAATAACAAAAGTTAAGAACTTTAATAAAAGTACATTTATGCAGGTAATTTTGGGACACACACACACACACACACACACACACACACACACACACACACACACGCACACAAGCACGCACGCACGCATGCATGCACACACACACACACACACACACACACACACACACACACACACACACACACACACACATACACACAGCTTTCAACTGTCCAGATTTTTGCAGAATGTCAAGATTTTTGCCTGATATTGTTGCACTGTTTCTCATAAAATCTGTGGTTTTCTGGCAATAACCAATGATAAAAATCATTAAATAAATGATGTGAAAAAGGGGGATGATGATGATGATGATGAAATAATGACAGACATTTGTGCTTCAGACAATCCTTCAGAAAATGTAGGCTAATGAGAAACATTTTATAGTATCAACTGTGTAAATTTATAAGAGCAATAATTAAAATTTGTCCCTATTTTTGATCTTTTTCCCCCATTCATTTTGGCTTTGTACAGATTTCTCAGACTAAGAGGTTGAGAAGTATAGAAACTCTACTTATGAACTATTGTGTGGATTAAGTGGAAAAATGACATACAGAATTTAATTATTCCATGGGATTAGATATCATAGTTGCTGTGAGAGAAGCACAACTGGATGAGTTCATGCAATGACTGCAAAGAAAATAAACATAATTTAATATTTTGAATTGCTAAATTGCAAGTGCACAGCAGGATAGGAGCCATATGTTGAGATGGCAGAATGAAGTTATGATCAGAAGGAAACTTAACAACCTACTACCACCTTTATACTGTGCATGTGTCCCACTGCTTATCAAAAAAAAAAGTACATAACTTCTGTTTGTATTGGGGAACTTGATCATAATATTAAATGATGTCCAGAGCAGAAGCCAGCCTTTGTTGGGTGCAAAACAAATACTTACAGGGCTTTATGATATGTAATTCTCCTATTCTCATAGTATTTCTGTAAATTTTTGCAAAGCAGCTTGATTTGTGTGATCTGCACAATGGAATATTCTACAAACTCGTGTATGCTCAGATCACTTTCCTACATGGCCACACATCTTTGAGTTGTATTGCTGTGGAATATGCTACAAACTCATGTGCATGTTCAGGTCAGTTTGCTACTTGGCCACACATGTTTGAGTTGTATTGCAATGGAATATGATACAAATTCATGTGCATGCTCAGCCACAGTAACCCACTCAAGCCTGCTCATGGTCTAAACCATATCATATTAACAGGAAGACTTCCTATCCATAGATCTTAGGCTGCCAATGACATATATATATATATATATATATATATATATATATATATATATATATATATATATATATATATATATATATATATATATCGTTTACTACCAAAATGTTGCTAACAAAAAGAATTTCCGTACAGAACATTGTTGAAGGGAAGCATGAAAGTTATACTGCATGTCCAGTCACAATGTCGAAGCTGCTGAATGAATTCAGCAGATTCTACACTGTCACCGAACAGAGCACATGCTGTCTGTATAGGAACTCAGGTAAGTGAAACTCTTACACCTTATATCAAGTTTTTGCAGGAGTGCAAGCCTCCCTGCACCCCCTGCTAACTATATATTCCAACTCCGAGATCGCACTTCAAACATGGATTGTTCAGCAACATGGACAATCGAACATCTGTATTTTGATTGTCCATCTTCAGAGAATATCCATTTGACTTTTTGATAGTAAACCTATGTATACATATATATATATATATATATATATATATATATATATATATATATAAATATATATATATATATAAATATATATATATATATATATATATATATATATATATATATGGATTCACTTCATAACATTGAAATATCAAAATACTGAAACTCAAAACACTGAAACCAAAATACTGAAAGCTCAAAATACTGAATAGTCAAAATACTGAAACTCAAAATACTGAAAACACATATTATGCGTAAACTCAGCTTAAACAACATAAATCATAACAATTTCTACCAAATATATGCAGGGGGGCAAGCCCCTGCACCCCAATATGGGGCTGCCCACACCCCGTTTAATTAAATATATCAACTCCAAGATTGCACATAGTGTACTTAAGTGCAATCTTGGAGTAGATATATATAATTAGCAGGGGGTGTGGGGGGCGCAGCCCCCCTGCATATATTTGGTAGAAATTGCTATGATTTATGTTGTTTAAGCTGAGTTTACGCATAATATGTGTTTTCAGTATTTTGAGTTTCAGTAGTTTGAGTATTCAGTATTTTGAGCTTTCAGTATTTTGGTCTTCAGTATTATGAAGTTTTGTCATTTTCAGTATTATGAAGTTTCAGTGTTATGAAGTGAATCCATATATATATATATATATATATATATATATATATATATATATATATATATATATATATATATATATGGGTTTATCTTGAAAAAAACAAACACAAAAATGTTGAATGTTCAGAATAGTGAGAATTAACATCGCGGGATGAAACTTCAGCTGTTCTGAATGTCGTCAGTTGACACATCGAAATCCGATGCCACCCAATCAAATACTGGACCTGCGCCCCCCTTGGGACCCATGGTAGCACTTGTTCCTGGATCCAGAGCGGTAGGGAACTTCGGTCCATATAGGTACTATTGTTGTTATGCAGGTCAGTTCAACACTATGTGTTCATTGAATTCTGAGTGTGTCCTTATTTGTTTTTGCACATATGTTGTTCGCACATACATTGTGCGACTATTTCAAGGTAAACTATATATATATATATATATATATATATATATATATATATATATATATATATATATATATAGTTTCCCTTCACAAGCTCGAATTGCTGAAAGCTCGAAATTCATAACCTCAAGCCCAGAATCTCGAGTTTCAGTAACTCTAACTTGTGAAGGGGAGACATCAACAAAAAAAAAAAAAGGAAGTTTACTGACATGTATAAAGGGGGCCGAGTCCCCCTGCAGTCTCTTTGCTGAAATATACCAACTCCGTGACCGCACTATAGCGGAGGAACAGAAATTCTCCCATTGTGCGCTTCTGTATACAGCGTAGAACGGGAGATTTCCTTCATCCCCGTTGTAGTGCGATCTCGAAGTTGGTATATTTAAGTAGGGGGGTGGGGGGTGCAGGGGGCTTGCCCCCCTGCAAAAACATTGTAAAGACATGTTAGCATGTCTTTTACGTCCGCTTTAGAATTTCGAGTTGCTGAAAACTCGAGATTCTGGGCACGAGCTTATGAATTTCGAGCTTTCAGCAATATATATATATATATATATATATATATATATATATATATATATATATATATATATATATATATACACATACATACAAGATATCTGGTAATCAAGAAAAGCAACAGAGCTCCAGTATCTTGGTATTCACAATGCAGTATAGGCACATTAACTGTACAGATAAAGTCAGTTAAAGAAAATATTAAGATATTGCCATTTGAGGATTATTCTTTGAGCAAAAACAATTCCAGATTATAAAAGTAGCTCTTGTATATGCAATTATGTTTTAGTAACCAGCAATGAACTATGAAACATCAATTTAGTCAATAATGTTCATACTTGTGTGATCGATTGAAGATTACACTCTTTAAACAATAATTAATTTGTAAACGCAGACCAGCAAGCAACCAATACAACCACAGTGAAGGAGATAAAAGATTTAAACATTATCATGAAAATGCAGACAAAATCTTTTTCACCGTTGCTCAGAATTAAGTATTTGTCTTCATTTGGCAGGGCTTCTTAAGCTGATGAAATTTGATGCTTGTCATTGCAAGAAAGCTGTGATCTGGCATGAAAAGTATTTTTAAGTTTTCATTTTTACTAAGCAGTAGCAGAATTGTTTTTGTAATGTATAGACTGCTGGAACTGCTAATTGATTTCTCAGTTTGTGTCCATGCCAGGTAAAAATGTTTCTTCTTTATCACCTTTTAAAACTGAAGAAACATTTAGACAATTTAGTAATTGAACACATATCTGTGGCAGAACATCAGAGTACTGTGTTTACCATAAGGCTCTGTGTGCCTGCTTGGCTATTATGTTGTTTAGAGATTTTGGGCATTCCAGGAACTGTAAGACATATTTAATAGTGATAATAAGATTAGGCATGTGAAATATTTCTGGGCATACCTCTCAGCTGTCCTTCATTTTATAGAGCATCCCATTTTTGCCTTACATTTTTAACTAGTTTTCTATATTTTTTTCTGGTAAAATACTCAGGATTATGCCAGACATTAGAATTTCATGCTTTTTGCTGTTCAGAAATTATACTTTGATACAAAACATGTGGTCCTATTAACTTTTAATTGAATTAGAACATTATTAAAAAAAATGTCCCTGATTTTGGGCCTTTCTCCACCCTCTATTACTTTTTGCTTTGTCCCTGATTTTTGAGCAAAGAAGTTAAGAGCTACACTTACTGGAAATGTTCTTCTAAGAATATCATTACTGTGGCTATGATGTTCTCAGTGCAACAGTTTCTCATTAACTCATACTAAGTCACAGCAACAAATGCAGCTGCAAATATCTAGATTTTCTTCTGCATTTAGAATTATATCCTCTGATGTTGATATTCATGAATCAGAATCTTTCTTTTTTACAATATCTGAGAGTATAATAACTGTTGAAGAAACATATCTACCCATTTACGTAGTAGATTGTTATATTGTTTTGGATTTGGATTCTTTATATTGTTTGCATTGTACTGTGTTATACTCAGTTTGGTTTTGTCAAAGGCAGTTTACACTTGCTTAACCTAGTTGACTTCTTTGAGAAGGTCACTAAAGCTATGAATTAAGGCAAAACTGTGAACACTGCTGACCTTGAACTGGTCAAGTCATGTGACACAATACCTCACTTGGGCATTTTTGATAAACTTACAAAATTAGTCATAAAACCATATTTCACCTGATAGCCAGCTGTGTCACTGACTTGACACAAGAAGTTAAGATAGAGGGAATACCCCATGAGGATCATTGCTAAGGTCTCTGCTTTTTGGCATCAGCCTCTCTGATGTCATGACAAATATCAAACTCCTCCAGCTGAACAAGTTTGGAGATAACTGCAGGCTAGGCCTTATCACTGAATGCCCTAAAGACACAGATACCCTTTAAGCTTGGCTGATGCAGAAAAACAACTGGTTCCAGAGCCATAGTCTAAAACTCAATGTGAAAAATACATAACCGTACCCTTTGCGAAGTTGGCTACAACTGGAAATTACCATGTTGATAATATACCCCAAAAAGTACATACATACATACATAGTGATCCGGGAATGCATGTTGACAGTAATTTGACTTTTGACTACAGCAGGTCTGCTGTTGTGAGAAAATCATTATACATTACAGAACTTATAAGTAAGGGCATGGCATTTCGGTCCAAGGAGGTCATTGTTGCACTGTACTTGACCCACATCAGACCAGTCATATAATACAATGTACCCTTTGGCATATACATGTCCAGGTGCTTGCAACAGATTGAGAGTCCACTAAGGTTCATCAAAGGAAGAGTAAAGGGAGTAAACAAAGTTCCAGTTTGGACCATCTAAAAGCTGTAAACCTGTACTTGATCTAAAACATATTGTTGCATGGTGATCTGTGTTGAACGTACAAGGCATCCTCTGATTCCACATTATTGGATTTGTTACACGTCCACAAAACAAATAATATCAGACATACTCATTCTAAGGGCCTAAACCTTGTCTGTGACATAAACATGAAATGTTGGAGGGACAGTTATTTGTCTCAAAGATTAGCCCTTGTTTGGAACAGGCTTCCCATCCATGTGAAGTAAAGCTTAACCCTAGCTTTATTGAAATGAATATTGGATCAGTGGATGAGAAATCACAAATGTACCCCTTGTTTGGCGCCTATATCCCTAAGGGACAGTGGGCAGCCTGTGAATGCTTGATGTGTACAGACCTATATCATAACCCTAATATTCCTTGGGATATTGACACATCAACATTATTCTGGTAAATTTGAGGTAAACATGGGTATGTTTAAAATGGCTTATGGGCTGATAGCCTAATAACCACCTAAGAACCTATGGACCGTTGGAAATTATACTGTTCTCATGCCTTCTGTGTTAAAACTCTGTTTCATCTTAGAATAGGTCATTTAGCTTTTTCATCTTCATTGTCTCCAGAGTTTTAATATTTGATAGATGTGCCTTTCATAGAAGACAATTGTAGAAAGTTTTGTTTTATTAGTTTGAAAATACATATGGCCTGACATTTCTTCTTTAGGAAAATTTTAGTAGTAATCCTGCTTGAAGCATGACCCTAGTACGTAGCTGAATGAGCTAGCATTCTAATGTAGAAAAATAAAACACATTATAAATGTTCTAGTTTGGGTTTTCAAAAGATTATTGGCAGAAGTAGAAGGTACTATATTCACAGTACTATAATTTCCAAATAAATTTGGCAATTATAGACATCCATTGAGGGTATATACCACAGCAGGGAAATCAAAGTTCAGTAAATTGGTGCTTACTAATTGTCAACAGTCTCATTCACTTCTGCACCCTAGTGTTTAATATGTAGAGGATACGGTTATTGTTTTGTAGATTCTTATATTAAATTCATTATTGTATGAGCAATTTATAGTCCTGAGTTACTTACTAAAAAATATTTGTAGAAAAAAAACATGGCAGACTACATCTAGTACAGAAAAAAAGAAGGTACTACACAGTAAGCTGAGGTAATTTATATGCCATATGCATCATCCGGGTCTATAGCAGATTATCAAAAGTTTTATTTAGCGAACGCTCACATGAGCGAAAACGCTGGAAATCGAAAGGGTGTTTGTGGGGTCATGGTACAGTGAGGAGTGGGATATTTGCCCTTTCCTCACTATAGTGCGATCTCGGAGTTGGAATATATAGTTAGCGGGGGGTGGGGGGGCACAACCCCCCCCCACAATAAAAAGTTTGATTTCCAGCATTTTTGCTCATGTGAGCGTTCGCTGAATAAAACTTTTGATAATCTAATATAGATGCCATCATCCTCACTATAAGAAAATCTCCTGATAAACAGAAGAGTAAGAGATAAGATCATTAGCATATATGCTACTGGAGCCAAGTAATAAAGCAGTCATCTGTAGGTAGCAAAGAAGTATGTGAAATGCACTAGTGTACATTTTGCAGAAACAACCTAGCTTAAATATGTCAGATATTAGCTTTATCAACTAGTCTCAGAATCCATCAGTCTTTATATTTTGTCTTAAGCTTATAAATTTGGCAAAAGATGACATGAAAAAGTCATCATCCAGGCAGGCATAAAGGTATCTTGTGTCCAAACTGCTTCTACAATCTATGTTTTACTTTCAGATAAGACATTTCTTCATTCTGGTAACCCGAGGGCCTAGTTTAATCATCACAGAAAGGGTGGTATCTGTATCTGCCAGCATGGATACTTCTACTTATTAAAGTAACTTGTTCCCAGGGAAGAGAACCATCCACTAGGCCTTTTCATTTAAACTGCATCTTTTATGACACAGAGCTAATGTACGTACTTTATGAAGCCATACTTTCATGTCCTGATTGTTGATGTGTATACTTGTATTACTTTGGGGGACTTTAGTACTTCTGCTACCTATTCTCTACATACTTGGACTGCAGGAATAGGGCTATCTCCCCCTCACTTGGATATCCAAACTGCCAATACTGAATAATCACAAGATTACATGCTGTCATGGTTATCCAAGTCTCTCGCATCTCTTCAGGAGAGAATTCTTGACATTCTGATGGTTTAGTCTCAGTTGTCTGTATGGCAGTATTTAGTAGAGTCAGGAAACAAGTTAACGGAAAACTCCACCTTCTCCAATAGTTGGGCTCAACTTTTATTTTGCTTTTCTCCTTTCAATATGGTTTCAGTATTATGAAGGTACCAGAAACATGCTTATACTTTATAAACTTTAATTTCCTTGGTTGGAATAAAAGGAAGGGAAAGACCATCCACTTTTTTCTTTTAAGCTTAAACTTCTCATATAATTTGCCGAGAAATGTGTCTGTGCCTGCATTACATACCACAGAGGCAGAGAAGTACGTAGCCAAATACTGCTGGCAATCTTATATGGGTAATTAGTTCTGCTTTTGTCAGGAGCTCAGCAGCTGCTGTAAAAAAGACAGAGGTGTGAAACGGTTTTACACTGTTTTATTGTAGAGAGGTAGAGAACTGCTTCAATGTAGCCATGCCTTTCATAGCAAAACAGAGCAATTAGATCAGTCAATGGTTCAAAGGCAGTTGTCACCTCTTCTGACAAATTTACATAAGCAGCATCACAGTATTGAAATGCTAAGCTTTGAACTTTAAATGTTTGCCATGAAAATTCAGAAAGTATTTTTCTTGTAATTTTTTTATCGGTATCACCACATTTATCATTTTCATGCCCTTCCACCACAATAGGACAAAACTGCCCAAATCAGGATTTCTTTGCAGGAAGTTAGACAGATGGAAACCCTATCAACTAGGTGCACTGATACTGTTGATAAGAACGTATTTTATGCTTTCTTGTGACACCTTCCAGAAGAGGATGCATATCTAGTGCATAGATTCTTGGGAAGAGATATCTTCTACTGACTCTGAGTCAGTCTTTACACAAGTGGAGTGCATGAGTATTTTCTAGTCAGCAAAGGAAATGTAACAACTGATGACAACCACGATATACAGTTGAATTTACTTTAGCTTACATGTGCTATGTGCTCTTTTATTAAAACATTAGGAAAGGGAAATCTGAAGTGCTTTAACTATATATCTATATAAATAAATAAATGAATGACAGAAAATAAAAATCTTTCTACTGCTGGCACTGGGGAACAGAATTACTTTCAATTTACTTGCAAAACTCCAACTCCCACTCCAAACTCCACTAATGACAACAAGGACATTGCCTCCCAATTTAATCACCATTTCACAGAATCTACATCTAGCCAAGAACAAGCCAACCCATAACCCTACCAAAGACCCTGACAACATCCCATCCTTTACTCTCTCACCTGTTCCTACCTCTACAATCAAAAGACTCCTCCAAAAACTGAAACCTACCACCCGTGCCTCTGACAATCTACCAGCCAAGTTCCTAAACATAGCTGCTGAATCCTTATCCTACCCTATATCTGTACTTATTAACCACTCCATAGAAGAAGCATATGTCCCGCAACTCTTGGAGGTAGCTTACATTATTCCACTTCACAAAGGCGGAAGCTCCTACGAATACTCTAACTATCGCCCCTTTGCCATTCTATCCCCCTATCTAAAATACTCAAAAAATGCTTACATTATCAAGTAATGCAATTCCTAAACTCACATAATCTCCAATCCCCCACTCAGCATGGCTTCAGGCAGCACCACAGTACAACAGCCACTCTGCTTTCTTTCACCAATCTGGTCAACTAGCACAGAAATAATAATAACTTTGTATCTGCAATATTTTTAGACCTCTCCAAGGCATTTGACATGGTCTCACATTCCATACTACTAGCCTCCCTAGCCTCCCTATCCTTTGCCCCTACCTTGATAGCCTGGTTCAAAAGCTATCTGTCAGAAAGGCAACAATCTGTCCAGTGGCAAAGTGTACTATCGCCCTCACTCCCAACTACTATAGGCATACCACAAGACTCGATATTGGGCCCATTTCCTTTTTCCATATTTACCAGCAATCTCCATACCACCACACAGCATGCTTCACTCATTCATTACACCGACGATTCAACACTTATATGTTCTGCTCCATCTAAGGCAACAGCAACTCACCCAGGAATCCATTAGCTCCGTGGAAAGGTGGATTACTCAGATCTAATTTATCTTAAACCCTAACAAAATCAAATTGCAACAAAACCATGTCTACCCCTCTATCCTTCACTATCTCTTCTAAAAATGGAACTATCATCTCTCCCTCTGATCATACCAAACTCCTAGGCATTGAGATTGAGAAAAATCTACTATTTGGTGTCCATGTTTCACAAACTATCAAAACGGTCCATAAATAAATGGGAACTCTATATAGACACAGGAAATCCCTCTCTAAACAAGCAAGGATTACCCTAGTGTAGACTCACCTATTGTCCACGCTAATGTATGCTGCACCAATTCTTACTCAGATTAGAAAACTTGACCTTGCCAAACTCGAATCATGCTATAATAAAATCGCAAAGTTTGCAAGCAACTCCACCTTTAGAGTCCACCACTGCCAGGCACTAAAAGAACTGCAATGGCTGGAACTCCCCCAGCTACTAAACTATCACCAGCTAGTCATTGCCTTCAATGTGATAAGACATCCTGAAAGAACTCTTGATCTTTCCCAACTACTTAACCTCTATAACATAAATCATCCTCTCCGCTCTTCCGACAAATCCCTCCTCTGCATCTCAAAGGCTAACAATTCTGCAGGAAAAGCACTATTCTCCCACAGCATAGCTAAAACCTGGAACAATCTTCCTTCTGCTCTGATCTCTGCCTCAACTACTACTCTCTTTTAAAGCTCACTTAGATCACACTTACAAAATAAATGCCATGTATTACTTAAGTCCCCCTTTCTGTCTCTCTACAGACCTCTCCTTCAAGTTTCACCTATTGTAATACATACTACAGTCTAGGATATTAATACTGCTGAATGAGGACAGGGCCACAGATATGCACGATATGCAAGAGTACTACCCTGTAGCACAATACCCTGAAGTACTGGGCATCATAGATTGTACACATATAGAAATCAAGGCACCACCATGGGAACAGGGAAGCATCTACATAAATAGAAAGTGTTTCCACTCCACTAACTGCTAAGTCATGTGTAATTCTAAGGAAATCATCTTGAATGTATGTGCTTGCAGCCCAGGCAGTTAACATGACTCACATATCTGGCACACCTCCGAGCTGTATCAGATGTTCACTAGGGTGATATCCCACAGGGTCATTTACTGGGGGTGCAGGTTATGCACTAGAACTGTGGCTGATGACCCCCATCAGAAATACACACACACCCACTGAAGAACGCCATAATGAGGCACATGTTCAAACCAGAAATATCATAGAGCATGTGTTGTGCTGCTGAAGTTGAGGTCCTGCTGCCTAGATACATCGGGGGGGGGGGGGGCTGCAGTATAATCCACATACATGTATTGAAGTCTTCACCATCTGTGCCATGCTTCACAACATCATCCTGTGAAAAAAAGCTTCAGCAGGATCAACAAGAGAAAGGGGCACACATCCCACCACCAATAGCAAGGTCACTACAGCCACACACAGATGAGAAGTCAGAGGGGGAACCAGCAGCTACTGTGGGTGTAGGCAGATGTATGCATGATCAATATGCCCTTGCATTGGCTAAGAGTCAATGCATAGAACACCCACTCACAACCTAAGGGACTAAAATCTTCATCATACGCACATACATACAGTAATATTGATGCCTAACAACTCTCACAACCTTTATCTACCTATGTAATGGCTGTGTACTCCTAGCATCAGTGAGACTTATCCGTAAACTAAAGCTGTAGTAACTGCTGGATTTACAAGATGTGTTGAATCTGGAATGTTAAAACAGAATTGTGTAATAAAACAAATGAATGGCATATCCCTGAATGTTGTTACTTGGTAATGTAAGTAAGTAAAAAGTGAGTGATTTGTACAGAAATTACTTTAACATGTGACAGCAGACACTTATGTGAATACATGTGTCCTCTATCAAGTAATAGGCCTCAGGTATCAAAGATTCATACAATACATTCATACCTCTTAAAAGTACTGATGGTCACCAAATGTCCTCGGTTTGGCCTTGCACTTTTGTACTCGAAAATCATTAAAGAGAGAAGTTAGAAAGTAATGAGACACATTTTGGCAGACTTCATAACCTTCAGAAATTTCTTAAAAATACTGATGCAGCAAAAAAAAAAAAAAAAAAAAAAAAAAAGTTTTTGATTCTATCAACTGTCTTTCTAAGATCAAAACAACGTCACAAACACAGATATACTAAGCACTAAGTCAACTGTGCACCCTGAGCATCAGACACAAAGCTTATGTATCCCTGAATCCAAAAGAGAGAAAACAAGGATACGGCACAGCTATCATCACTTGTACATGTTGTTGTGTGTGTGTGTGAGGGGGAGTGCAGGAAGCCTAAGCTGACACAAAAGGTAAGTGAGTGCGTGTGAGTAAGAGAGAGAAACAGGCAGACTTTTGGATAAAGTACCCAATGGCCACTGAGACAGAATAAGCCTTAAGCCTCACAGCTGAACTGTGTAACTGATGTGTGTGTGTGTGTGTGTGTGTGTGTGTGTGTGTGTGTGTGTGTGTGTGTGTGTGTGTGTGTGTGTGTGTGTGTGTGTGTGTGTGTGTGTGTGTGTGTGTGTGTGTGTGTGTGTATATGTGTGTGTGTGTGTGTGTGTGTGTGTGTGTGTGTGTGTGTGTGTGTGTGTGTGTGTGTGTGTGTGTGTAGGTCTTCCAGGCATAATTGGTGTGTAAGTGTCTGCAAGACAGCCAGTCTCAGTGCTACCTCTCGGTCTTGGTATGGTAGACAGGTGTGAGCCATGCATGGTAGAGGTGGCAGTTCATTGTTGTCATATCCAACCAAGAGAACTGTCTCTGCCAGGAATTGGACTGGCACATCCACACCCATGGTCAGATGCACTGCTACTACCTGAATGTGACGGATGTCAGCTGGACGAGCTCTCCACATGAAGATGCCCAGGACCACAACACCATAGCCTTCCACGTCTGAGTGTGGACACTTTAACCACTGATGGAGCAGTGGCAATAATGTCACTATGGAAGCATGATTGGGCACAGCCACATAGGCTAACATCAGATGATGTGGATGACCTACACTCACGTGGATGCCTTTCCCCTCCAACAAGACGTTCCTTCAGAGACACTGCCCATTCCAACGTGTCATTCATCCAATTCATTGAATAGGCAACTTGGCAGTGGCAGTCATGCATGTTAGCCTGTGCCACATCTGCAAGCCTAAGCATTTGTCTGAAGGAGCTATTGCAATGTACTTGCACCTCCATGATGGCCCTAAACATACATCAAGTGGCATGGAAATACACACTCTATATCAGTTGGAAGATGGTCAGCAGGCCTCCTCCAAGCACCCATAACAACCCTCCTGTGTGGCTATGGTCAGAGTCAACAGATAGTGAAGCTGTGGTAACCACACTACGCTGATCGAGTGTTTCACCCTCCACCTGTCCAATGTCTGAGGGCTCACGGGAATGGGTTGGCATAGGCCTATTGACTGTGTCTGATGGAATTACAGAGGATGGCTGAATGTCAACCTCAATGTAAGATTCAACCTTTGTACCCCTGACTGTGCCTCTGTTTAACCACCATCATCATCAGAGTCTGCTGATACTCTGACATCAAATGATAGGAGTCCCACATTTCCACTCTTGTGATCACTTGTGATAATAAACAACAAACACAGGAAAGAAATTAATACCTACATTACTATATTACAATATATGCTAACAAACTAACAGTGGTACCACTATTACAGGCAGTACAGCAATACGCACAACAGTCCTGACATCCACATCACAAAATGAATATTTCTTTGAACTGCTCATCAGTACTGACATAAAAATGCCTGGCTTACCATGTCCAGATAATTGTATGCTATCTATGGTGGATTTTTCTGGAAGAAGTTAAGCAAAAGGTAAGGACAGCATCATCACAATGGACAGTAACACAGGATGTTAAAACTTTTTTACCTTTATATGTCCATTAACAATATTTTCTACAAGAATTTGGATGACACGTCTACCCCATGCCCATGTGTAATCAACCAGAATGTGTTGTTAAATGTATCAATTTACAACTACCCCCCCAAAAAAAAAATAATAATGTTGGACAGAACTTAAGTATTGCTGTCAATATTAATTTTATTTATTAATTTATTTGTGTTTGTTGACCAAGAAAGTCCACTTGGCTGAAATGATCCCATTTTCAGTGGAGGCCTGGGGAGAAAAGCTCCACAAACAAAATACAAGATAACAGAATTTCAGTGAAAGGCCTAGTGAGAAAAGCTCCACAGACAAAAATACTAGATAATAGACAATAGTTAGAAAATGATTTACAAAGTGTGAAAAACATGCATCTCAGTTATACTGTTATACAATTATATGGCTAAGAAAGTAAGACAACTTTACAAGTCATGGCAGTGTAAACATTAAAAAAAATGAGCTAACAAGATATACAAACAATAAATTTTTAGTCGTACAATCAAATGTATGCAGGTGAGGGTAAATATGCTAGAGGGTGCATTTCCTAGGTGGTACTTAAGTTAGGTGGGTAATGATGAGTATGGGGATGGGTGAAGCTAAACAGGCTATCAGGTAATAGAGGAGCCATTGAGTAGAGAGATACTGTTGTAAAGAAAATTTGAATGGAGTTACTACTAAAGGCCCGGAGAGCAGGTCGAAGTGTGTTCCAGAGTTAAGCAACAGTAAAAGAGCATAGATATTGACCAGTTGAAAGTTTTGGGCTGTCAGCTTGGATAAGGGATTGATTTTCAGATCTGAGATGCCTATTGGGTTGATAAAGAGTCAAAAGAGAAGCAAGGGCTGGGCAGTCAAGTCGTTTATAGATAATTTTGTGTGCAGTAGATAGCTGTATGTAGGTAAGATGTTGTGGGAGTTCTAAACAGTTCAGAGATTGTAGTGAACAAGTATGATGGGATGAATATTTAGCATTAGTTACAAATTTAGCAGTTTTGTTGTAGGTTCATAGGTTCATAGGTAGGTACTAGGCTATTGGCCCAAGGGCCTACATAATCCTAGCCAATAAGGTTCCCTGGCTTATGCCACCCAAGAAAGTTATTTTCCTGTGCCACTATCGAGCAGTGACTCAGAAGTGATCCCCGGGGTGTATTTCCTATTTCCCATCCACTCATCAAGATTTTTCTTGAAGAGTGCTAAAGAAGAACTTTGCTTGACATAGATGGGTAGCCTGTTCCAGAGTATGGGAAGTCTCTGGGACAGGAATCTATCCCTCTAGCACGTCCGGTTTATTGTTGTGACAAGGTTTAGGTTCCTAGAACATGTAACTCGGAGGGATTGGGATTTCTGTAGTGTAGCATGTCCAACAGCTCTGGGTTTGACATAGCTTTATATGTTAGGCAGAGATCACCTCGGAGTAGGCGATATGCTACGGGGTAAAGCTGGAGTTTTTTGAGAAGGTCAGTGTAGGGCATTTGTTTGAGGCCAGTGATCCTCTTTGTGAGGTACTTCTGTGGTCTTTCCAGCTGCTGCAGATGTCTTGTGAGGTACATTCCAAAAGGGGCATTGTACTCTATAATGGGTCTAGTGAGTGTCGAGTAGAGGGCAACAATGACCTTTTTTTCCTGGATGAGAACCCTTTTATGATGAGGTGTGCCATGTAGAATATTTCCTAACTACTGTGGTGATGTGACTATCAAAAGAGAGACTACTGTCCACCCGGGTCCCAAGGTCTCTTATCACACATTCAGTGTTAGGTAGATTGCTGCCTATGTGGTAGTTCATGGGTACAGAGTTTTTACCAAAGGGGATGCCACTGCACTTTTTGGCATTGAGCTTGAGGCCATGGCTCTGACACCAGGCATCAGTCTCAGCGAGGCCTTTCTATAGGATGTCCACATCATTTGGGGACTTAACTGTGGCTCCTAGTTTGCAGTCAACTGCAGACTTCATTAGCCAGAGGCCTTCTGTGTTAGCCTGTACTTCAGAGAAGTAGATACCAAACAGGAGAGGTCCCGGAACTGAACCCTGTGGTACTCCACTTGTCACTGGTTTGAAGTCAGATTTGGAGTCTGCAACTTTTACAGTGTGGATTCTGTCAGTGAGCCAGTTGGCAACCCATCTTGTGATGTATGGGTTTATTCCTAGTTTAATGAGTTTAGCTATAATTCCAAAATGGGGATGGTATCGAAAGCCTTGGCGAGGTCAAGGTAGGCTGTGTGAACCACCTTACCCTAGACTGCCTCAAAGAAGTCGCTCAGGTTCAGGATGCATGATCTGCCTTTCACAAACCCGAATTGGGTGGGATCCAGAGTTTGGAGGTTACCAATGTCTTTGTTTATGAGTTCCATGATGATACGCTCCATGGCCTTGCAGACCAGGCTCGTCAGGCTAATAGGGTGATAGTTCCTGGGATCAGTGGTGGCTCGCCTTTTGTGGAGTGGATTAACTATTGCTGTGCACCATTCAATGGGCACAAAGCCTGATGCAAAGCTATTATTGAACATGGTGCTTAGATGGGGAGTCAGTTCATTCTGAAGTTCATGTAAAACGCAGCCTGGGATGTTGTCCAGTCCCATGGATGCTGTGTTTTTGGCTTTAGAGAGTGCAGCTTTTACCTTTGTAGTTGTGATTACAGGGACTCTGCATTCTTCCTTTATAGATCTAGATATAGCAGATGTCTATCTTAGTTTTTAAGCTTGACTGGATATATTTAAGAATGGGAGAGCCATAGAGGAGAGAAGAAAGAAGAAATGTTGAGGCAAGAGTTTGTCTAGTGGAGTAATTTAAAAAGTGTTTATGTCTGTATAGGGTGCCAAGTTTTTACTATTTTTTTTTAATATTGTTGTGGGTGTGTTGCTCAAATGTTAAATTTTCATCTGTGGTAATGCCCAGTAGGTTGGTATAGGGAACAACCTCTATGTCTGTTTTGTTATAGAAGTTAATGATAAATTTAGATTTGTCAATAATGTTGTTTTTTGGGGGTGAAGAGCAGGAGCTTGGTTTTGTTAGGGCTAAAGGCAATGTGGCTGTTGGTCATTCAGGTTTCTGTTATGGAGAAAGCATTTTGGTTCTTAGCCAGAAGCTCTGATTCTGAGGTGGCGGAGCAGATGATTGTAGATTCTTCTGCATATTGAAATACTGAAGCATGAGTAATGGCAGAGGGGAAGTTATTAATAAAAATGATGAAAAGGAGAGCTATTTACTATACAAGAAGTATTTCAAAATTGGGATAGGTAAGCCTACTTGGAAGCTCCTCCTGGGACATAATTGTTCTTCCAGAAACAGCAGCACCAACATCAATCACATGCTCTTGTTCACTTTCCAGTGAGCTGGTTGGATCCCTGACAGTAGACAGAAACTCTTTCTTTGGTGTCAGTGGTGGCTCTGTAGCAGCTGCTCTCTTCCGGGCTGATGAAATAGTGTCAGTAGCCCTATGGTGCACCTGATCATATGTCCTGCTCTGGCCAACTACTGTGTTCACATCAACCACTATCTGCTACCAAATGTGCATTCTGCCCAACATATCCCCATGTCCCTTCTCAAGCAGAAGGACACCTAAATGCTACCACAATAACTTAATTCTCAGGATCACTGAAGGGGGTTTTCGGGGATTGGGACACCTGAGTGCCATAGTCCTATGTGACATAAACCACAAAAGGAAAATATACATAAGTATCACATAAATAAAAGTCCTACATACACATAATGCATAATAATGTAGTATTTCACTATTACCCATTGGAGACACATAAAAGAGTCAAGATATTCAAATATAAAACATTGTATTATATGGTTGTAACATATTACAATCATACACAAAGCAAGGTTGGATACAAAACAAGGAGAGTAACAATAGCAAATTTTGTTTGTGCCAACCCAGAAATTGAACTAGGCTCCCCACCTCAAAACAACAGGCAAATGACACATTTTGCTAACAAACCATCAGTCAGCTGCTAAAAATGCTATGAAATACACTCTCCCTGAAATGTATACACATTTACCACAGACTATTCAATTTTATGCAATTGCCAGTCATGTCTGCTTAAGGCCAGCACTCCCCTAGAGGTGTGTATGGGTCATCATAGAAGGCTAACCCCCCTGTGTCATTGACAATATAAGACATTTACATTTCAAGGAAATAACAACAGAAGAGAGAGTAAAGAGAAAAAACAATTGCAAAATTAGTGCTTCTGATGAGATTTAATAAGGATGTGCATCTGAAAAGGTAAAATGCCCTGATAAATGTCAAACATGCCTATGCCATCGTACACTTCTAAGAAATGAATACAGATAACAGAAGCATTTGCTAATGCATTTATATATATATATATATATATATATATATATATATATATATATATAAACACACACACACACACACACACACACACACACACACACACACACACACACACACACACACACACACACACACATATGTATATATGGATCCCCTTCAGAAGCTTAAAGTTTAAAAACTTTGAACTGCAAAATGCTGAGACCATAAGATAGAAGTTTTGAAACTTTGAATGTTTTGAATGCAGATGGCTGTACAGCATAGAACAGGATATTTACTGTTTTCCTCACTGTAGAGCGATCTTGCAGTTGGTATATTTATTTAGCAGGTGGTGTGCGGGAGCAGGGGAGCTTGCCCTTCTGCAAAAATGTAAAAAGAAATTGTATTTATTTTTTTTATTACGTTTTTGAAGTTTCAAAACTTCAGTCTTATGGTCTTTTGAAGTTCAAAGTTTTGAAACTTCAAGCTTCCAAAGTAGATCCATATATTTATAGGTTCATAGGTTCATACTAGGCTATCTGCCCTAGGGCATTTATAAGCCTAGCCAGAATGTGTTTGGCTTTCGCCACTCATTTTAAATTAATTTTGCTATGCCCTTTTTTGAGGTTAGTATACTGTGCCTCTGTCTAACAGTGACACAGAAGTGATACCCGAGTTAAATCTACAATCTCCCATCCACTCATCAAGATTCCTCTTGAAGAGAGTCAATGAGGGACTCTTTCTAACCTGGACTGGGATTTTATTCCAGAGTGAAGGGAGCCTCTGGGTTATGAATCTGTCCCTCCAGCATGTCCTATTTATTTCAGTGCTGAGGTTCAAGTCTCTTGAGCACGTAGCTCGATGGGATTTGGATTTTCTGAGGTGCAGCATGTCCATTAATTCTGGGTTGGACATGGCTTTATACGTCAGGCACAGATCGCCCCTGAACAGGCGGTATGCCACTGAGTAGAGCTGGAGTTTCTTTAACCGGGCAGCATATGGCATCTGTTTGAGCCCTTTGATCCTCTTGGTGAGGTACTTTTGGGGTCTTTCCAGGTCTTTTATATTTTAATAGTCTATCTATATCAATATCTATAGCTATATATATATATATATATATATATATATATATATATATATATATATACATAACACAGATTTTTCTTAGTGACATATATAGCTGAAAAATGCAAACATACCTTATCACGATCAGTAGTCTTCTGTGCAGATAAATCCCAAAGTAATATCTTCTTTTGTGTTATCCACATAAACAAGTCTCCTTACCTTCAGTAAATTCAGGGGTATGGGCACAGTTAAGATGCAAACAAGGAGTAAAGTCATTAGAATTGATGAATCCCAAATTCTTGGCTCCGTGTAGCACATGTAAACATAGTACAGGTACTCCCTCAGTGTTTGTTGGTGATGGATTGTAACTGTGAATGATTACTGGTAGGGAGAAGTAAAACACAACAGCAGTTCAGACTCCCTTACCTCTAGTTGGTGTCTCAACCAGGTTAGACTTACACAGTGTAGAATTAATTGTATCAGTGTTTTAAATGTAAGTAAGCAGCACACACTTCACAGTTTCTGTTTAGCAATATCCAACATCCCCTTCATATACTGACAACTGTATATTATTTCCATTTAATATCCTCACACATTTTAAGGACAATGATACAGAATGCCTTACAGACTGTGTGGTTCAGATAACTGGTCAGATAAGACAAGAATGAGCAACAAACACAGGGAGATAAGAAAGAACTGCATTTATATAAGCAATAGTAATAAATGGTTGTGTGGTCATTCCATACACTACATATGAAATTAATACATGTACAAATAACTGTCATATTTTTTTTTAGTGTTGTTAGTGATGATGCATTTGGTTGTATACAGAACAATTTTCATTCTTTGCTGCAAGGCTGTTTGTGTGGCAAACTGTGTTTTGAAGGTTTATTCTAGTGAAAGTTCAAATCCAGACCTGTCTGAAAATGTTTCATGTGCACCACCATAAATTTATGTGGTGTTCTTGATATAATAGATTTATTTTCTTCCTTTCTCATAATTTTCCCATTTTTTTAAAATGTCGATGTTTGTGAGGTGTGCAGCTTAATGCAAACTGGGTAAATTGAGAAGCGGAGAAACACAATGAATGTCATGTTTAGCTTTGCTTATCTCATTTGTAAAATGCCTAGCAGTGTGTGCAAAGCTGAACCTGTGACCTACACAGGAAGCTGACAGAACACGTGCAGTCAGGGCGTAGACAGTGTTTAAGTCATGAAGGATACATTGCTACAGTTTTTGCTTTCCATCACGCAACACTGCTAAGCGACATTTTGTGGCAGTTAGCAAAGTTCCCTATCACCTGCAGCCATTGAACACCTGCAGCCAGGAAGTAGAGAGTCAACAATTTCAAAATGAATACATTCTATTATTTCAATTGGGCATCATGCAAACATGCTAAGTGGTGTTGTGAGGTAGGCAAGTCGACAAAGCTAAGAATGAATAGGGAATTAAGCAACTGCTATTTAACTACTCCTGTGGTATCAGGTGTAAGTGTATTTTTCATGTTGTGACAGTTCAGTTTATAATTATGAATGGGAAAATATCCAAGTGTTATTGCAATATTGCTGTTGCAACAGGAATAATTGTAGGGCTTTCATACACATGGTCTTGGGTTTTAATACAGGAAATTCCATATATTTTTACTGTTATTCCATTTCACATCATACAAAAATCAGTGATAACACTTTATCCACAATTATAAAATAATGGAGCTTATTATTATACATATAAGGGATAAGACACCCTTACTGTGTTTTGAAGATTCAGATGCATGACTGAGGATGTACTGTCTACTATGTTTCTGTAAGTATAATTCTGCTATCTGGACTTGGTTGGCCTTCACACTTAAATGAGACACATATACAAATGAAGCTTTATACAAGGATGTTGTCAGGTCACACACATATATGGTTAACACCGCAATCTGTCATCTGTATTTATAAATGATTCATGACTATGTTTGTGAAATATTTCTTCTATGGCAAAGATGAAATATCACTGCTGTGGAAGAAAATGGTTTGTCCCTTATGCATAGGTTTTAATCCCATACTGTAAAAATCAATTTTAGCAGTGTATAAAGCCAGACAAATGTATCATGTCAAGAAATGTATGGCCTCAGTGCATGTCAGCAAAGTTAAATCACCTAACACTTACAGCAGCAGACAGCCCATAATTTAAAGTCAAGTGTTTTCACAGCAGCAGATAACCCTAAAACTGATGTCAAATGTCAGGTGAACTTTCCAGTTTCAAAAATTGCTTTCCTCTCTCTTTAGCACTGCCACTCTCTGCTTAACATATTGCAAATGCAGTTGGCATCTTTGCTTGGGTTGTTTGTGTACTACAGTAAACATAATAACAGGAATTGGTGGAAAATTATTATTTGCTATTGCACTGCTTTGGGATTAGACATGTCTGGTGTTAGAGGGGAAGATGCCCAATTTAGAGCACCAAGGTGACACATACAAAGGTTTCTGCAGCGGGGACTATTCTGGCTCTCAATACAAGTCTGAGGCTTGGAATAGTCAGGCCAAGGCTCTATCCAGTGTGACTGGTATCCTACTCACTGGAAAACAGTGTAGGTACCACTTCAGAAATCTAAAAAGGTGCAAAAGGGATACAGTCATCCAGTGGTTAGATGAGTTTCAAACTAACAACATTCCACAGTTGTGTAAGTATGGTAATTATGAGAATTTATAATACATAGAAAGCTAAATGTAGGCACGATTGGTATGCATAATGCTCTTCTGTTCTTTTCTATTCTTCTGACAGCTAATCCTAAAATAGTGGTCAATAGGCAAGCCCATGCTGATTGTCTGGAAAGACTCAGGGAAGCAAATGACATTGAAGCTTTAAAAGTTAATGAAAAATGTTTTTGTTCCTATGTTTATGTAAGCAAGCAATGTATATCCTAACTGTAAAAGCAAGTATGCATACATAAGTCTGTACACAGACCAACTTTAGGAGTCATGTGTAAGAATGTAGTCAGAGGGTGTAGGCTCAAATACCATGAGTAACAACTATACAATACTGCAATTGTTTATTAATATTACATACATTAAAATATATACAAGTGGCATAAATGCCCTGCTGTTAACTATAATCTGTAAAACTGGACCAAACATATCTGCAACATATGCACATTACAAGGATTAAGTTGAGCAATCCATAATTATACTTTGTAGTTGTTAGGAAGTGTGTCTGTCAGTGCTCTTTACACTATTCATTTCCATTTGGATCATTCTTGAAGTATATTTAAATGTAAAACTTCAGATAAAATAGTTGCATTATTGTGATAATGCATTGTATGTTGCATATGATGGTACTAATTTTACTTTTTTTCTTTCACCCCAAACTTTATTTCTTTATCCTATTTTCTATTATGTGTCATCAAAATGACTCCATATCATTCATCTGTAACAAATCACTAAATGTTTCACTGCACAGTGAGGTAGGCAAACCCCAGTGGCTCAGCCTGCCCCCATTCCACTGGCTCCAGCACTAATGCCCAGCACATTTAGGATCCAATCTGGCAGTACTGCCTCTGCTGCCCCTGCACTACCTGTGCCCTCAGGTAGCACTAACCCAGCAGCTGGTGCTGTGATACCCTCTGGGAGTACTGGTGGCGGTGGGGAATTCATCAGCTACCAGGAGATCCCAGGGTTAGTGTGTAGAGTTGTGTTCTGCACCATGTTGTATGCCTATGCTGGATGGAAAGGCTGCTATCCCTTATAGTCCATAGGAGGAGAAGAAGTCAAACACTCTAGCAGCCAGGAAGTAAGGGGAGGCGATGACAGTCCTGTGGATGAGGACTAGATTCTCACTGTCCCCATGCTTGATGGGCATGTGCTTGCATTTTTCCCTCCCTCACCCAAATCATGGTGCCCCTCCCAACCTTTTGCTTGCATTTGTTTCCTCACCTACCCAACTTACCTGACTTAGAAATACCAATGCCCCTTACCCAGCATTCCTCTCTTACTGAACTTAAAAAAAAAGGACACCTGTCCCATAAAAAAAATTGTCCCATACATAACTCTCCATTTTGCACATGTGTCTTCTTGACACACCTGATTTGGTCCAATTGGCTACACAACATGATTACATTGTTCTCACCCCTCTTTTTTGGAGGTGACGGTCCAAATTCAGCTAATATTTTGTACATATTTTCATTTTACACTGTTAAAGAAGTGGATAGCTCTGGTTCTTTCCTACCTCCCTCATGCACATTCTTGTACTGCTTTCCCTTTGTTCTTCCCCTTGCTTGAACCCATTTCATCCACTTTCCTATATACCCCATTTTAACACCTATAATCTGGTCAAAAAATAGAATCACACACAACACACATAAGCAAAAAAAAAAAAAACAAACAAACAATGGTGCCCATCACTTTTTCACCTCTAAAATGTTAATACTACAAACTAGTAAATCCAAAAAGGAAGAAAAACAAACGGGAAGCTAAAAAAATCCACTTTTTTATTTCACATTAAGTGCAGTATGGCATCTCTAATGAAGTCCTTAGTAGTGGGATGAATGTGAAATAAAAAAAGTGTTTTTTTTTAGCTTCCCATTCGTTTTTCTTCCTTTTTGGATTTACTTTTTTGCTTCTATGTTTGTACATTCTTTGGCATCAGGTACCAATGCCAAGTGATGGTGAATGTCTCTTCAATGGTGCAGTTATCTCCATGCAATGCTGCTGCACTACATCAACACACAGTAACACACTGGGAGCAAACACCCTGGCTTTGGCTAAGAGACAAAGCATAGCACATTAACTGACAACCGAGGGACCAACACCTTACATATATTATAATTGATACCAGGCAACTCAAACATCTTTACCTATCCATGTATTGGCTGTATACTGCTTGCATCAGACAGAGTCAGCCCTGAACTACAGTTGTGTCAACTGCTGCATTTCCAGGGTAACTCTGTAACCTATACAGTAGTCTACTGGATTATTATGGTATGTCAGTGTATGTATGGACCAGGTACATTATGCAAGTAACTATAGTGGGCTAGTTAGACAGAAATGACATCCACATGCGACTACAGATACCCATTCCACTAACATGTTTTCATTTCTCCTCAGTAGGCCTCATGCATGTGATATTCATGCAGTCTTACTGCAATAGATTACTGGTATGATACATCATTATAGTACAGCACAAACAGACTGATAGTCTATAGAACACAAATTATTGATACCTCACATCCACAAGAAGTGGACACTTCTAGAATGGAACTATGAGTGCCATCACACAAGTTGATTGCCTTAGTCCTTTAAGCAACAGAAGCTGCTTGACTGACAGGGGGTCATTCATCACACAATCACCTGCATAATATA
>NC_056735.1:1934636198-1934771198 GCF_019279795.1 Protopterus annectens | reverse complement strand
TGTGGTGGGGATAGGGGAGTGCAGTTGTCACAGAACACGGCCAACAGGTTAGCTATGTCTACAGGCTCATTATTTGTGGTATCATTATTTACAAGTTTGGCAACAATGTGGGCCTTTCCTTTTATTTTATACATTTATACATGTAACTACACAATGCCTTATGGTTGTCATTTGTGGAGGAGGCTATTTTTTCCCATACCTTGTTTTGTTGAATTCACAACAACACTTATTTGCTTGTTTAAGCTGAGGAGGGATTGCTACCATTTTAGGTGAGCTCTCTCCCTCCTAATGTGAGACACCAATGTCTATCTCTTATTCTAAAGCCTGCTAATGGAAGTTCTCCACCAAGCAGGTTCACTGTGCCATGAGAAGCCTCTTTTGCCCCTGTCAGATACAGGTGAGTCAATGCAGTTGTACAGGTGCTTATATAAAGCATTGGTGTAGAGCTCAGCATGGTTGCCTGTTCCATCTGACAGGGTGGTGCAGTCAAGCTATTTATACTATCCCATAGTAGGCTATAATTTGCTTTGTTGATTATTATTACTTTATATGCTGCAAGTTGGGAGGGGAGTCAGGTGTGATACTTCCTTTGAATGAGACCAATTTTTTTTGTCAGATCTCACTAAGGAGGACCTCACAGTGGAGGATCTACACTGGTCACCGATATTGGTAAGCACCCAATCTAGTACATTGCCTTTCCTTGTGTGAATGTCAACCCACTGGTCCACGGGATTGTAGTTAAGAAAGTCGACTTACCTCTGGGCAAGTGAGTCTGAGCATGAGTAAACTACCCAGTTGGTGGGTAGTTAAAGTCAACCAAAACCATCTTGTTTTGATGTATCTTGATAGATTCAAGTAGATCCATTGAAGTACAGTGAGTGTCCTGATTCATGGAGCTGCTTCTGTAGCTAGCAATGGCTAGATTAGGTGACCTACAAGCAGTCAAAAGCACCTGCAGCTTCACCAGGGAATCATACTATCTAACCAATTTGAATGTGTATCTGTCCTTAATGAATATGTATACACCACCTCCATTACTTTGCACACTTTAAGTTTAAGGTCTGAACATGTGGAGGGAGGTGTAGCCTGGTATGGTTGTGGTGCTCTCCACAGCCTTGACCCAGGTGTCTGTGACTGCACAAATGTCTGCATCTTCCAAGGTGGGTACAACTTCCTCTGAGTCGAGTTTAGTGGTGACATTCCCAGCATTTAGCAACATAATTGTGATGTTGTTTGTAGATGGTGTTTTCTCATTGGAAAGTTTTTCCTTGTGACACCACTTAAAAGATGCACTTTGGGGGGGGGTGGGGTGGCAACAGCTATGGCCAGTAGCCAATATCAATGGGGTGACAGGAGAAGACAACCTCTGGTAAAGCATTGAGATCTGTTCAGCAGATAATCCCAGGCTGACAGATAGTGGATCCCCTTACATTGACACCACACACTATGGCAATTATTGATGTCAATCATTTCCATTTGTACTAAGGCATCATCCTAGGTGGTGAAGGGCATATATATCTGAGACACATAGTCTGTCAGCCCAATCATGTCTCTGCATACAGTTCAGAGCAGTATGTCTCTAGTCGTACACACCAACAGGAACTATAATGCAGTCATAACAGTACCTGATGTTGACAGACTTGAGTGCATGTGTGATATGGTGTATCCTGGCACTTCACAGAAACCTGACTGTGACCTTTCCCTTATATAGCCTGGTGAGAGGCATATCAGTGTGTCTCATGATGTAATCACCTATAAGTAATATGTTTGATTTTGTGTATTGCTATAGGTGTTTGACTGGTGAGACAGTGGTGAGTGAGCTATTATGTGTACTGAGTTCTGCAGAGTTATGATTATGTGTAGCGAGCTTGCATTTGGGTTTCTGAGGTGCCTGGTGTTTACTTATGTGTCTGGTAAAGATCTCCTCACATGTAGGTATGTGTGATGTGGGTTTGGATGGGGTAGAAGGTGCTCCTTCTAGGCATTTATTTCTCTGCAGTCATGGTCACTGTCATTTGCAGAAGATTGAAAATTAGGAGCTGTCATTGCATCCCACACTGACTCAACAGTTATCCAAGATGGGCTTACACAGACATTCAGTTGTTGTCAGAGCCATGGACTAACAGTAAATACCAAGGAATGCACAATGTTATCCCTTGGGAATTCATCCACGCCTGGTAACTATTGACCACACACCTCCAACAGTTGACCCAGTAGACAGGGAATGAGGGACATAGAGATAGTGATCTAGCCTCTAACTGTCATGGGATGGAAATATTTGGAGATGCGTTCTATGTTATGCAACCCATCAAGAAAGGTTTGGCATGTAAATCCAAAACAGTCATTGTTTCACTGTATTCAGCATTCATCACACCTAACACTGAGTGTAATGCCACCATTGGTATGTAGCTAACCAGGCATATCTGTGTCACATCCACAGAGGTTCTACAGTAAGCTGATACACAGTGTATATAACATGTCCTATGCAGACCATGTCAGGTTTGTAATTGTGTATTCTGTCTCTGACATGCTTTGGAGAGTAGGTGTATACCTGCCATGCAGGGAGGTGTCAGACCACACTGTGTACCTCCTGCATATCCAAGAAAGGACTAGCACAATAATTACTTCTCCAACACAACTACACCCTGACTGTAGCATAAACAGGACATGCCTGGCAGACAGTATTTAGCTCAGACACTACACCCAATATGAAACACAGTTCTACCCTAACGCAAATCACCTGCAAGTTACATGACAGGATGGGGAGCACAACAATTATAATTGATTTAGGACAAATATCTCTAATGGACACAGGGAAACTGTGGATGGTTCACCTCACATGCCATGGCTTGTCCATGTGTCAGCTCCCAAAGTCCTGCTTACACTTATCAAGGGTATCAGACCTTGTCAGAGTTTAGGAATGCGTGGCTAGGATGAAAGATGCCCTTGTTTTTATTAGTCTATTATGTGCATATGAAACCATGCAGCCATACAACTATGCTCATTTAACTTTCTGTTGACATTTTTCTTCTCTGCTGTCATTCCATCCTGTGCTCTGACATTGATGAGTTTATTGTACATATAAACCCAGAGCTGTGTCATACACAGTTCTGAAAGTGAGACATAAGCAGTGCCATGATACACCTTTCATTGTGTGACTACACAGCCATTACAACATGATCCAATGTAACATACACAACATAACATGGTTTACACATTACAAATGGCAGTGTTCAAACTGTGTAACTGACAAGTAGCATGTCAAAGGAAACAATGGATGAAACAATACATATTAATTTAGACCGTCACCCTGTGCATTGGACATGTAACTGCAATTCCCTGTGTTGATGAGAATGATGAAAGGGATATGGCACAGGTACCATCACTTGGACAGAGTGTTGTATGGGGGTGCAGGAGGCCTAGGCTGACCCAATAGGTTGGCAAGCATGTGTGGAGGTAGAAAGGGGAGCAGGCAAGATGGACTACGTAAATGTGGCTGCCATGTGTGTCTGCAGGTGACATGAGTGTGACAGTGGTGTGTGAGTGTCTGTGTTCACAGCCAAGCTCAGTGCTAGCCCTACGTGAATGTATGTTTGACAGCTTTGAGCCCTGCATGGTAGAGATGACAGTTCACCATCCCTGCCCCTGAACATGAGAACTGTCTCTGCCAGGAATTGCACTGGCATCTCCATGCCCAAAGTCAGATGCTGGGTTACTACCTGAGGGTGACTGCTGTCTGCTGGCACCGTGTCCTCCCCAGGACCACACAGGACCAAGATTCCATAGCCTGCTACATCTTGGTATGGACAGCACACTCCCCTCTGGAGCACTGAATGTACTGCCACCACAGGAGCATGATTGTGCATGGCCACGTGGACCTCTCAGCAGATGTAGTTGCTGATCTACTTCCACGAGTCAGACACTCAACTCCAGATAGATGTTCCATCACAGACAATGCGTCCTTCAAGGCAGATAGTGTGTGATCTATCTTAGACCAACATCTTTCCATTGCATAAGTCAACCGATCCAAGATATGAGCAAAACAGTGGAGGCAGTCATGGATGTCAGACTGTGCTGCATCCATAACCCTGAGCATTCATCAGGAGTTTCTTTCAGAACATGCCTGTGCCTCCATGATGGCCATAAACATGCGCCGAGTGATATGGGATGAGACATCTGTAACAAGTGGTGGAGGGACAGATGGCCTCCTACAAGCACCCCTATCAGTCTGCCTGTGTGGAACCTCACCAACTGTGGCCAGTGTCAACACTCACTGCAACCACAGTAGCCACACTTCCCTGTTCAATGTCTCCACCCTCTGACTGTCTAATATCTGTGGCCTCAGAGAATGGGTATGCGTAGGCATACTGTGTACAGTGATAATGAGGGAAGATGGGGGATGTAAACCTCTGTGACAGATTCAGACCCTACAACCCCCAGCTGTGCCTCATTCTGGCTTCCATCATCATCAGAGTGTGAAGAGACACTGACTTCAGGTTGTGAAGGGGACAAAGACCAACCTCGCATGTCACCTGTGATATAAAGGGGAAATCATCACATTAATACCTGCACTACTATGATCTGCAGTCCTATGTTTCAGTATATGTTAAGCTGTATACAATGCTGTCACTATTACAGACTTGTAGAATCCACAATCTGGCATAGTAGGACATGAGGTCATTCATTTCTACCCCATATTGGTAAGTATTATTTACCTTCAAAATGTTGAAAGCACATAGTCGAATGTGCACATTGTTGAAATGTTTCCACGAAATCCATACTGCCAAAATTTCAGAAAGCCAGAAAAAAAGGCAAATGTCAACATTTCTGACCACTCCACACAAAAAAACAATTGCTAACATGGGTCAAAAAGGGGGTGAGATTTTGCAGTTCAGAATATTGGTGTTTGCGATTTTGAGAAGTCACAGTTCAGATTTCACTGAAGTAGTTTTGACGATGTGACAGTCACCATTTTGAAGGTAAACCAAAATAACAGCTCTTTAAACTGGACTGTCATGAGCAATACATAAATTATGTAAACTGTTGACACTCTAAGAACTCTACACAGTTTATAGGTATGGCCATCTGAAAAGTCCTGTCAATACTTTGAAAGCAATCACTGTGGTCACAATTACAAGGCCTAGGTATGACCCTAAAGTGTGTCTGCAGTCAGAACATATCTCTACATTTTTCAATGATTCAGATTCAATCCAGCCAGCAGGCCTGGGATGACACTTTAGCTAATACCTTGAAGTAAATCTACATCTGTAACAAAAATATATTGCACTTACTAGTGACAGGGGCATGGCCTCTTCATACTCCTGATGGTCCTGAAAAACATTTGAGGGAGAGAAAATGTAAACAGCACCAAATGTTATGGTATAAAACTGATACTATGTCCAAATATCCACCACTTACAGTAGCTGCTATGTTAACAGGTATGTGGGTCACAATCTCTGCATGAGCTTAAAACTCCAGGAAACATTGTTCTCTACCCCAAAAAAACACTTGACACCCATATTAAACAATGTACACCCTGACATGCTAAATGCTACAGTATTGCAATGCTGATTCAACTAAACATACCTGGATGCTCCTCTTGAATGGAAATCGTTGCACCCACATCCATGACATATGGTGTGATGGTTCATAGGTTCATAGGTTCATAGGTTCATACTAGGCTATCTGCCCTGGGGCATTTATAAGCCTAGCCCGATTGTGTTTGGCTTACGCCACCCCTTGATTTGAGTATACTGTGCCCTTTTTAAAGTTTAGTTTACTGTGTCTCTGTCTAATAGTGACACGGAAGTAATCCCCGGGACAAACCTACGATCCCCCATCCACTCATCAAGATTCTTCTTGAAGAGAGTCAGTGAGGTGCTCTGCCTAACATGAATTGGAATTCTATTCCAGAGCGAAGGGAGCCTTTGGGTTATGAATCTGTCCCTCCAGCATGTTCTATTTATTTCTGTGCTGAGGTTCAAGTCCCTCGAGCGTGTGACTCTTAAGGGATTTAGATTTACTGAGGTGGAGCATGTTCATTAATTCTGGGTTGGACATAGCTTTATATGTCAGGCATAGATCGCCTCGAAGTAGGCGGTATGCAACTGAGTAGAGCTGGAGTTTTTTTAACCGAGCAGCATATGGCATCTGTTTGAGTCCCTTGATCCTCCTGGTGAGGTACTTTTGGGGACTTTCTAATTGCTGCAGGTGTCGGGTAAGGTACATCCCAAAGTTGGCATTGTATTCTATGATGGGCCTGATGAGGGATGAATAAAGGGGCATGATTACCTCTCTTGATCTAGATGTGAATCCTTTCATGATGAGGTGGGCTATGTAGAAGGTCTTTCTAGCCACTTTGGCAATGTGGTTGTCAAAGGAGAGATTGCTATCAACTTGGGTCCCCAGATCCCTAATTACTTTCTCTGTACTTAATGGGTTACCACCTATGTGGTAATTTGTGGGCACATTGTTTTTGCCAAAGGGTATGACTATACACTTTTTGGCATTTAGCTTTAGACCATGGCTCTGGCACCAGTTATCCATCTCTGAGACCTTTTTGAAGGATGTTTGTGTCAGCTGGAGAGTCGATTATGGCACCCAGTTTGCAGTCATCTGCGAACTTGGTGAGCCATAGTCCTCCCACGTTGGCCTGTACCTCAGAAAAGTAAATACCGAACAAGAAAGGTCCCAGGACAGAACCTTGTGGGACGCCACTTGTGACCGGTTTCGAGTCTGACATGGCCCCAGCAACTCTGACTCTGTGGGTTCTGTCTTTGAGCCAGTTTGCGACCCATCTTGTGACATAGGGGTTTATATTTAGGCTGGATAGCTTATCTATGATGCCCGAGTGGGGTATTGTGTCAAATGCCTTTGCAATGTCCAGATAGGCTGTGTGGACTACCTTCCCCTCATCTATGGCCTTGGTGACTGTTTTGAAGAAGTTGACCAGGTTCAAAAGGCAGGATCTGCCCTTGACAAAGCCAAATTGGGTAGGATCTAGTGTCTGTAGGTCCCCAATGTCTTTGTTTATGAGTTCCATGATGATCCTCTCCATAGCCTTGCAGACTAGGCTAGTCAGGCTTATGGGGCGATAGTTTCCACGGTCCACAGAGGCGCCACCTTTGTGGAGTGTGACCACTGTTGCTGTATGCCATTCTTTGGGCACATATCCTGTAGTGAGGCTGAGATTGCACAGCAGTTTTACTTGAGGGATTAGTTCTTCTTGGAGTTCATGTAGGATGCAACCCGGGATGCCATCTGGTCCCATGGAAGCAGTGTTTTTTGCTTTGGAGAGGGCATCCTTCATCTGAGCATCAGAGATGTTTGGGAGGCAGCACTCTTCCGGGATAGATACTTGCTCTTTTGGGGGGGAGGGGGGGAGAGAAGTTTGCACTGAACCTGTCTGTCAGGATATTGGCGATGTCTGTGGGTTCAGTGTATTTTTTGTTGTATAGAATCAACTCAGAACAAGTCTGGGAGTTGCATTCCAGGTTCCTAACATAACTGAAAAAAGCCTTATGATTGTCTTTAGTGTCCTGTGCAATTTTTCTCTCGAAACTGGCCTTGGAGGATTTTATGAGGGATCATAATTTTTTGCTAGTACTGATCAGAGATGCCTTCCCTTTTAGGGATTTTGCTCTATCATGTAGTAGCTTCCTCCTTCTGTTGTACAGTTTATTTATGGCTGGGGTCCACCAGGCCGGACGCCTGCCTTTGGATGATTGGGTCTTGATTTTGTTTGGGATAGCATGATCCATGCATTCCTGGAGATGTCCGTAGAATGCATTTATATAGGCTTCTGCAGTTTGGGCCATAGTTTCCACTGGCTCTGGGGCCTTGAAGGATTCCACTTCGGTTTTGAGAAGTGTGAAGTTCACTTTTGAGAAGTTTTTCAATGTGGTTTTCTGGGCTGGGGGTGGGGTTGGGATGTGGATATCCAGTGAAATTAATTTATGGTCTGATCTTACCAATGAGGCATATACTTCTGGTATGGAGCATAGAGTCCCCATGTTGGTAATGATCAGGTCTAGTATGTTGTCCCCTCTTGTGGGAATGGTGACTAGTTGTTCCATAGCATTTGAGTTTATAAATTCCAGGAACCTTTGGGCTAAGGTGCTGGGGCTTGAGAAATGCTCCCAGTCTATGTTTGGGTAGTTGAAGTCGCCCAATATAATGGTGTTCGGAGAGATCTTCATGTTCTCCAATGTTTTCAGGAAAGCCGAGTGGGATTCCTGACTTTGAGAGGGTGGTCTGTAGGATGCTATAAACTGAAAAGCAGTCTTGCCCACTGTCAGTTGCACATGGATGATCTCCGATACTTCGTGCAATGCCACTAACCTGGAGGTGTGGATATCCTTGATAAATATGGAAACTCCCCCTCCTTTTGCGGTTCGGTCCAGGTTTTGGGGCCGAAAAGCATGATATGAGGTATAACCTGGTAGTGCTGGGGTGCTCTCTGGAGCCTTGAACCAGGTTTCTGTCACTGCACAGATATCGATGTTCTCCATACTGAGGAGAGCTTCGAGTGCATGCATCTTGAGGTTAAGACTTCTGGCATTTAGCAGCATTACCCTTAGTTTCTTGTTCCTTGTGCTGTTTATGGAGGTGGGTTTGACTTTTGAGCCTTGCCTAAAAAGGCACTATGGGGGTGGCAAGAGCCTTTGCCAATATCCGAAAGCCCAGGCTGACAGGTGCAAGCCATCCCTAGCGAAGCAACGTGGCTTGTCGAGCATGTCATCCCAGGCTGACAGACACTGGATCCCCTTTGAATGACACCAACATTTTAGCCAATTGTTAAAATCGATCATTTTGTCTTTATACTGTAGCATCATTCTAGGTGAGGGTAAGATGCTGCTCAAGGTCAGGGTCATACCGGCCTGGGCTACATGATCAGAGAGCTCCTCTATGTCTCTTTTCATGTAGTCGAGGGAGGTACGTCTCAGGTCATTCACACCAGCATGTACAATGACTGAGTCATATTTGTATTTGCTTTGGAGTGACCTGAGTGCTTGCGTTATGTGGCGGATCCTAGCGCCCGACAGGCAACTCACTGCGACCTTCTCTTTATTCAGCCTGGTGAGCGGGACGTCAGTGTGTCTGACAATAGAGTCACCTATTACAAGAGTATCAGGTGTGTTATTCAGCCTTAAGGGCTGTGACTGCTTGGCACACTGACTTTGTGTGCTATGTGTTGTATGTGTTTTGTTTTGGGGTAGCGTTTGCTTGGATGTCTGCTTTGGAGGTCTCTGTTGCTTAGGTAGATTTTTATTTAGAGCCTCAGAGTATGTTTTTGTGTTTTTATGTGTTTGGTTCGCTGTTGTGGTGGGACTATGTGATACTGGAATTGTGTTGTGTGAGGTTACCTTCTCCTCCTGACTGGTTACACCAGTTTTGAGATGAGAGCTCAGCCTCCAGTTTGGCAATATGGTTGCATCTCTCACATATATTCGAACCTGTTTGGAGGAGGAGAGGGTTGTCCGTGTACATGAGACAGTTGTAACATTGCCTCAAAATTCCCAGATTCACCAGCTGGACTGGAGAGGAAACCATTGACTGACCTTTGGACATGCTAGAGTAATATAGGCAACTGAATTAAAACGGACCAATAGGGGACAAGGTAATCGTAGAGAGTATAAGAGTAAGTAGTGCTTATGGTTTATTAGTGCTAACTTGTAAAATTACTTATTTGGACCAGTGAGGGGCCTTAGAATAAGAATATGGTGTTTACTTTGAGAGATAAAGCAGTTCTAAGGGAAAAAGTGAAGAGCAGACTTCGTGAAGCCAGGAATAGTTTAAACCCAATTAGGCAGCGCTGCCCGATGTTGCGCTATGCGCAAAAATGCGCAAAACCACGCAAAAGAGGGTTTTAAGAGAGGGAGATCAAGGAGTTAGGAATTGACCCAAAATGGCCAATAAAACTACAGTTTCAAGGCAGTAACCACTCCCACAGGGGCAGGCAGGCTGCTCAATGTTTATCACTGCCACTGATGAACACAGAGACTTCCCTTTAGCCTAAGCAAACAATGGCCTCCAGGAAACTTACAAACAGTTCAGAACAGCAAATCTGTAACTGAACTTTTTTAAATCTCAGAAAGGTGGGAAAAAAGCAAGATTTTTTTGTTTTTTCATTTTTTTTTTAAGGAAAGCAGAGGTTCACAAGTATCAACAAGTTAGAACAGTGCAGTAAATGACCCCACACTTGAGTGCTAGGCCAGAGACAGATAAAATGCAAGTTTTAAGAAAAAAAAACGATTTTAAAAATAAGTGCAGGCAGGAAATTCAGTAATCCGCTCAAGGTTGTGTTCTAAATACAGTTACCAACACAGAAATCAAGTTTAACAAGCCAGAAAATGCTCAAAAGTAGGCGGCAATGCAGAAAAACTTAAGAAATAATCTGAAGCAAAATGCTTAAATTCTCAAAAGTGGCTCCCTTCTTCTCTCAGCATTTTCTCCTCTTGGTGGGTGCTTCACCAACAGCCAACAAGTCTGAAAAGATGCCAAAACCACGAGGCAATCCGGTTTTAAGAGAGGGTGATCAAGGAGTTAGGAATTGACCCAAAATGGCCAATAAAACTACAGTTTCAAGGCAGTAACCACTCCCACAGGGGCAGGTAGGCTGCTCAATGTTTATCACTGCCACTGATGAACACAGAGACTTCCCTTTAGCCCAAGCAAACAATGGCGTCCAAGAAACTTACAAACAGTTCAGAACAGCAAATCTGTAACTGAACTTTTTTAAATCTCAGAAAAGTGGGAAAAAAGCAAGATTTTTTTGTTTTTTTAAGGAAAGCAGAGGTTCACAAGTATCAACAAGTTAGAACAGTGCAGTAAATGACCCCACACTTGAGTGCTAGGCCAGAGACAGATAAAATGCAAGTTTTAAGAAAAAAAACGATTTTAAAAATAAGTGCAGGCAGGAAATTCAGTAATCAGCTCTAAGTTGTGTTCTAAATACAGTTACCAACACAGAAATCAAGTTTAACAAGCCAGAAAATGCTCAAAAGTAGGCAGCAATGCAGAAAAACTTAATAAATAATCT
The DNA here is from genome assembly GCF_019279795.1 of Protopterus annectens. Taxonomy (NCBI): domain Eukaryota; kingdom Metazoa; phylum Chordata; order Ceratodontiformes; family Protopteridae; genus Protopterus; species Protopterus annectens. The sequence continues at coordinate 1,934,760,157 of NC_056735.1, read as the reverse complement.
GAAGCAAAATACTTAAATTCTCAAAAGTGGCTCCTTTCTTCTCTAAGCATTTTCTCCTCTTGGTGGGTGCTTCACCAACAGCCAACAAGGCTGAAAAGATGCCAAAACGACGAGGCAATCTGGTTTTAAGAGAGGGAGATCAAGGAGTTAGGAATTGACCCAAAATGGCCAATAAAACTACAGTTTCAAGGAAGTAACCACTCCCACAGGGACAGGCAGGCTTGGGAGCTGTCCTGTGTTGCAAGGTTCACCAGGAATTCCTCAGTGGCTAACAAACATAGTTCTGCTGCAGACCCACCACCGATGACTTGACGATCCCTGGCTACATCCGCTGCCTGTCTGCATGCCGAGTGGATCAAGTCTGCGGTAATGTGTTGCACCTGCTCATATGTGCAATTCTGATGGTGCACAGCATTTATGTTATAGACCTTTCATCCCACAAGGCTTGTCACTGTTGCCTATTTGTCCTCCTTCTGGACAGCAGGACTTGGCAGTGTTGTCTTAATGCTTCAATTTTGAGGTCATTTTCCATCTCAGTGAAAGGTGGGTGACATCTGGCATGCATGCTATCACCTGAAATATAACATAATGAGAACACATGTCAGGATCACATATGTGGGAGTATATTATGTATGTATGGAATATAGTATGTAGAGATACAGCAACTGATAACACATCTCATATGCAACAGTGTGCTAATCATACAAAGAGTGTGGAAGCAACTAAGATAGTGGCAATAGTGACCTACACCTGACTGTGTCATGACAGATACTCACACATGATCAGACACCCAACATAGGAGTCCACTTGTAGTGTGGCCCATAGCAGGTAAGCCCCCCCATAACATATTTCTATAGTGCAATGACAAAAAATAGGCAGCATCCAGGAGAACTGTGTCCCCTATTAACTGACAGCATTAAACCCTTGCTGTAGTCTGCATCCTCTGTAGGTGTTATACAGCTGCAGATCAATAGTATGTCACCTGTACAAGTAAGAAAGGCTTACTGAGGTAATCCCCATTCTCCTTAATTATATTAAAACATATCCATCATGTTGAAAAGAAAATGGTTACATACCTGATGGAGTACAATACTCCTCTTTTGAAAGATACAGCTATATATGTGCTGTGACAATGAGTTCACCATAGAAAGCAACTCTCATATACACTGGTTTCCCTGGCTAGGAGTTTGCCTTTTTAAGATGGTTCTCATTAGCAGGTGTTTGCCTCTGAACCAATCTGTGGTTCAGGAATGCTAACTGAAGCAAACACAGGTGATTTGCAGTGTAATCAGAGAATCTCATGCAACTATTGAAGGAGATATAAGGCATGAATGCAGATTCCATCTCCCTTCTCATATGATGGGGTAGAAATACTGGGGTAGAGATACTACATCAGCACAGAGAGGATGTTTGTAGTAGATACTTATTACATACACATGTATGTGCTACAGGTGGCACCTGCTGCAGGCAATAAGCATAGTGAGAGAGGCTGCAGAATGTGGAGGACAACACTTATGAGAAAAGGTGTGACCAGTGGCAGCCCTGGTGTACAGCCAGAGCCTGATTGAGGGAACCCATCGCACAGGAAATTGAGGTATGTGTTTAAGGTAAATATGTTAGCCAAAGGTATCATTAACAGAGTAAAAGGCAACATGTCTGCTGTGTCCTTGAACAAGGTTGGGTGTACATTTATCATTATGTCAACCATTTTGCAACTGTCAAACCATGTGTTATGTCATGGTAGTCATCTGGAATGTGTGTGCTGGAAACCCTTGTTGCTAGCACGATCTTCATATATGTATGTTAATTGAGCAGCTGTGTTTATCTGTAATATCAGTAGCAAATGACTGTGTGCTACAGTATGATGTTACTGTGCCTCCTGTGAATTACATAACTTAACATCCTCTATGAATGCATAGTAATGCATGACCTGACACTCTATGCACTTTCTACTATTGTAATAGGAATATGTTAACTGTGTTCCTATCTGTGAGTCTTTGACTTCCATTATTACAAAGCAGGCATTCCATCTGAAATGCTTTGGGTGGATAAATAGGTGATGAAACAGTCATTCATATCAGAATTCACAATGGTGATGTACACATAAATGTTTTTAAATGCTAGATACCACTGGATTTGAACCCAGGACCGTGTGTACCAAAAAATAATACTGTCAGACCATTTAACAGACTGAGCTACTGAGTCACTGCTGTATTATGTGTCTTTTTGCAAGATATAATTGCACACTTACATGCTGTTAATACGTCATTTACATCCATTATTCTGCATATGGTTTTATAGAGATGTACTTCTCCAGGTCTACTTCAGAAGACTGAAAAACCAAAAGACTGAAAATTCAAAATACTGAATGATGGAATTTGTCCCTTCTCCACTGTTGCGTGACCTTGGGAGTTGGTATATATAGTTAGCAGGGGGTGTGGAGGGCACAGCCCCCCACATGAGGGATGCAGGGGGATTTGCCCCATGCATTAAAATGTGTTCAATATTTTGAATTTTCAGTCTTTTGGGATTCAGTCTTTTGGTTTGTCACTCTTCTGAAGTAGACCCATTTCAACACCAGAGTCCCAGTTAAACACCTATTTTTCCACCAGTTTTTAGCAGGTGGATTTTTAAGTGTTGCAGATATAATTGCACAGTTACCTGCTGTTAGAGACCTCACTTACATCCATTATTATTTTTCTGGATTTATAGTGATGCATTCCTATACCAGAGTTCAAGTTACATTCCCATTTTTCTGTTACTCTTTTATCAAATTTGGACAACACAGCACAATGCACAGGATTGCTTAAACACGCTTAATGATGGAAAGATGGCAGTTATTATGTTTTGCTTAAAACACCTGTGTTAATTAACAGCTGTGTGGTTTGGTAGGTGATGCACTGGTTTGCAGATGTTATGGTCCTGGGTTCAAAATAGGGTGCAGGTGTACTTTTTTAATGTGACTAATATTTTTTTTCACAAGCATATTTCAATTTAGCACCATTTAACTGAACTTAGCGAATTTGTGTGCCGTGCAGCATTGTGTAAGAAATCTTTAAAGAAATGAAAAATGGTGAGATAGGACACTGGTGGAATGGGATGCAAACAGGGAGAAAACCATAGTGAAAGGCAGGTAGGTATGTACAGGAAGGGTGTGGGAAAGAACTATAGCTATCATTTTCTTGTACAACAGCAGCTGTGCACTTTAACAGATTTTTTATCTGAATTTGGACTGTCACCCCAAGAGAGAGGGTTGAGGAAAACATAAGTGCATTGTCAAGCCAATTGGACCAAATTATGTGTGTTCAGTGGACGCATGTGCATTAGCTCTGTACCTTCACTGTTCCTGTGGAGGCAGTGGTTGATGCTGGTGCCTGGGGAGAGGCTCTCTCACCAGGATGGACAGCATGCTCTCCATCTGGCGTAGGCATGCACCGAGAGTTGGGCGCACATAATTACCCCCTCCAGTTCCACTCCCAGAGGGGAAACCACGCCCTGCCTGTGAGTGAGAACTACTCAATGGTGCAGGTAGTACAGGGACAGGAGAGGAGGCACCACCAGGCTGCGGCCCAGACATGCTCATGGATCGCCTGGAACCAGCCTACCTTGTCACACTGTAGTAAATGAAATATAAACATAATGTAAAAATAAACTTAACCAAACAAATGTTAGTATTAACATAAAACATAATGGAAGATAATAATGATTAATAGAAAGAGATAGAAAGGAATATAATGAGAACACAACAATATATAAAGAAAATGAAAGTATTTTAACAGCAAAGCAATATAAAATTATACATAAGGCCAACATAAGAGGTAGTTACAAGCAATATATTAATGTCAAATCATGATAATAACTATAATTAATAAATTAAAGAAGAAAAGGGGTGGGTTGAGAGAGAAAAAAACATTAGTAACTTCACAGGTAATATTACTACACAGACTACTACAACATACTTCTATATATGCATGATTTCAGTTATGAGTACAGTGACTGTAAATATTATATAGATGATGTTGCACATAGATAGCTCTCAACCTGTTAGCATGGGACATTATGGGCCAAGCCCTACCAAATGGTGGTACAAAGGCACAACTACAGGGAACATTTTTAAATAGTGTGCCCATACATTAGTAGCAAAGTGTTCTGATAACAGCTTTGCCATTAAACTGCATTCCAAGTAATGTCATGTATCTGCTAATCAAGGACCAGACATATGGGGCAGTAGTCATTACATTCTGCAAAAATTGTGACTGTTGATAGATATGTTCATGTACACTAATTACACTAAACAACCGGACATTTTTCAGTTGGTTGCCATGGGATTAGAACCTACAAGCAGTGACTATAGGAATAATGTGCACTCAATCTGAATACAATGAATTCTCAAAACACCATCTCCTTTAAGACTTTTATTGCAACATTTTATGTGAAATTATACATTTACACACATGCATAGCTGTGTGAGGCATTGGATTGGAAAACAAATGCAGTGACAACATTATCTATCAAAGCACCATCTCCTTTTACACTGTAATGCTTAATGTCACTTGAAATCTGACAGTTTCACACATGTATGGCTGTGTAGGATGTCTGTTAACCTAACAGTATACCACATTCATTTACTGAGTGCTATCAACAGAATATTTTGGGGAAAATTATCAGAAATGAAGCTTGACAATCTGGGTATTGCACTGCATTAATTTCTGAAGTTTGTTGCTGCATTATTCATTAGCTAATATGTAACACTTGACTGGTGTCAGATTGGAACACACATGCAGTGAATACAGGAATAATGAACACTTTTTGGAAAAGATTACTTATCAAGGCATCATCTTCTTTTAAACTTTATTGATAAAGTTTCTTAAAATCTGGCATTTAGACACATGTATAAAAGCAAAAAGCTGCCCTTGAGAATAAAGGTTGTAATGTCACCAAACAAACAGCAATGAAAATAAAAACATAAGCGACCACCACGGCTGAGAAATATGTTTTAATAATGTCAAACAATAAAACTATTAAGACGCGCCCAAAAAAAAAACCGAAATAGATAAGTGCTTTCACAGATAAAACGTCCGCTTCATCAGACCATACAAAAACAAACTCACTTCTAATTTTTAAATAGATGGTTAACCAATCACATTGGACTAGTGATGCACTTAAACATCAACAAAAATGAACATATATCAGCTTACCACTCTAATTCTATTTGCATATTAAAATATAAATCCATAGTGCACACTACGATATAATAAAAAACATATAAAAAAGTATAGAAGTTTTATACGTTTTAAATTTACTCAAGGCATGCTGCATTACTCCAATAACAAGACATAAAGTACAAGACCTGTGCATTAATGTGGGAGTGGCTGTGCCTTCAAAACAGATTTTAAAGAGATATTAGCATTAATGGGTGGCTTATCTGCATTTAAATCTAAAATCTAGTGAAGCTGTCTGACTTCACTCTTATTCTTAATATCACCACCACGAACATTATCAAATATCAATTCTAATACAAAACAATGGACTCTATGGTCAGTGCTACAATCATGTATATGTTGTGCTAATGCGTTACTGAGTTTCTCTCTCTTAATGTCATTTAAATGTTCGAGAACTCTATCCTTTAAACAACAATTGTTTTTTCCAACAAAAAACATAACAGGTCTCACAAAAAGCATAATAGATAACATTTCTAGTAAAACAGTCAGCAGAGAAGGACAACTCTATTCTATGATGCAGAACAGGATGGTCAAAATAATAATTAGAATATAGATGTTTAAAGCCCTTACATCTCCTACAAGGAAAAGTGCCTTTCAGTTCTGTCAATACAACTTTATTTCTGAGACCATTGTTCCTGTAACATAACTGCCTGCGCAGTGACAAATTATTACAAAAAGAGAAACTGGGTGCTTCACTAACCTTGTCTCTTAAGTCAGTACTAGTACATAAAATACCCCAATTACGCTTAATGACATCACATATTAAATTCACATCACTAGAAATGTTAATAGAAACCTAGTCTTAATGATATGTGTGCATCCAATGTCAACAGCTCTATCGGTGGAAAAATCTTGATAATTCGAGACCTATCTTCCCATATCTAAATTACAGGTGACAGCTATTATAGATAAGGTCTCTTTCCTTCTTTTCAATTTACTAATGTCTGATATGATTAATGAAGATTTGCATAGGTATTTTTGTGTTGAGCATCCCATGATTCCTTTCCTTTATGGACTTCCCAAAGTACATAAAAACCTGGTTGAACCTCAGATGCGTCTTATACTTTCAAGTAGGGGTTGGGTGATGGAACCCTTGCCTACATTTGTTGAGATGATACTATGTCTAATTGTCGACAGCACTATGACAATTTTAAAAGATACTAAACAGTTTTTTGAAAGACCTGTGTAACTACACGATCTTTGACACAGAAAAGTCTCCTGTTTTTCACATTGGACATCGAGTCACTCTTTACTGTGATTCCGAATATAGATTGTATTGAAAGTGTTAGGACTTTTTAATTTGACACACAGACTTTTTCTGATTTTAAAATTAATATGATTTGCATATTACTTGAATTGATCCTTGAGAATAATGTTTTCCTGTTTGGTAATCAATTTTATCTACAGAAGGGTGGTGTAGCTATGGGCACAGCATGTGCAAATACCTACGCCAACCTTGTATTAACGTAATGGGAGTTGAACCTTGTTTTGAAGGATAATGTTTTTGTGAAACACGTTGTCAACTATAAATGTTCCGTAGACAACATATTTTTATTATGGGATGTCACACATGTATCACTTAATAGTTTTGTTGAGTTTCTTCATTGTCCAACCTCTTTTTTATGTTTCAGTGCTAATAGTTCTTCTGAATCAATATAGTTTTTGGATGTTTAAATATGGAAAGATATGTTAGGTTGCTTTAAAACTGAATTGTGTAAGAAGCCATGTAAAAAGAATTATTTTTTACATACGAAGTGTATTCATCCTCAGCACGTATATAGGAATGAGTTACATGGACAGGTTCTGAGGGCTATGAGATTATACAGTGAAGATACTGCACTTGATGGAGCTCTCGTTAACTTGAGATCAAAATTTTTACGTAGAGGTAAAAATACTGCTGATATTGTTGAATGTATAGCTACTGTTAGAACTGAAAGAACAGGCACAGCTAAACTGTATATTTCTGAAGAAGTTTCCACCAAGAGATCTGTTGACATTGGATGTACACATACCAATAAGACTAGGTTTCTATTAACTTTTTCTAGTGATGTGAATTTAATATGTGATGTCATTAAGCGTAATTGGGGTACTTTATGTACCAGTACTGATTTAAGAGACAAGGTTGGTGAAGCACCCAGTTTCTCCTTTCATAATAATTTGTCATTATGCAGGCAGTTATGCTACAGGAACAGTGGTCACAGAAATAAGGTTGTATTGTCAGAACGGAAAGGCACTTTTCCCTTGTAGAAGATATAAGGACTTAAACATGTATATTATAATTATTATTTTGACCATCCTGTTCTGCATCATAGAGTTTTCCTTCTATGCTGACTGTTTTACTAGAAATGTTATCTATTATTCTTTTTGTGAGACCTGTTATGCATTTTATGTTGGAAAAAAAACAATCGTTGTTTAAAGGACAGAGTCCTTGAACATTTAAATAACATTAAGAGAGAGAAGCTCAGTAACGCTTTAGCACAGCATATGCATGATTGCAACAATGACCATAAAGTCTGCTTTTTTGTATTAGAATTGATATTTGATAATATTTGTGGTGGTGATATTAAGAATAGGAGTGAAGTCAGAGGGCGTCACTGGATTTTATATTTAAATGCAGACACACCACCTGGCATTAATGCTAATATCTCTTTAAAACCTGTTTTGAAGGCACGGCCACTCCCACATTGATATGTAGGTATTGTGTTTTATGTCTTGTTGTAGGAGTAATGGTGCGTGCCTTGAGTAAGTTTAAAACTTATAAAACTCATATACTTTTTATATGTTTTTTATTATGTCATACTGTGCACTATGGATTTGTAGTTTAATATGCAGATAGAATTAGAGTGATAAGCTGATATTTATTCATTTTTGTTGATGTTTAAGTGAGTCACTTGTCCAATGTGATTGTTTAACCAACTATTTAAAAAAAATAGAAGTGAGTTTCTTTTTGTATGGTCTGATAAAGTGGATGTTTTATCTGTGAAAGTGCTTACCTGTTTATTTATTTATTTTTTTTTTTGGTGTATCTTAATAGTTTTATTGTTTGACATTATTAAAACATATTTCTCAGCCGTGGTGGTCGCATATGTTTTTATTTTCCAAGATATGAGATGTCCCAGGTATGTTGTACCTGACTGTTAAGACTGCAAAGTCTGTAAGTAATTTATTGTATAATTACATATTGCATTTTGTTTTTTTCCTACTTACCACACGATTACCACATCCTGGCCAGGTATCCAACATGGGACTGGACATTGTAAGCCCTCTCTTCTGCAGCTGTGTTAAGAGAAGCAAACCATTATGCCTACCAGTTTTGCACAGATTCAGCTTTATTTCTAAGTTACTGGCAAACATACTTACATATCTGTGGGATTTTCCCAGCTCTAGCCTCTTGGACACAGGTGTCCAAGGTTCTCCTCTTCCTACACCTCAGGTCATTGTAGTGGTGACAACACTACTGTCCAGTGTGGGGGATACCAGTATCACTGGTAAGTTCCCTGGCCAAATGTTCACAGGCCTCAGACTTATACTCTGAGCCCTGGTAGTTACCCTGCAGCAGCCAGAGTTCATAATTTTTAACCAGGAGTCCAAGAAAATATCTGGACTCCTGCACTTCTCACATCTGTGCATGAAAGTGCACTCTTTCACCAACAGCACCAGGCATATCCACAGCCAAGTTAAGACTCCAAAGAATGATGTGAAATTCCACCTACTGACCTTTAAATAGACTGCATTCCCAGTCTTGCAGGTCATGCTGTAGCTTTCAAAAAAATGCCGTGCCACCACGCAAACATGCACAAACCATGTACAAGCAAAGTTTAGCAGCACTCAAATGGAAATAGACCACTGACCATGTTTAAGCACTGCATAGCATCTCACAACTTTTCCAAATGTAACGATTTTTTAATTTTAAATGTAACTGATATTTCAGTCACCTGACACATTTTCACAGCAATAAATGTAAAAAGTATGAGATGTAGATACCACTCAGTAAATGAAAAGGGTATAAGAACAATTTAAATGCCTGGTGCAAGCAGATTAAGGTTAATACTGATCACTTGTTTATATTTACTGTATTGGAAATTATTGTTGCTGATATCAAATGAGGAGATTTTTTGAATATTACTGAATTAGCTGAATTAAAATTGATTGCTTGCTTACAAGCTGATAAATATCCTGGTTTAAATAGCTATATCCCCTTAAAACTGTCTCTGAAAGTCACATCATTACATCACTGATTTCACTGGTATGCTTTACTTTGTGATTGGCTGCTTTTATATTTCAATATCATCTGTTATTTCTTCATGTAGATCTGAAGAAGCAATTATGCACGAATGTGATTGTCTCTTCTTTGTATACTCTTGTTTGATGGTTTTCATTTTATTAAAGTTGCGGTGGTGGTGCTGCGGTAGCATTGTCGCCTCATAGCAAGACATTGTCCCGTTCAATTCTCAGCTAGCGCATCTTCTGTGTGGAGGCAAGGCATACGTGAATAGGGCGTGCGTTTGTTGAAGGCTGTGCATCAGGGCTGGTAACCTGGTACGGAGAAATCCACTACTAATCATTAGCGTACCGGAGTTCCGCTGTGGTGACCCCTAACCGGGAAAAGCCGAAAGACGCATTCAAGTTTATGACAACTGCTGAGTTGGTCGGACTGTATTATTTCTTTGTTTGGATATTTTTAGTGATACTAGACTGACCTTTGGTTGCCTGCTTCTCTTTTTTATTTATCATTATAAAGCTTGTTTCTTGTGTAGACAAGATGATGTGTTAAAAACTGCCAAGAGAAACCCACCAGTCATATCTACAGGTAATGAATTATTATGAGATAAAGATTATTCAGTAAATCTGATTACTAAAAGAATGATATACTGGCATCTTGTAAAGTATTTATCCATGCTATCGTTGTTTTAATTTTTAAATTTTTACATAGCTGGGCATAAACAGTGATTACTAAATTTGACACTCCCAAGAAAAAAAACGTTTATATAAAATATCTTTATTTTGGATAGTTTGCAAAACAAGCATTCAGATGCTTTTTGTTTTACAGATAGTTTCAATATTATTGTTTATTTTCTGAATTATGCTGCCACTAATTGGGACTGTTGCAATAAAGATCTTCAAATTTACCTACTCAGTCAGTTCATACATACATGCATATATAAATAAAACAAAGTAAATAAGTGAAGAAGAAACAATATTTTGTAAATGTCCATTTCATCAAGCAAAACTCCAAGAAGTTATAAAGAATGACGCTAAAACATATGATTCATTGGAAGAGCCTGTTGAGATAGAACAACTCAGTAAAGGCATTATCAGAAAACATTAATATGGAGAAAATTGCAAAATTCCACATCTTTTTTAAAAAAGTGTAATGTTAGACACTGCCTCAGGAGCTGTTCTCTTTTGATCTGCCATATGTTTCTAAGTGTATAAGCATATCCAAAAAGTCAGATATTATATTTCTATGAACAACCATGATCTAGAAATAGTAATGTCTTTTGGCTTTTCCCGGTTAGGGGTTGCCACAGCGGAACTCTGGTCCGCTAATGATTGACAGTGAATTTTTATGGTGCCGAGTTGCCAGCCCGACACCCAACCTTGAAAGAAGGCACGCCCATTCACGCACACACTTACCTGCTTGTCTTTACTGTTAATCAACTGCGGGAAGGACATGTGGACTCTGCACAGGAGGCACTCCAGCCAAGAATCGAACGGGAGAACCTGTTGTGAGGCGGAAATGCTAACTGCTGCACCACCACAACTCCTAGAAATAAATATCAAAAAAGATACTAAGCATTTATGGTAATGGTCAATTAAGAAGTATTAGTAAGTTTAAGTTGAGAATGAATTTAAAACATGTTATCGTGACTTCAAATGAATACTGTTGATCAAATGAATAAACTATTCAAAAACTAATTATCTGAACATATAATAAGATCCGAACCAAAGGTGTAAAATGGTCACACATAAAAACATTCAGTAAAAAGTATAAGAAAGCACTATCCAAGCTCGAGTCTTCACTCTGTAATATATAACACCTCCCGCACTGGAGCTCCATGGAATATCTATCTATCTATCTATCTATCTATCTGTCTATCTATCTATCTATCTATCTATCTATCTATCTATCTATCTATCTATCTATCTGTCTGTCTATCTATCTATCTATCTATCTATCTATCTATCTATCTATCTATCTATCTATCTATAAATGACCATGACCCATTCAGGACATAGCAGTCTTTTGGCTACATGTTTTCTCATTGACAATGACTTTTTACTTGTTAAGTCTTTTATGAGAACATTCATGCCAATAAAGCTCTCTTCCAATAGCTGTAGACATGTCATGTTCCATCTTTTTCTGACCTTGTCAGTACAGCATAAGTGTAATATTTGGTTGTACTTTTGAAACAAAGAGCTTAAAAGCAAGCCTGATTCCCATAACATTAAGGTGCCTACTAAATATGCCAAATAACATTTGAACCAAAGGGTGAAAAAAAGCAGTCTCTATAAACTGAAAAAAAAGTCACAGCCAAGCCAGTGTCTTAAGTGCATGCACCTTAAACCTCAAATAAATGTTAAACTATCTGTGGCCTTATAGTACATGTTCCAAATGAAGCTGTGTTTTTGTTAAGCAATTTCAAATATGTTGTTCTATAATTTTGAATTGAACCAAATTAAGTGCTGTATGCATGCCTTATAATGATGTATCATATGTGAACATACTTTGTTAATTACAAATGAATTGCTATATAGAGAATTTAAAGTTTCTACTATGTACAATTTGTATTGCTGGATGCAGAGGAATTTATGGCTGTTCTGTCTAGAAGCAAGGCTTAAAACAGATCATGTTAGATCTTCAAATGAGTTAACTGATGGCTGGACAAACAATCAGACACAGCAAATGGGAATGAATAAGGTTAAAAAGGTTTCATTCAGCTTCAAGACAGAATACAAAAAAAAAAAAGACTTTATACAAAACTTTCCCACTTTGAACTACCTGGGATAACGTAATAAGTAATTAGGCTAAGGGAAAAAAATCTTTGATATAAGATAAAAGCTTAAATAATTCCTGCAGAATGTGTGAGTATAAATTTCTGCCTTTTTAAAGTGTGAATTTACTGTTGCACCTTTTGCAAGGCTGGACAAAGAAGCTTTTCAAATAAAAGTGTCGATAAATGCAGTAAATTAAATGACTTGGGTAAATGAAGAACTGAGGAATAATTTTATTACATGAATCTACTCTTGAAAGATATGATTTTCAACTCAATTAATGTTAATAGATAAAAAATGAAGTGATAATTTACTGTATGCATTAATATGTACAAGGGAACTTTGAGCATTATGGTAAAAAGTATTTTCAAAATAAATGGTGTGCAGTTAAGATATAGTTTCCTAAAGCTGAATATTAATACATGTTTTAATTATATGGTAAACAGGTTTACCATGGTTTAACATAAGCGTGTCTATGTGAAACTGCTAATAGAGCATCAGAACATATGCAGTGATTTCAGTGGAATGGAAATTGCAAGTAATATGGAAATACTATCAGTCTTTTGATGAAATATAAGAAGACCTATTAGATTAGAAGTATAACCCCCTGTTTTTTATGTATTAGTATGATAACTTGCTTTTGTTCTTATTTAGTTTTATATATTTAGTTTATTTTGAATGTGTTAACTGGAGCTGAGCACTGATCCCACTAGAGCCATTTCATTCTCAGCCCAGGAAAAACACAAGAACTGCATGACATTGGGCCAGATTCATGAAGGCTTGCACGGAGTCTTAGAGTAGAGTAAGACTCCATGCAGCCATCATGTCTGACGAGCGATTCAGGGACAGCCTGTAGGGGCGTGTAAGAGAGCTCCAAAAACGGCTCTTACACGGACAGGGATGGCATATGCAAATTACCTCAATTGCAGGTGAAAGGCATGCAAATGAGGTAGATTTGTGATTCAGGAAACCCGAACCTTTCCGAGTAAGAGCAGAGTTATTTGCAGTAATGTACTCAGTTGACAACTGAGTACCGTTCTGCAAATAGCAAAACGGAGCCATGACAGCTCCAAATAAAGGTTGCATCCAGTGCAGGAAGCATGCCAATGGCCAAATATATGGCCATTGGAAATGTTTCTGATGCAGTATAAAAATAAAAATAATTTTTTTTCATTCACCGATTTCCGATGTTTAAGTGTAGCGCAACGCCGCGCAAATGGGCTGTGCTCTAAAATCCAGAATACTAAAACTTAAAACCCACAAATGTGGATTTTATTGAAATTGTTAATGTACAATGCAAGGGAATGGCAGCCTGAAGACAACATGGCCACCGAGTAGAGGTTGCTAAGGGGGGAAGCTCAGTCTAAGACATGTAACCAAGCATCAGTAGGCAATCCTATGTAAATGAGTGTTAGGATAGTGAATTGCAAGTTTACATAGCAAATGAGCACAGTCAGTGGAGTGTAGGAGTAGGATATGGAGAGTAACAGAGTAGAGGATAGGTGACATCATGAGGGGGGTATGTAGGAAAGAAATGAAGCTCATTGGAGCAGAGTGGCATGTGTCAGCTGTCATTTATACATCATGGAAAGAGGTGTGTCAACAGGTAGGCTAGGGAAAGCCAAGAAATGGAAGGTGTATGCCATGGATAACACCAACGTTTCTTGCTGAACGGGTATGCATACGTGTGCACGCGTGTAAACCCGAGTAAGACACAGTGCGTGCGTTTAAGCCGGAATAAGCATGTATAAGGCTGTTGAAAGAGTTGTAAGCGCGTTTGCACTGGTGTGCGCGCGTGTTAACCCGAATAAGCAAGGTTTAGTCCATGTAAGCATGTGTGCACACGTGTTAGCTGCTGTGAGCATGTTTGCGCTTTTGTGCGTGGCGCTCCCACCTGCTGAGGAAACAGAAAGGAAAAAGGAAGCACAACAAATAGTAGAAAGCTGCCAGGGAGTACTAGCAGAGATAGCAGGTGAAAACAATCAGAATCAGGCAATTACACAGGCAGTACACTAGCCCAGCCCAGTCTAGCACTTAAAACTCTGCAAACAGCAGTCCAGTATGTTTTTCACAACAGGCACTGCAGTAAGCTAATAGAAGTGAAAACTGAAAAAGCTTTACTGAGACAAAGAAATGTTAGGGGCTGCCATTGCTGTTATAAGGTGACATATGCAACATGCTGGGGGTGGTGACAATGGAAATGCTGCTGGACAACCCACAGTGAGGAGACAGAGAAGAGTGTACAGGCCCAGGGTAACCTACCAGGGGCTACATGAGCTGAAGATAGTGGAGTGCTATAGAGTAGACAGAGACCTCCTGCAGCAAATAGTTGAGCTGTGCAGGCCACGCCTCACACACAGAACCAATAGAGGGGAACCCATCCCAGTGGAAACCAAGGTATGTGTTGGCCTAAGAATATTAGCAACAGGTACCTTCCAGAGACCAACTGGTGTTATAATGGAGATATCACAGGCATCAGCATCCAGGGTACTACACCAGTTCCTGGATGCCATGTCAGCACATGTTAGTGATCATGTATATTTCCCCAATTTCCATGAGGTATGGGCCAGTAATATGTGTCTCTTCCAGCAAATAGCGGAATACCCTGAGGTAGTGGGTGCAATAGACTGCATGCACATATGCATCAAAGCACCAGCCGGTGAGCGGGGTAGGGTCTACTTCAACCGCAAGGGTTTCCCCTCCATCAACTGCCAGGTCATGTGTGATGCCCAGGGCATAATACTGAATGTGTGTGCAGGCTGCCCTGGAAGCTAACATGATTCCCATATCTGGCATCTCACGCAGCTGTACCAGACATTTGCCAATGGGGACATCCCACATGGTCACCTAGTGGGGGATGCTGGCTATGCACTGGAGCCGTGGCTGATGACACCCATCAGAAATGCACACACACCTGAACAGAAATGCCATAATGAGGCACACGCACAAATACGTAATGTAATAGAGCGTGTGTTTGGGCTGCTCAAGTCACAGTTCCAGTGCCTGGACACATCTGGTGGAGCCTTGCAGTACTCACCAACTACATGTACCCAAATTGTCATGGTATGTGCTATGCTGCATAATATGATCCTGCGAAAACAGCTGCAGCAGGACCAGCATAGGCCTGGGCCAAACAGCCCCCCACCATTGCCAAGGCCATAACAGGCAGAGCGTGACTCGGAGGAGGAACAACCTGATCCTGCCCAATAGGCAGAAGGAGGCATGCCCAGTATGCTTTGGCCTTGGCAAAGAGGCAACACATAGCACATACACTGGCTCAGTAGGAACTCTGGAAATGATACCTCTCTCTGACTTGCACATATAGTAAAAGGGATGCCTAAGTTGACACTACCTGCTTTCAAACATGTACAGGGAGTGTAGTATGTGCAACCGACATAGGCAGCCCTGCAGCACCACCTAAGGCATGATTACCATGTGCTAAGCAATTTAAAGCAGTGCTAAACAGCATTTACCACCATGTAGTAAATGCAAACAAAATCGCACACACCAACTAGCACAACTGTGGTCAGTGCTCAGTAATATTGGGGAACATCCAGCAATGTTGGTGAATATTGAGCAATGTCGGACAAGCCTGGTCTAAGTAGGGCATAGCTGAACAAAAGCCAACATGCTAATATTTGCTTAATGGGCCCTTAAGCAGTCTGGTCTGCTCAGTATGAAAATATAAAGCAGTGATGGGCCTCGAATCCAGGATACTGTGCACTATAGCCAAAGTACTGAACCACTAAACCATGACAGTATTGCAGTGGTCAGCCTCTATGAAGGAATGTTGATAAGTCTATGCAAAGTATTTCATGGAAACCCTGCAGGAACAGCATAATCCTTGTCGAGTTATGACTCAAAGGTGAGTCCTGCAGTTAGAACAGAACCTGACTTCCAACACACACACAGTATAAATGTTAATATCGGTCATGTTCGCACACATCAACCAATGTAGTGGACCTCAGATAGCAACATACTGAAAGCTCATACTGGGCATGCTCAAACACTTGAATACATGAGACAAATGTCAGGCAACAAAACACGGAATGGCAGAACTGGGCATGCTCACACACTTAGGCCATGTCTGAGTACAGCAGTGGGCCACGCATATCTGGCAGTTGCATGTGTTAACCCAGGAACCTGTCACTATATAGCAATCCTCCCTGTGCACACAGTCATATGATAACAGACACATCTATAATATAGTGGAACCCTGTCATAATCAAATATGTTCTGCAGATACCAAAGTTGTTCATAGAAACTGGCAAAGCAAAGATGATAAAGACCTGCAAACAGTATCAGCAATAAACATTGTGCAACTTGAACATTAGCATAGGTTCAGAGGTCGATACTAGGCTATCTGCCCTAGGGCATGTACAAGCCTAGCCAGAGTGTGTTTGGCATTCGCAACCCTGTCAGATTACTACACTGTGTGTGTGGATAGTAGGTCACACAAAATAGCCCATGTGTGTTTGGGCTAGTTTGCCTCTGTCTAGCAAGGACACAGAAGATATCCCAGGGGTAAACACATGATCACCCATACAGTCGTCAAGATGTCTACAGTAGGTGGTCAGTGGGTGGCTCTGCCTATGTGAAACTGGGAATACATTCTGGAGTGAGTGGAGCCTCTGGGATAAGAATCTGTCCCACCACAATGTCCTATTAACATCTGTGCTGAGGTATACGTCCCTGGAGTGTGTAGCTCCAAGGGAGTCGGATATCCTGAGGTGGAGTATGTCCAGTAATTCTGGGTTGGGTATATATGTAAACAACAGGCATACATCATATCCGAGTAGGTGGTAAGCGACTGAGTAAAGCTGGAGTTACTGCATCTGAACTGTGCAGGGCATCTGTGTGAGTCCCTAGATCTGCTTGGTGAGGAACTTCTGTGGCCAGTACAGTTGCTGCAGGTGTCGGGTAAGGTCAACCCCAAATGTGGCATTGTAACCAATCATGGATGTGATGAGTATAGGGGCACGATGACCTCACTCGATCTAGATGTGAAACCATATGGGATAAGGTGGCCCACATAGAAGGTGTGTCCAACCACTTTGGCAACGTGAATGTCAAAGGCGACAGTACGAACAAGTCATGTCCCCAAACCCAAAACAACTCCTACCGTATGTAATGGAGTACTACCTATGTGGTAATGTGTGGGCATGTTGTTATTCCCAAAGGGGATGACTATGCAACTAATGGCATTTAGCTGTAAGGCCATGGCTCAGGCACCAATCATCCATCTCTGTGAGACCCTGTTTGAGTATGCATGTGGCAGCTGGAAAGTTGATCATGGTAGCCAGTTTGCAGTCAAGTGCAAACATGTTCAGCCATATTCCCCCTGTGGTAGCCTGTACGTCAGACAAATATATACTGAACAAGATAGGTCCCAGGACTGAGCCGTGTGGGATGCCACGTGTAACTGGTGTATAGTCAGACATGGCACCTGCAATTCTGACCATGTGGGTGCTATCTCTGATCCAGGTATCGATCCATCCTGTGAGATATGTGTCCATATCAACGCTGGTGAGCCTATGCATAATGGCCCAGTGGGTTTTTGTGTTGAAGGGTTTTGCAGGGATCAGGTAGGCTGTGTGGACAGCCGTCCCTATGTTGATGGACCTGTTAGCCATTTAAAGAATACAAACAGGTTCAAGAGGCAAGATCTGCCCACAACAATGCTGAAATGTGTAGGACACAGTGTCTGTAGGTTCCCGATGTCTGTGTGTATGAGTCCCATGACAATATGCTCCATAGCTTTGCAAAACAGGCTACTTAGGCTTATAGGGCAATATTGTCTGTGGTCCATTGTGGCACCAACTGTGTGGAGTGGGACCACTCTCTCTGTACACCATTCCATGGGTACATATCCTGTGGTAACTCCAATACTGAACAGTGATGTAATGTGAGGGTTGCGTCTGTCATGATGCTCATGTAAAATGCAGGCTGGGACACCATCTGGTCACATTGATACTGTGATATACGCTTTGGGGAGGGCAGCACTCACCTGTTACTGTGTGATGTCAGGGAGGTTATACTCTGTTGGGACGGATAGTTGCTCCTTAGGGGGGATGGGTGGGAGACATCTGCACTGAACCTGTTTGCCAGGATGTTGGCAATGCCAGTGGGTTCAGGGTAGGTTTAGTCAGTATGCAGTAACTCACAGCATATCAGTGAATGTCCACCCAGGTTCCTGACATAACTGAAGAAGGCCGTGTGATAGTCCTACGTGTCTGTTGCAATTGTCTGGTAGAAGCGGCCCTTAGAAAAGTTCATGAGTGATCATAGCTGTCTGCTAGTACAGATCACAGATGCCTTCCCAGTCTGGGATCGTGCTTTATCATGTAGTAGCTTCCTCCTGACATTGTACAGCTTATTAATGCCTGGGGTCTACCACACAGCTCCCCTACCATTGGAGTAGTGTGTCCTGTTGTTATTTGGGATAGCACAATCCATGCAGTCTGCTAGGTGTCCATAGAATGTGTATGCAAAGGATGCAGCAGTGTGAGCTGTATTTGCCACTGTCTCAGGGTCTCTGAAGGATACCACCTTGCTTCGGTGATGTGAGACGTTGGCTCATGAGAAGTTCACCAAGGTTACCCAGGATGGGTGTGTGGAGGGTATATGTATGTCCAGTGAGAAACATGTATGTTCTGACCTTACCCATGAGGGGTATATCGCTGGTGTGGAACATAGAGTCCCCATGTTGGTGATGATCAGGTCCAATATGTATTCCCCCTTGTGGCTGTGCTGACTGGTTGTGCCATAGCATATGAGTCTACAAATTGTAGTGACTGTTGGGTGAGGGTGTTGTGGCTTGAGTAGTATCCCCAGTCAATATTTGTGTATATGAAGACACACAATATAATGGTGTCTGTGGAGACCTTCATATTCTCCATAGTTTCCACGAAAGCCGAGAGTGGTCCCTGAGATTGGGAGTGTGTTCTGTAGCAGGCAACAAACTGAAAGGCAGTATTGCACAATGGTAGTTGCATATGTATGGTCTGTGATGCTTTGTGCAGTGCTACTAACCCGGAAGTGTGTGTATCTGTGATGTATATGGATACACCCCCTAGTTGTGCTGTCTGTTCCAAGTGTTGTTGTCGGACAGCATGGTGAGAAACATAACCTGGTAGTGCTGGTGTGCATAAGTGAGCCTGAATCAGGCGTCTGTCAGTGCACAGATATCGCTATCCTCCATACTGAGGAGAGTCCTTAGTGGCCGCAATATGAGGTTAACATGACTGTTGTTGAGCAGCATTACCCTTAGTTTCATTTAACCTGTAATGTCTATGGAGGTGTGTTTGCCTTCTGAGCCCTGCTTAAAAAAGGCACTATGGTGGTAGCAAGAGCCTTAGCCAGCATTCCAAAGTCCAAGGGTGACAGGTGCAAGCTGTCCATAGTGAAGCTACGTGGCATGTTGGGCATGTCACCATAGGCTGACAGACACTCTATCCCCTATGAATTAAACAAATTTGTTAGGCAAATGTTAAATGTGATATGTGTGTCTGTATACTGTGACATCATACTTCATGGGTGTAAGATGCTAGACAAGGTCAGGGTCATACTGGCCTGGGCTACATGATCAGAGTGTTCCTCCATGTATCATGTCATGTGGTCCAGGGAGTAACGTCTGAGGTTATACACACCAGCATGGACAATGATGGTGCCAGTCCTGCACTTGCTTTGGAGTGACCTGACTGCCTGTGTTATGCGGCATATCCTGGAACCCAAAAGACAGCCCAGAGTGACTATTCCCTTGTTAGGGGTGGTGAGTGGTATGTCAGTGTGTCTGACAATAACTGTCGCCTATTACAAGTGTATTAGGTGTGTTGTTTAGCCCGAAGGGCAGTGACTGTGTGGCACAATGACATTGTGAACTATGTGATATGTGGGTATTGTAGTGGGGTAGCAGGTGTGTGTGTGTTTCTGTTTTGGAGGTCTCTGCTGCTTAGGTATAGTACATTTACAGCATCTGAGTATGTCTATGTGTGATAATATAGTTTGAGTGCTGTTGCTAGAGGATATGTGAGACTGATATGTGGTGTGTGTGGTTACCTTCACCACCTGATAGATTTTGCCAGTCATGGGTCGAGAGAGTTCAGCACCCTGTATGTCTATAAAGGTGCATCTCACACATATATCTGAGTTTGTCGGGAGGAGGAGAAGGTTGTCTGTGTACATGAGGCAGATGTGTCATTGTGTCAATATCACAATATCCACCAGCTGGAATGAAGAGTACACACAAAACCGACCCCTGGACATGCCAGGATATTATCATGACATACACTGTAGCCTGATCACAAAGGATCAGTAGGGTGTTAATCATGTAAAAGAGTATAACAGGGATTAGTTCTCATGTTTGTTGGTGTTTTGTAAAGAGTAGCTGAGAAGGAGTCCAGACTGAATCATGACACCTCCTTCAGCTATGTCATAAATAGCAATGTACACCCATATATGTCCTGAGTCAGGGCCAACTGTACCTAAGTGACAATGCTGACATCATGACAGACAGGTCCATATGTACATACCTATCTCCCACTGACAATAGTCCACATCATCATACCAGGAGATATCACATGTAGAATGGATGAGCAGATACCCCCACTGCCAAAAGCATGGCAGCAAGTGGAATACATTGATTCCCAATATGTGTCATGCACAAACTACAGAACAAACAGATCATGCACCTGAACAGTCAGCTGAGCCTCACCCACTACACAAGATGTGGAACCGTTGAATGTGCCACAGCTACATATAGCACTCCCCACAAGTGTTGGTGCACAACACACCATAGGAAGTCAAGTCCAGTACGCCTATAAAGTCTGATCTGCAAGGTCATGGAGTCCATCATGGCTGCAGTCATAAACAGAGCTATTGGAAGTTGACATGCACACAACCCTACCAACCGTGGTATGTTCATGTGCGGATCATGGTTCCCAAACATGCTAGACTGTCTGCAAGGCAGCCACCCAGGACATACATCAGTGAACACATCTACACATGTGTCACATAGACTTTGAATAGCCCTTTATCAACATCCCAGACACATGTAGTATCCACAAAACCAACAAGCTGTGCATAAATATATGTTGACGTATGACGGAATGTCAATGTGTCCACAGACAGATCACACAAGGTAAGGATTCTGAGGTCTTGTGCAAGCTGTTGACACCTGCTGACCCACATGGACCATTCATGGAATGACATAAAACAAAGTGTACACACATCACCATGTCCAGTCTGATGATGTCTCCATCCTACAAATACAGCCGGAGAAGGGAAACCAGCCAGTCAAGCAAATAGCGTGCCCTGTTAATGCATCTCTCTCTAGTATCATAACATAGTTAGGTAGGGGTTTGAATCCTGCAAATGCTGACTGTGTGTGTGTCACTGTTGGTCAATGCGGTGTGGGTTTTGCTTTTACTATGGTATGACATACTATGATTACAACAGTAAGTGCATTGCACACATCAGGTATCTGCATGGCAAATATATATGTGTATATGTTCCTTCAATCAGTACATAGGTGTGAAGCCTGCATACTACATGAATACATTTGTTTCCATTGACAGGTTGTGCCGCTTCTTCTCAGATTGTAGGTCACCTATGTATGTATGTGACAAGGTCGTCCACTGTCGTGTTCTGTGGCACACACACCCATGACAGTTACTTAAGAGTAGTGTGAGTGAGGGTATATGCCTGGGGTATATGTCAGACATGGTCATACATGACAAAGTCTGCCAAGAATGGACAGTTTTTATAGGTGTATGACTGCCTTGTGGCTATGCATTCAGGCCTCTAATGTCTTATGTGATACCCCTTGGGACTCCACAATACCTATGGATATGTGGATACCAAGGGACACATGACATAACATGGGTCTGTATGTACACAATGGTACTCAACATACACGTTGAGGGCTACCACCTGTGTGGTACTGACGGGATAGTATGTATAGTACATGAGGATGACTATGCCATAGTCGGCTTACTGCTATACAGCATGTATCAGACAACAGGTATCTGTCTGTATGATACCCTTGTGTAGGATATGCGTCCCATCCAGGGAATGCATTGTAGGCTGATCCATGCATTTCCAGATTTGGATGGACACATCCCTAGTGTGTCTGCATGTACCTAATGACAAACAAGTGCGGTCACAGTAATGGGTGGCAGTCATTACCACTGGTTAGTGTTATAGTGTAGCACCGGAAGAATCCAATTGATACTGGGTTCCCTACTACTGTGTGTCATTTGTCAGAACATCATCCAATGATTGCTTATAGTCATGCTGTTGAGGTTCTGTATACTACTAGACCGCAAATCATTGACAGATATTAATGGTATCACCCACAGCATAGTGTTAACCCATGTCATACACACGTCTACCCATGTTAGTACATAACTGGAGTAGAATGCATACTGGCCATTGAAAGATGTTATGAGATGTTAACAATCTGTACGACAGGGTATGCCACACGTCCCATGTGTCCACTATGCACGTACATCCAGACAGTGCACACACACCATGTTCCCAGATGTACACCTGGTAATCTGTACTGCACACATCATACACATACTGTCCACTCACTAACACATACTGGCAACACATTACACTTCAGCCAAGAGGCACATGGGTGGATAATACATACTCAGACCTAACAGTGGTGTAAACAATGCTACATTGACAATCAGAGCATTGATGCATAATGTCTGCTCAGATATACCTACAAGGATGTAGTTACACTTCCTTGTTGACAACTTGCTATTATTACTACACTGCTATAGTATCACCCTGTGCATCAGCACCAGGTTAGCCTGTTCCTCCGTCAATAATACAGATAACAGGAGGAGGCACAGGTATCATTATATACACAGGGCGTTTTGTTGTTTGCCAGAGCCTGACATTGACCCATCCAATCGACATGTCTGTGTGTGTTTGTGTGTGTGTGTGTGTGTGTGTGTGTGTGTGTGTGTGTGTGTGTGTGTGCGTGCGTGCGTGCGTGTGTGTGTGTGTGTGTGTGTGTGTGTGAGGGACAACAGTACAGCATGAGCCAATGTTGATGTAATGTGTGTGTGTATGTGTGAGCCCTAGTTGTTTGCTTAATGTGTGTGTGTCTGCATACACACAGCTCCACCATGTGGCTGCCATATACGGTAGTTTGTGGGACAGCCACAGACTGTACCTGCTAGGCTGTACAGATCACTGTCTCCGGCCACGGACACAGAACCTGTGCCTGGCAGGGGTGCTATGGACAGTATCGGATACCAACCCTGACTGGGTACTGTCATCAGAGGTAGAGGTATGACGACTGGACCCATGTCCCTGCTGGGACTGCCAGAGCCATATGCACGTGGTCTACTGGGGCAGTCAATGGATAAGCCAGCCCCAGCATTGTTGGGGCTGGTACTGCCACTACGGGAGCGGCTGTGAACTGTGGGCTGTCCTTGACCACTGCCAGCTGTTGCTGTTGCTGGCATGCATCCACGTCGACATCACAACCGTCCCGCATGGTCCTGGCTCAAGGAAGACATGTTGTGGAGGGCATCTATTGTCTCCCCCCATTGTCTATCAATGACCTCAGTGTAAGTCCGGATGGCACTGGCAAGGTCATGGATGCTGTCATTGATAGCAGTGTAATGTACCCTCTGCGCTCTAAGTCCCTGCCTGGTGTACTGTTCCATACGTGCCTGAGCCTGCATTACAGCCTGGACCATACTGATCATCGTAAGACCTGTGAGGGCACGCCTGCCAGGGGCAATATGACCAGTGGTGCTCCCTAGAGAACCCCTGGACCTCCGCCTATGTGGTACCGTTCTGGGTCTACAGCTATAGTTGCTGTGAGGGGATGCAAGTGCCATGGGTACCACACTCTCCTGGTCAATGCCAACTGTATGCTGTCCCTTGCCTATGGCCATTGGTGGTGAGGGATGTATTGACAGTATGAGTGTGTGCATAGATGGGGTTGAACGCTGTGTACTGTCGATTGGTGGACCAACGACAGACCCTGTCAAATCTCCCTGTGCCAAAATACATGTGCTATCATCACCACTATTCGTGGCAGTGGCTTCAGGTTGCCTGCTGGTTTTGCCAACCCCTAACTTAGCACCTGTGAGAGGAAGACAGGAAACACACTTTACGGTCTGCACATGCACACATGGACACATGCACACATGCACACATGCACACATGAACACATGCACACATGCACACAGGAACACATGCACACTCCTCACTACAGCAGATTCACACACACAACAGCAATCCAAGACATAATAGTGGTTGAAGGTGGGTGACAGTATCACAAGGCAAACAGCCACATCACATGTGTCAGCATGCAGAATATGTGTTGATCAAGTCCATGCAGTGTGAGTGTAGACAGCCATAGTTAATGACAGTGTACATGGCTGTGGTGCATGTGTGTACATGTTCAGTGATTGCCTACATCCTGGAACACAATGTGTACAAGGACATGACATTTCTGTGCAAGTATTATAAGCTCTGCAATGTCCTGTAAACTATCACTCACAGGTATACATACCATGGCTGCATGTGTTATCTGTGTGCCACATGGATTTCCATGTCTGAATGCAGTGTCTGTGTCTGTAGCAGATAATTGTGGACACAGGTGTAGCACATGCGTGCTATGTACACACACAGGATGAGTGGTGCATGTATATGTGATGGAATACCAATCCTGGACATGTCCATTGTACAATGGTTATGGTGAGTGTGGGTCATATTCCAGATATGCCAGTGCCAGCCATGACATTGCATAGTACATGACTGCAGCAGTCAACATCACACATACCCAATGTGTGTCATTTGACCTAATATACCCAATATCATTCCAGGACAAATATGTGTCACTTTGTACAGAATGCAACTGCTATGCATATTGTGTATAGTTGCATATGTTTGCACACACATAACATGCTATGCATTATGTGTATAGGTGCATATGTGTGCACACACACACAACATGGAGGTGAAAAGCAATGAAAGCTATGAGTAGTACTGTGGTCACTGTAACTGTATGGGGTGTAGTATCATTAGCCATCATCATCATGCATCATGTGGTCACTCAAGGCCACTAAAGTGTGCTAGACCACTGCCTAGCATGCTGTACCTGAACCACAGTGCCATGGCTAAGTTCACAATTACACAGCCACGTTGCACAAGGGTGTGTGAGGTGCCCAATAGGGAGCATTGCCTAACATGACTGTGTTATGTGTTGAAGAGTGTTGCACAGCCCCATGCTAGGCCCCTACCCCTCAGGTATATTATGTGCGGTGTGTGGATGACATGTGGCATACTGAAGTGTGACCTGGCAGCGGGTGTCCGGTTATACTATGTGTAGCATGTTGAGGTGTACTGCATATGACAAACGTGTTATGTTGTGTACATGTGTGTCAACTATGCCTATCCAATGTACAGTACAGTGTCTGGTACTCTGTGCATGGCATGTGATTGAGGCAGCTACTGACTTTACTGAGATGTTTAACGTCTCACAGCAAACATGCACAGCATGCCTTATGAGTAGGTGTGTTATGTGTACATGGCCTACACCTCACCTATGACATGCACATTTCAATACCAATTTAAAAGTGTTAACACACTCACCAGCATGTATCGTCTGCTCTGCTGTCACACCAGAGGGACCTACAAGAATATGACATGGTTTGTCAGTGGCCACAACTGTGGCATTGCTACTGTGAGTGTGCTAAACTACAGTAGAACAACAGGCATAGGTGTATGGATACTATTCAAAATATCAGTATTGCACACAATACGCAGCACAACTGCTAAACACAGTACACATCTCACATATGCATAATCTAACAATACAGGTAACAGTAGTCTACAGCTAGGGCATGTTACCTGCATGCTCCATGTCACCATGCCGGGTGGCTCCGACCTCCATGATGACCACATGTGTGTTGTTGTTGCTGCTGTAGGCCAGGAGCCACCACACTTAGGAGCAGTTCCTCCACTCTGGTGAGGGGGGATGTATGGCCACCCTACCACCTGTGGCAAGCTGATGTCTATGGATATCAGACACACACCATCGGACATGTCTAATTAAATCACTGCAGTGATGGCGTACCTGCTCATATGTCCAGTTATGCATGCCTATGTCATTTACCCGGCGAACAAGTTCTTGCCACAGTGCAGTACGCTCATGCTGGTGCTGGCTGGCCCTGGAAAACAGCAGGGTATAGTGCTGAACCAGGCTGTGGTGGATTTCCTGTTCCTCTGCGGCTGTGTAGGAGGGATTCCTTTGATGAGCCATAAGCCTGGGAGACAAGCAAACAATATGTGTAAGCAAGTCATGTGGCACACAACATTATACAGTACATATATCAGTTAACTGCCATATATAGCAGCTGTTCATCTGCCAGAGGATACACACATTCAATACCACATATCAGTGCTCAGCCTACAACTGGCTGACAGTGCCTGCCACACTCCATATAACAAACTAGTATACACCAGTACTCAGCACACTGTTTGGGATCCAATGCACAGCCTCACCACAGGGATACATATCAAGCTAATGCATGAAGAAATATGTCATCCATTGCAATGAATGTGAAGTACAGTTACAGTATAACCAGTAACCCACCCTAGTCGTTGATGCCTACCCCTACCTACATGCATATGGCCTAATTGCTACCTTGTGGTTACCTAACGTTTGCTTTGCTTAAGTGTTTTGCATCTATGTCATGACTTATTTAAGGCCAGTGACTTTATATTCCAACAATACTGTGTATTAATGTTTTTAGCCTGCCTAAAGTCAGCGGCTTTATATTTTGATAAATCCAGCTTGCAGCCATGTGTGTTGAACATTGATCGAATATTTTCTTTGATGTTCATATAGATTAATAAGGGTCTATTTCTAATATATATTAATTATGCTTGTGACCACAAAACCCGGATAAGATATTTTGTTCACACCGGGAATGTGTATCATCAGCTTTGGTATATATTTTTATGGGGAGTAAATTTTTGATAAACTAAGCAACGGCCGAAGTCTTATATTTACCTTTTGTATGCTTTATAAGATAGATCTAGTCTTGACCATGAATGAGGCTGCATATATAATCAAAAGTATGATATATGGATAATTTTTAATAAGTACGTTTAATGTTATACACTTTTTATCATAGCGATGCTTATGATTAAAATAAGCATGCTTTTTGCCTCTTTCCATAAGCACGAGTTCCATAAATAAGGCTGAACAAATAAATTTAAATGGATGTCGGCATTTTGGAGATCTATCTATGATCGTATTTTTTGCCTCATAATATTAATTGAGTTATTATATTAGAGCATGAAAGACTTGTGTTGATTTTGTTCTATACTTTGGAAATATAACATTTATTATTACAACAGTAATCTCTGTATAATTGGTTGGTGCATATTCTTTTCTTTTATTCGTGCATCATGTAGAAGTATAGTAGGACATTATTTATGCTCTATTGGCTATAGAACATTTCTCATTACGAATGGTACAAGACATATCATGAGACTCATACCATACAAATAGTATCTGTTTCTGCCTCCGGCATACTGTATCGTTGTTTTTAATATAGATACAAATATTCGCTGTTATACTCCTTCAACAAACGGTATACATTTTTAACCTAGCGTTACTACTATTATGCTTTTTGATGTAGTCATATATAGGAATAGCATCTAATGGCGTTAACATCAATTAGAAAAACTTACAGGTTGCTTTTAATTATTGTTTTATAATATATTATGATTGTTAATGATCTTTATGGTAAGCGTCACACTAAGATGTGACTAAGATGTAAATTATACAGTCTCTATATGATATAGCCATATTGGTGTTTTTATGTTACCTGTCCTTTATGGATTCAATTAGTTGCACAAAGAATAATTATAGTAACAACTATTAGTTGTCTTGTCCTGACTTACTTTTGACAATAGGTCTAGGTTGTTTTATATATTTGGAGCAGCACTGAAATGTTTTGATCTACTTTTACAATAAGTCTAGGGTGTTATATTTAGATCAGTATGGATAGCTAATATTTCCATAGTAAGCGCCACATTAAGAGGTGACTGAGATATGAATATGTAGTATATTATATGTCATAAGTAATATCGGCGGTTTTAAATTTGTTCTGTTTCTTATGGACTTAATTAATTGCATAAAGCAAAATTATAATAACTATCAGTTGCTTTGATTTATATTTGGCAACGGGTCCAGGCAGTCTTGCATAGAACAACACAATGTGCATCATTCAGAAGATGTAAATTGCTTACTAATTCTTGACAGCTAATTTGGTCTGTTTTATTTAAAATAATATAATGTGCATTATCTAGAATATGCAGCTGTATAATTTAAATTTGCTATGCTACATGAAATGGTTATGATTTAATATAAAGATAGATGTTATCGGCTTTATAAATTATGAAGCCTTGTTATTGCACATTTAGAACTGTTTTAGAATGGTGAAAAATGCTTTTTTATGCTTATAACTCAGTATTGAACCTGTTGATTGAGATAATGCTGAAAATGGGTGTTTCTCCCTTTAGCAATTATGTTTTAACTAATTAATTGGAAAATTTGATAATTGTTTTCTTGATTGAAGCTGGTTTTACTATATAAAGCGAATTCATTTTTGTATAATTTGTAACCTGATGAAGCGCATGTTAATGCGTGAAAGCGCTTGTTTTGTCTCAAAATAAATTCATCTTTATTTATCGTGGTGGTTCCTGGCAGTATTTTCTTCAGTCACCCTACCTACCATATGTGCACAGTTGTTAATATAGCTGGCATACTGCTGTAACAGAGTATACATGTTGCTAGGTACACACGCAAACCCTGCAACACACATGTGATTGAGGACATGTTACAGGCATCATTACACACACATCAGACATGCATACAACACAGAAATGTATGCTGACATAGATGAGCATTTCCTGTGTACCTTACAGTACTGTGTGCCCCTACTTACAGATACCTATGCCTGAGGTATGTAATCTGTGCAGACTACAGGTAACACACAAGACAGTGTTACCAGGGAATGCAAACATACACCATAATGTGCTGTTTAGGCCTACAGCTTCAGGTAGTACAACAGTTCAAATGTCAGGTGGATTCACCAGCAGTACCACTTACTGAGCATACATGTATTGCTTCAGCATACGATGGGACACCACAGTCGTACACAAGGAATTACGTCACAACATATGCCATCCTACTATGTCTGCATCCCAATAATTGACACATCTTTCTCTGGCCTCACACCAAGGACACAAACAACCATGACAGAAACAACCTCACACTAAGCTATCACACCATTACAGACCTTGCACACATTCACTGTCACACTCATTCCACCTCACATAGCAGGTATTGCACTGAGTACATGTGTGTGTGCATTGTGTCATAGGTAGGTAATACGCTATTGGCCCTAGTGCCTACAGCAGCATAGCCATATGCTACCCTGGCCTTTGACACACATGTAATTTGATTTCACTTTCTCCTGTCAACCGGATACACAGAGGTGATTCCCAGGGTGTGTTACCTATCCCCCAGACAATCATCAGGGGTATGTATGACATCTGCTACTGAGGAGCCTTGTTTGTTAATGTTGGGTGATTTACTCCAGAGTATGGCATATTTGACAATAGGAGACTATCCCTCCAGCATGTGCTGTTTAGTGAGGTGGCGGGGATTAGGGACCTAGGCCGTGTAGCCCGGTGGGATTGTGAGGTGTTGACATGGTGGTTGTCTGACTGCTATGGGTGTGACATACCTCTGTATGTTTGGCAGAGGTAACCTCTGGGTGGCTGGTATGCAATGCACGGTAGCTGTGGTTATGTCAGTCAGACTGCATAGGGTATGTTTGTTTGAGGGCAGTATTACTCTTTATGAGGTATGTCTGTGGCCTTTCCACTTGCTGTAGTTGTCATGTGAGGTACATACTGCATGGGGCATTGTGATGAGTACAGGGGAACACTGACCTGTATTTCCGTACATGACACAATGTTTGTGATGACAGGTACCACGTAGACAGATTACAAGACTAGTGTGGCACTGTGAATATCAAAGGGGAGGCTACTGTCTACCTGTGTCCCAGGTTCCCTTCTGACACCTTCAGTGTTAGGCAGGCAACCACCTATCTGGTAGTTAGTGGGTAAAGTGTTTTGGAATGGGGTATGGCACTGCAGTATCAACACTGGTGTTCAGTCCATGCCTTGGTCACCAGGCACCTGTTGCAATACGTCTGACCCCATGTCTTCCTCTCTCACTATATATATATATATATATATATATATATATATATATATATATATATATACACATATCTATATATATAGGTTCATAGGTTCATACTAGGCTATCTGCCCAAGGGCATTTATAAGCCTAGCCCATAGTTATTTGGCTTTCGCCACCCCTTTAGTTTGAATAAAACTATGCCTATTATTTTGCTGTGCCTCTGTCAAGCAGTGACACTGAAGTAATCCCTGGGGTATATCTGCGATCTCCCATCCATTGGTCAAGATTCCTCTTGAGCAAGGCCAGCAAGGTGCTCTGCCTCACATGTACCGAGATTTTGTTCCACAGCATAGGGAGTCTCTGGGTGATGAATCTGTCCCTCCAGCACGTTCTATTAATAACCGTGTCAAGGTTTAAGTCTCCCGCCCTTGTGGTTCTGAGGGATCTAGATTTTTTGAGGTGAAGCATATTCATCCAATCTGGGTTTGACATGGCCTTATATGTCAGGCACAGGTCACCTCTGAGCAAGCGGTATGAGACTGAATAGAGCTGGAGTTCTTTCAGTCGGGCAGCATAAGACATATTTTTGAGACCCTTTATCCTTTTGGTGAGGAACCTTTGGGGCCTTTCCAGCTGCTGCAGGTGTCGGGTCAGATACATTCCGCATGGGGCATTGTACTCAATCATAGGTCTAATGAGTGATGAGTACAGGGGGGCGATGACCTCCCTTGATCTAGATGTGAATCCCTTCATGATCAGGTGGGCAATGTAGAAGGTTTTCCTAACTACTTTAGCAACATGAGTGTCAAACGAAAGGCTACTGTCAACCTGGGTCCCCAGATCCCTGATGACTTCTTCTGTGCTCAGTGGATTGCCACCTATATGGTAGCTAGGGGTAACCTTGTTTTTCCCGAAGGGTATGACTATGCATTTCTTGGCATTTAACTTTAGGCCATGGCTCTGGCACCAGTTATCCGTTTCTGTGAGGCCCTTCTGAAGGATATCTGTGTCAGATGTGTTTTCGACTCTGGCACCCAATTTGCAGTCATCTGCAAACTTTGTCAGCCATAACCCTCCTGCGTTTGCTTGTACTTCAGAAAAGTAGATGCCGAACAAGAGTGGACCCAGGACTGAGCACTGTGGGACACCACTTGTGACAGGCTTTGAGTCTGACATGGCTCCAGCAACTCTGACCCTGTGGGTTCTGTCACTTAGCCAGTTTGCAACCCATCTTGTGATGCATGGGTTTACATTCAAGCTGATGAGTTTTTCGATGATACCTGAGTGGGGTATTGTGTCGAAGGCCTTTGCCAGGTCAAGGTAGGCTGTATGGACTGCCTTTTCCTCATCAATGGCCTTGGTGACTGTCTCGAAAAAGTCAACCAAGTTTAAAAGGCATGATCTGCCTTTGACAAAGCTAAACTGGGTTGGATCCAAAGTCTGCAAGTTCCCTATGTCTTTATTTATGAGTTCCATTATGATCCTCTCCATGGCTTTGCAGATAAGGCTTGTCAAGCTAATGGGACGGTAATTTCCAGGGTCGGTGGAGGCACCGCCCTTGTGAAGTGGGACCACAGTCGTCGTGCGCCACTCCTTGGGTACGTATCCTGAGGTGAGGCTAAGATTAAACAGCTGTCCTAACTGCAGGTTTAATTCTTCATTGAGTTCGTGGAGCACACAGCCGGGGACACCATCCGGTCCCATGGATGCTGTGTTTTTTGCTTTGGAGAGCAGTTCTCACCTGCGCGTTGGAGATGTTTGGGCGGCTACAATCCTCTGGTATAGATATCTCTCCTTTTTGGGGGGGGGAGAAGTTTGCACTGAACCTGTCAGCCAGTATGTTGGCAATGTGTGTAGGTTCAGTAATCTTCACATCATTTTGAACTAATTCTGAGCATATCTGGGAGTTTCCTCCTAGGTTTCTAACATAGCTAAAGAAGGCCTTATGATTGTCTTTTGAGTCCTTGGCGATTTTTCTCTCAAAATTTGCCTTGGATGATTTTATGAGAGCTCTTAGTTTTTTACTTATAATGATCAAAGGTGACTTACCTTTCAAGGATTTTGCTCTATCTTGTAGTAGCTTCCTCCTTTTGTTGTAGAGCTTGTTTATGGCTAGGGTCCACCAGACTGGACGCTTGCCTTTGGTACAAAGAGTCTTAGTTTTGTTTGGGATTGCCTGATCCATGCAGTCCTGTAGGTGCTGGTAGAAGGCATTTGTAAGTGATTCAGCGGTTTGAGTAATGTTTACCACTGGCTCAGGGGCCTTAAAGGAGACCACACTAGTTTTTAGAAGTGTGAAGTCGGCTTTTGAGAAGTTTTCACTGTGGTCTTTTTATTTCAGGTGGGGCGGGATGAGGACCTCCAGCGAGATTAGTTTATGATCTGATCTCACCAGTGAGGGTATACTTCCAGTGTTGAACATTGTGATCCCATGTTCATGATGATGAGATCAAGTATGTTTTCTCCTCTTGTGGGGATGGTGACTAGTTGTTCCATGGCATTTGAGTTTATGAACTCCAGGAACCTTTGGGCTAGAGTGTTTGGGCTTGAGTAGTGTTCCCAGTCTATATTAGGGTAGTTGAAGTCACCTAGTATGATGGTGTTTAGAGATACATTTATCCCCTCCAATGTTTTCAGGAAGGCCATGTGAGGTTCCTGAGTTTGAGAGGGTGGCCTGTAACATGCTACAAATTGCAGAGCAGTCTTGCCTATGGTTAATTGCACCTGGATGGTCTCTGATGCATTGTGCGTTGCCACCAACCTTGAGGTGTGGGTGTCCTTTATGAATATGGACACCCCCATCCTTTCTTGGTGTTGTCCAGATTTTGGGGCCGGAGCGCATGATATGAGGTGAAACCTGATAGTGCTGGGGTGCTCTCAGGAGCCTTGAACCAGGTTTCTGTCACAGCACAGACATCGATGTTCTCCATACTGAGAAGGGCCTCGAGTGCGTGCATCTTGAGATTGAGACTTCTGGCATTGAGCAGCATTACCCTTAGTTTTTCCTTTTTGTGTTCTAGGGTGGTAGGTTTAGAATTTGAGCCTTGCCTAAAAAGGCACTATGGGGTGGCAAGAGCCTTTGCCAATATCCGGAAGCCTAGGGGTGACAGGTGCAAGCCGTCCCTTGCGAAGCAGCGTGGCTTGTCCAGCATGTCATCCCAGGCAGACAGACATTGGATCCCCTTTGAATGACACCAGAATTTAAGCCAATTATTAAAGCTGATCATCTTATCACTGTATTGTGGCATCATTCTAGGTGAAGGTAGGATACTGCTCAAGGTCAGGGTCATACCTGCCTGGGCTACATAATCAGAGAGCTCCTCAATGTCTCTTTTCATGTAGTCCAAGGAGGTACGTCTCAGGTCGTTGACACCAGCATGGACAATGACTGAGTCGTATATACATCTCTATCTATATATCTCTATATATATCTATATATGTATATATCTATATATCTATATACATCTATATATGTATATATCTATATATCTACACATCTATATATCTATATATATCCATATAAGTATATATATATATATATATATTTATATATATATATATATATTTATATATATATATATATATATATATATATATATATATATACACATATATATATATATATATATATATATATATATATATATATATATATATATACACACACACATACTTGCAAACATCCATTGCTGTACATATGCATGCACATATTAGCACATATACTGCCCACCTTTCATGGTGGGAAAATCAGTTATGATACAGTTGTGAGACATACAATTATGTAATAATATTGCACAGTGTTGTGCAGAATGCATTTCACTGTCCTCAGGCCGTATAGCTGCAGCAGACCTCACTGGCTGTAATTCAGTCCCATAGCATTTAACCATCACATGGCATATACCTGCACTGCTTGCTGTTTTCAATGCCACACACTACAACCTACATAGATATGTGCACATAGCAACCTTCAACTATATATTTATATGTCCTGCCTTCACTAACAGTTGCAGTATGTCCCTTGCCCTATGCACATCTGCATATACATATACATATAGATACAGACTGCTACCACATATGGAGGATTTACAGTATGTAGAGTACCCTTCAGACACATCATTCAGATGCCAGCAAATACATCTCTGTTACATACCTTACCTTTGTATTTCTCACCTATGTCTGTTGTACCTGTTGACATGTTTTTTTTTTTTTTTTGGTGTCTCCAACTGCCTCTGTTTGTTTGTCTGTCTGTCTCTCTGTCTGTCTGTCTCTCTCTCTCTCTCTCTCTCTCTCTCCAGTTGCTGCAATGATATGATTGCATGTGTGGACAGCAAGTACAGGATACTTCTGTAGGTATCTGCACATGTACATGTGATGGCCTCTGCACCAATTGTTGCCCACCATTTAGTAATTGCATGCAGCCTGCTGTGTGGTAATTGCAGTTCTCACTGTGATTTCAGGACACTGCTATAAAATGATAGGTTAGGTAGGTGTAGGCCTTTCAGTTTTGCAAGGTGGGGACCATGCTTGTTTGCTGTGGACACTGTTGTGTCAGTCAGAAGGTTGGTATATGTCTCATATCTGAAGCTGGGTTGTAGCCAGTGAAATGCATGTTGTACTGAAACCTGATTGTTGTTTCTTCCAGTACACTCTTCTCAGTGTGTAGGTTTACTCACACCTCCTAATGCTAACACTGGATACATGGGAGTATGTACTTTCTTTTGGAATTAGGGAATTAACTGGCATACTACAGTAGTTATTGCAATGTATTCCTATGGCTTTCCTATTTTCCCTTTAGATTCACTCCTTGTAATGCATGTTATATTTCTTTATTGTAATGTATTCTTATGGCTTTCCTATTTTCCCTTTACATTCACTTCTTGTAATGCATGTTATATTTCTTTCAGCACCAAGTTATTGCATATCTGATGTGGCTTAGTGGTACATCATGCAGACTGGTGAGTCTAAGGTGTGGGGTTTGAGGCTGACAAGGATAGTTTATTTTGCTGCTGAGCAGTACAAGGTCCTTGTCATACAGAGTGACTAAGTCACTTTTATGCAGTTGTAAGTGGGTTTGCACGGGATGGCGCAACGCTTAGCGATGCTAAGCTAAGCTTAGCTTAGCTTATTTTATGTTACCAATACTAAGCTAAGCTTGGCGTAGCTTATCATATCTTAGCAATGCTAAGCTAAGCGCACACATGCGCACACTGGTGCAAACCCGCTTACTACTGTTTACAAGTGCTCACTCCCATTAACCCCTACACTCATTTCTTTGACAGAAAAGTAAATGGGGAGATAAGAATGTGGTGATAAAGGGTGCACAAAGAGAGGAAGACAGTAGGGAAACCAGCTTGGGATGTACACGATGGGTGTGGAGAATGTCCATAGCTGCCCATTTCTTTACCAGCAACAGCTGTGCATATGCAATATATTAGGTGGGATATTTGAAACCTTCCACCCCTGAGAGAGGGGTGAGGACAACTAAGTATGTTGTATTACCAGCTATGAATATCAGGCACATGCACTGTTTGTGAACTGCTATACTGTCATTAGTATGTTACTCACTTCTGAACAGTTTGTGGTTTGTTTGTGTTGACATTAGCACAGTCTGCTCAGGACAGCTGGACATATTTCTGTACTGTGTATGCCTAAATACACCCTTGGTTGTGCCTGACTACATGGGTATATAGTACCTTTGGGTAGGGGTGCAGAACTGCAGAGTGCATTATTTATTATCGTGTGATGTTTATCTTACTGAACATGCAGAGTTGCTGTGTACCTGTAGGTCTATGAAGGCTTGTAGTCTGTCTGAGTAACTCCCACCTGTGGACATATCCAGATGTTAGACAGAGGTTGGCCTAGTATTCTTTGACTGTGCACCACAGCAGTATTTTCAGCACCTGAACAATGGCATTGTCACAGGTGGTTGCTAGTAGTACATGGCTACATCCTTTGATATTTCTGTGTTGTACTTCTACATAAGGGCATGTTTGTGGGATTCATTCTACAGCTATTTGCAGAGTGTGTAACAGCAGACTGCTGACATGCCTGTGTGTTTCTGACTCTTCCAGGCCTCAGATACTGTCACGTATATATTTGAACAGCCTCAGGGAAAGGTGCATATAACTGGCATACACCTGTCATATAGCTCAGACATTTTGCAGTTCAGACTTTGGGGGATTCAGAGCATATCTATTACTACACCTTTTCTGACGTGCAAGCGGTGTCTACTCTCACTTATTGACATTTGTCATTAAGTGAGATTCAACACCTTTCTGCCTACTGTTAGTACATTTCACAGGGAGTGAGAGGGGCACAGTTAACATTTGTTTACAAATCAGGGTCATCACTGTAGAGCAGTCACTGTTGGGAGGTCTGGCCTGCGACCTATGCAAATATGCCAGTGTTTACCCTGCTCTGATACTGTGTGGGGTTTGTAAGCTGCTACTGTAACCTTATTCCCTACTAGCATGGCTGATTCTCTTTTCACAGTCATGCAATTCAACAACACCTGCTGGTTAAAGCCGACAGAACAAGATTTGTGTTATGTCATTCCTATTTTCCCTTTACATTCACTCATGGTAATGCATGATATATTGCTTTCAGCACTAAGCTATTGTACATCGTCTGTGGTGTAGAGGTACTTCATGCAGACTGGTGGATCCAAGGTCCCGGGTTCGAGACTAGCAAGGGTATTTTATTTTGCTGCTGAGCAGTACAAGGGCCTTGTCATACAGAGTGAGTAAGGCACTTTTAAGCAGTTGTAAGTGGGTTTGCGCAACGCTTAGCAATGCTTAGCTAAGCGCACACAAGCTCACACTCGTGCTCCCCCGCTAACTACTGCTTAAAAGTGATTACTCCCACTAACCCCCATGCTAATTTCTTTTAAAGAAAAGAAAATGGGGAGATAGAAAAGTGGTGAAAAAGGGGGCACAAAGAGGGAAAGACAGTAGGGAAACTAGCTCGGGATGTGCAGGATGGGTGTAGGGAAGGTCCATAGCTGCCCATTTCTTTACCAGCAACAGCTGTGCATATGTTTGAAATTTGGTGTGAAATTCGAAACCTTCCACCCCTGAGAGAGGGGTGAGGACAACAAAATATGTTGCACTGCCAATTAGAATTATCAGTTTACATGTCCACTGGACATGTATGCGAATTGGGCAGCTATGTATGGGGCGTAATTTTTTTGGGGGAGCAGATTGCCCTTTTTTTATTTTTTTTTCAGGTGAGAGTGAAATGTGAGGTAGAGGATATAGGTATATTTTGGGAGATTGGTTGGGGAGGTAAACAGACAAGACAAACAAGATGCATACAGGGGTGGAGTTTGACACATGGGGTGGGTGAACACAATTGATGGGGAAGGTTGTTTGGAAATCGCAAGCCCATGAGCCCACAGATGGTAATAGTGGAACTGAGATCCCCACCCATGGGCAGTCACCACTGCACCTTCAATGCCCCGAGGGTGGCTGTGCTGGGGGCTGAGTAGGATGGGCAGGCTCACCCGAGAGATGCACCACTCTCGCCTCAAGCTGGCATAGGGAATCAGCGACTGAACGCTGGATCTCCCTACGCACCACAGCCCGGACCCTTCAAAGGGTGACAGGTGGCCCTTCTCCGCTCACGCTTGCATGGGGGGAATGAGCCCCATCCCCTGCAGCGCTTCCACCCGAAGGTGGCACAGGACCAACGGAGGAGTTGAGCCCGGGCTGGGCACCAGAGCTGCTGGTGCCAGGTAAACTCGCCAACTGAGGAAGGACAGGTGGGTCTGCTGGGACCGGCCTTCCCATACGTTCTGTGATTAGGCGTGTTTAATTACAACATAAACAACAGCATTCCAGATTAGTTGTAGCAGCATGCAGTAATATTCCCATTAACTCAACACACCAAGGTTCCAACAGTTGAACAGCAGGCATAACACATGCATATATTGAACGACAGTGAATATTCCAACAGCTTTCAGGGATGTTTGGTAGCAACAGGCCACCATGAACGTGGTGTTTGAACAGGGCACATGCATCAACATCAATGCAAATATTTATAAAACAATAGGACATATTAAGGTTATACATACCCATTGAGGTGTGGAATTGCATGGTTTATGCACATACGGTAGGGTGTAGAAAAAACCTCGGTTAATATAGCAATAACCCACGCCTGGGTGTGGGTAATGCTGGATTTACCCACGGTTGGCGTGGTTTGGTCCCGGAGGCGAAGCCGTGGTAAACCCAGAAGTGGGTTATTGCTATTATACCATGACATTATTTAAGAAAAGAAACTATTATTTTTCTTAAATAATGGCATAGTATAATGCCTGTTTACTGCCCTTCCGCAGATGTCTGGCATCCGCGGCAGTTCTGATGTACTGCACGCCTGCGCAGTACATCAGAGCTGTGGGCAAAAGCAACGGAGAAAGCAAGATCTCCGTTGCTTTTTACTGTTTTGCTATGTTAAATGGGTTTAACATAGCGAGACAGTTTAAAATAAGCAACGGAGATGTCCGTTGCTTATTTTAAACTGTCTCGCTATGTTAAACCCATTTAACATAGCGAACAATAAAAAGCAACGGAGATCTTGCTTTCTCCGTTGCTTTTTAAAACCTGTCTCGCTATGTTAAATGGGTTTAGCATAGCGAGACAGCTAAAATAAGCAGCGGAGATCTCCGTTGCTTATTTTAAACTGTCTCGCTATGTTAAACCCATTTAACATAGCGAACAATGTTTGTAAAGAGTTATACTAATGGAAAAAAGTCCGGGCGACCGGACCTTTTTCCATTAGTATAACTCGATTTACAATGTGCACGCTGGCCAATCAACGTGCACGTTTTGGGGGGGGTCATGGTATAGCATCTTATAATGACCTTTGAGTCTACACTACATTCCCAGTGACTGCAAGTGTATATCCCCTACCTGTATTATTACACTTGCCACCATACATTAGGTTGTGTCATGGGTTTGGCTAGTTCAGTATATGCCTGACCTATATCCGACATACTAACTGTCCAGGATGCAGATGTTACTGCTACATATTTCTTGTCTGCATTTATATTTCTTTATCTACATATCTGGGATGTTTTCACATGACATTTTCACTTCGATTTGTACAGAACCCTGCATTTCTTGACACACACTCATATTTCTGGTGAATAGTTACATGTTACACGTGTGCCAGGTTTACTTATTCATGCCAGCCAGTAACTGACTATTGTGGACTGTATATATGTTTCATAGCTACTAGCACTTCCATCACCCACTTTATATGGGACTGCATAACTCTGGGTTGCCAGCACATTTTCAAACAGTACTGTTTGTATAATGCAAAGGTACAACAACATTTCAGACTCTGTGACACAGACACACTCTGGGTTTTGGACCTTTATTAATGACATTGCACACTTTGCACAGGCTCACTCCTTTATTTGTTTTAACGGTATTTATGGCAGACATGTTCAAGACATATTATACCTTTATTAATAGGTTAGAACAATCTTTTTTCAGGCTGACTCACTTATGTTATATGACAGTGCCTGCAGGGATATTATTCCAGACATATGTTACCTTTCTTAATGGGTTACTACTCTCTTTTTCTGTCTCTCTGACGATTTTATCTGACAGTACATGCAGAGGACTTATTCAGGCAATTCTATGGCTGTTTTATTGGACTACAACACTTTCTTTTATGCTCCCTCCCATATTTTATATAACAATACATGCAGAATAATCATTAACCTGCCTGGTGGCACAGCCTTAGCAGCCTATCAGCATAGGCTTGCTGATTCGCAGCACGGTCACCTGCAGCTGTAAAGTAAATGAAGGGATATTGAGACATACCTATCCGTTATACATACTCCATTATCAATTCTTACATACTGCATTCCATGGCTACATACTCAGTTATGGGGCATTCTGCATCCCACGGGCCTCCTGTATCCACTGGTTCAGGTGGTCCTGCTTTCTTCTCTTAAGGTCTGCATGGTGGTGATGGACCTGCTCACCAGTCCGAATAACACCTGTGGCACTGGTGAGGTCATGAGCTAACCGGATCCAAGCCTCTGCCTTGTACTCCGTCCCTTGGAACTGGCCCTGCAGGAGTCTTGTCTCATGACGGTGGACAAGGAGCCAAACCATGTATTTGGACTCCTTGATGCCCCAATGTTGTGCTTGAAAGAGTGAACCCTCTCCTGCATCTGCCATTCTGACTGCAAATGTGAGCTACAATCAGTTATGGCGAGTATTCCCGCCTATGGGGCTTAAATATGCTGCTTTTCCCGCACTTTTTTGTGATTGGCCATTTTGTAAAATTCTCAGCTGACTGCAGACCTGCTTAGTAATGGTTAACCTACCATTCGTAAGTTTATGAATGTTAATAGTGGCTGTTTTCCCTATGTTGTCATGGCTTAGTGGTTCTGTACTTTGATTATGATGCAAAGGGTCCTGGGTTCAATCCTTGTCATTCTTTTATTTTGCTACTGTCTAGACAGGCTAGGGGGTGTGGCTGCGTTTAAGCAACTTAGCTCTACGTTGCTCCCCAGTGGCCATCGGTGCCCGGTTTGGC
Source organism: Protopterus annectens (assembly GCF_019279795.1). Classification (NCBI taxonomy): domain Eukaryota; kingdom Metazoa; phylum Chordata; order Ceratodontiformes; family Protopteridae; genus Protopterus; species Protopterus annectens. The sequence continues at coordinate 1,934,719,126 of NC_056735.1, read as the reverse complement.
ATGGCACGCAAGTCCGTGCAAACACGTTGCGCTGGGTAAAGCACTTTTAAACTTTGGGCAACTCTATTGAGCTGGGTAAAGCGATATTACACTATGGGCAACTCTGTTTAGCTGGGTGAAGCGCTATTAAACTATGGGCAACTCTGTTTAGCTGGGTAAAGCGCTATTAAACTATGGGTACCTCTGTTTAGATGGGTAAAGTGCTATTAAACTATGGGCATCTGTGTTAAGCTGTGTAAAATCTTGCTTAACAGCAGGCTATTATATATCTGGGTCCTTTAAAAATATATATTTTGTTCACTGATACATTGGCCATGTCACTGCTTTTAATAAAATTGTAATCATATATGTCTGGTATTATTTCAAATACTGATTTAAAACATAAATAAGAAGGGGAGTGGTGGGACTCGAACCGTGAATGCCTTTTCTTTGTGCATGCGCTCTACCATTATGCTATTGCTACTTTGATTAATTTGCATAAGTAGTTCTTATATGCTCTTCAATGTCACAATTGCTAACTGTGGTTAAGCAATGGGCACACCCGTGCAAACAAGCGCAAATATGGGCAGCTATATCATGGATTTAAAAAAAATAAAATTAATATTTTACATTTTATAACTGTGATGGGGGTTTACAGTGTCAGGGAGTGTGGTGTTGGGTGCAAGTACATTTGAGCGAACTCGCTCTTGTCTGTTGACATTATGCTTTTTAAAACCTTGCAGGGGCATGGACTTTTAGACTGCTCGGCAGTCAGACACGCCCCCTGCTTGCCTACTCAGTCCGTGTAAGAGTTATGGATGAGTCAGCGTGCCCTCATGAATATTCATGGCATGCTGACATCATACCGTTCAACTGCAGCCTCCGAGTAAGACATATTAAGTCTTACACAGAGGTTTCGTGAATCCAGGGGATTATATACAGAGCGAATGACAATGCTATAAATGCATATGTTATATACAAAGTGATTATCATAACTGAGTGAAGGAATAAAGGCTATAGATAAATAACATTATATATGCAGAGTGAGTGAAAAAAATACAACAAATACATGCTTTACCTATAGAGTGGAAATCAAAGTTAGCATGCTGAATGAATCACAGTCAGAAGTAGATTCAAAGTAAGGCATGTAGATGGAAGAAGGGAATAAAGAGGTTAAGTTGTATGACTATGGAGATAGCAGTTGCATTTGTCTACAGTGTTGAAATGTGTTTTTATTTGTGAATGTAAAATGGGGAAAGAGGAGTGTTCTTTAAGAAAAGAATGGATAGATTCCCATGGCTTGGGACTAAGGACTGAAAACATTCTTCTTTTTGAAGAATAAAATAATGGGTGTTGCTTTATGTTTTTGTTTTCAAACAGTTGTTCGTTGTCAGAAAGCATTGTTATGCACAAAATATTTTGTTGATATCTTTCTGAAATCACTAGGCAATGAAATTTAGAATATATAGTTATCATCTGTATGAATGAAGATAGCAGGTGCATAAACAATGATAAACTTTTACTTATACAAACTACAAATCTGAACAAGTAACTCAGGAGATGTGTTACTGTTGTCTGTACATTCACTACTTTACAGCTTAAAGCAAAGCATGAATAATGGGATAACAGCAACACAAGAGCTGTATCTAATTAAAGAGCCACTGAAGTATCAGATATAATGAATGAGAATGAAATAAGAAGGTGTGTAAGGAACCCTTTGAAAATTATATTAGGGAGAGGTTTACAAATTGTATCACTGTGGGCTTCACTGAGTCCCAGAAAAGTCCTTGTGTGCTGCCTATAAAACCAACTAAATGAATAAATAAATAAATAAACAAATAAAAATACAACACTAAACAGAAGTAAAATGATCGCCAGCACATATGATTGACATACACAAGATATGGCTCCATGCATCATTTAGTATTGATTTCCAATCATGTGTGCAGTTTTTGGCTCTTATCCTTTTGTATTTAGTCAAATGTAGTATAAACACAACATGAAAGAGTTAAGATCTAAAGTGCGCAATAGTTTTGTTAAGAAACCTATAGAAAAACACATTTCTCTTCAGTTTGAATACAATTTACCATTACATTTTTTCATTTATTTTTCTTCTATTCATAACTGGATAACTGGTGTGGTTAGTTGATCCTTTGCAGCTATAAATTAGGCTCAGCTGAATAGCAATAAGGTGTACATATAAAGTTTTATAAAGAATTTAAATGACTTACACAAAACAGTCATTTTGTTGAATAAAGAATTTGCAGTTGTGATAACATGAAAATAAAGCAGTATATTATATTTATTTTAACACGGGTATTTACTGTTTATAAATTAACATACTGTACATATTTACATCTATACTTTAGACCTATAACATCAAAGCAGTCATTTTTAAATGAGATTGCATTTTTTGCATGATAACTTGACTGATTTAAACTTCCTCAAAATAAAACGATGCAAAACAAAATCTTTGGGAAGGAGCTATTTTGTTACATTAAACAATGATAACATGTGGGGCAGGTATCATTGAGTGTGTGGGAGATTTTTGAGGCATTGTTTTTCTTAATTTAATTTTAGTCCTATGTTGTGTTGTGACAGATAAGTGCATCATCTTAGACGGTGATGCTGCGCACTTACTGCACTGATCTAACATTATCTTGGGTTTTATTTTACAGGGCTGAACATGGTATGGATGATGAGTATACAAAAAATGATTTAAAGTTTCCGGAATAGTTAGGAAAAGCTTGCCTCTGCTATATAATACAGATGAATGGCTGATTAAGGGGATAACAACTAAATCTGTATGAAATAATGTCTATTTATAGAAATTAATGTAGTATATAAATGTAAGTGATATAGAACTATGTCTACAGTAGCTCTGAGCATTATTCTAACAGTATAAGATATGGATCCATACGGCTGTACTATGTGTATATATAAATGTAGTACCAAGCTCCATCAAGATGAATTTGTCTGTAATACAGAAAAGCTGGCACTGTAGATTCTATGCTGTAGAAATTTACCCCAGTGGTATATAAACACTTGTTAAGATGTTTATACTGTTATTGCTGATGGAGCCTTTGCTTTTTGCTTCTTTTTCTGTGGTTCTCACTTGTGATGCTGACAGAGAACTTGTTCACACACAATAGGATGTTTGAGATTCACTTGTCCCCTAGGAATTGATAGTAATCACATCTAATAGGCTGCTAATTGATTTATTTATTTATTTATTTTAGTCATTTATTATCCTAGAAAGCCCATTGAGGAGAATTGGCAGCCATTTCATTGGTGACCCAGGAACACTGTCTGTTTTATATAAAATACTGTTACCACATACAAAGAAATATGTCTTATAGTCAGTGGAGAGGATTGAGCCTGTGAATTTTTAATAAGCTGCCCCCTGTAGTTCAGGGTTTGATGCTCTCAACCTTCATTTACCTGCTGTATCACTCTGTGCTTGTCACTTAATTAAGCGGTGCTCTTGGGCAGCAGAGAAATTGGGATTAACTCATCAATAGTCTCCTAGATGGCATGCCTTGTAATTGCCTATGAACATATTTAATTTTCATCACAGAGTGGAATTATAAAGCTTTACAACATGGTACTGATTACAATATTTTTTAATAGATCTTAACACATACACAGCACATAAAAGTTACTAAAATATGCTTGATTTCATGCATGTGATTCTGCAGTCAGAAAAGTAATTCATATATTGTCAAATGGTTTCTAATTTTATCACATAATAAGATACAAAACAGTTTGAAGTTGATATGCATATAAAGAGTGCACCATCAACAAATAAGACATTTATTAAATATTCCTTAAATGAAAAAAACAGTTTCACTCATTTTAACTACAATTAAGTTGTCAAAGTATTTTTTAGTAATAGAATCAACATTAAAATAAATTACAAATATATGCATGCAAGAGGTGTTAAGCATGATCTGCAGAAAATTGGTTATTATATCAGCAAGTAGACATCCAGTGAATGTTCCTGCTGTCTGACTCTAAGTAAGTTACTTAACAAGATAGTGCTTCCAGACTGTCTAAAGAAAGGTTCATAAGGACAGATCCTATACCCCGGATAGCAAATACAAATAAATACATAATAATAAAACAACAGGCCAGATTCAAAATTAAATTGGTTGTAAGCACAACATGTTGAAGTAGGCCATCAACAGGAAAAGAGTGCAAGCAATTTCACAACATCAACTCATACTTTATCATTAGACTGGCATGTTATAATTGTGGCATCTATTAATGCATGCCTGATTCTGAAAGACACTGTATATGTCATATCAAAATATAAAGACACATTTTTGATGGGACATATTTTTTTTTTTGGCAGGCAAATGGCAGAGACCATATTTTATAATGGAATTTTTTTCGCCTTACTTTGTGGATACAGCAGTATTTATTGGGAATACAAAGAATTCAAATGAATAACTGCAACTGGTATTGTACTGCAAGCACTGCAGGTAAATTTGGAGGAGACTATGCACACTCATCTTATTTCAAGAAGCCAACCAACATTGCAAAAACCCATGCTGCACTTAAGCCAGCTATCTGACCAGGGAATTATGGGTATGTATAGACTACACAGATAGCTTCTGCAGCTTTTATGTGGGATATATGTACAACACATATCCTCACGTAGTCTGTGGGTTTATATATTCCCAGTAAAAATAAATGTTATGCCTAAGCCTTGGTATTCCTGCCTTTAGGACATTCCAACTGCCCATGGCTGATGTCATTGAGGTATCCCAGACAGTGGGTAGTCACACTTTGAGACAGTTAATTCCAGTCATGTCCCATAATGAAAGGAGCATATCCGTGTCCCTGCACACCACAGGAGCAGCATACTGCCATGAAACAGTTCTGTGTCATAGCAAAATTCCCCGTGACCTCGGTGCTACTGATTGCACCTATTTACCAATAAAAAAAAAACAACTGGTGTCAATGCAGAAATCACCAGATGGCTTCAACATAAACTTTATTGCAGCATACCCTGTTCATGTTCACAATGCTTAGGGTGGAGAAGAGAAGTGCCTTATATGCAATGTTCAATTATGGTAATACTCCTGATCGTCTACTACTAGGTAAGTCTAAAACTGTGGTTAATATGCATGTGTGTTGTACTACTGTGTGATGGTGTATTGTTAATGAGTGTTTTTTTTTCCATACAATAATGAATAACTGTGGTTATCTGCTGGAGCCCTGGCTCATAACCTCATTCAGAGCCACATCCAGACATGCAGAGAATGCATTTAACACATCATACACTGTGACACATAACACTGGGTGGTATGAGGAAAGCTAGATTCATGTGACTGTATACATATGTAGGTACACTGCAGCATGCACCACATTAGGCTGTGCAGAAAGTTAGTGAGTGTGTGTGTGTGTGTGTGTGTGTGTGTGTGTGTGTGTGTGTGTGTGTGTGTGTGTATGAGTATGCATGCCATGTTGCACAATATGATAACATTCAAGCATGTGGTCTGCCAACCCTAGGTGAAGGTGAATTACCTCAAGAATTCCAGACATTTGAAGATGAACAAATAGAGGCTTTAGACATTACCAAGAAGGCAAAGGTGACAAAGGATGTGGCTGTATATGCAGTATTAGGCAACTTGCAATTTGTGATCAGAATTTAGAGTAATGGCTTGCCATTTTTACAGCAACACACATAGCAAAATGTGATACATACCCACATATGTCTGTAAAACACTACCCCAACTGACAGGCACATGAGTATATATGTCATATGCATGGGGGCCATCATAAATAAACACATTATTAACAATGTGTGACAGACTGTCTTATGTACATATCATGTAGGCACACACTGCAGCAATATATGATTTTGCCATCAGTGCAGTAGGTTATCAATGAGATCATAATCGCTATGTCAGCAGGAGTAGAAAAAGTACTGCAGATGTCTTGTGTGTGTGTGTGTGTGTGTGTGTGTGTGTGTGTGTGTGTGTGTATGTGTGTGTGTGCATGTGTGTGTGTGTGTGCATGTGTGTATGTGTGTGTGTGTGTGTGTGTGTGTGTGTGTGTGTGTGTGTGTGTGTGTGTGTGTGTAAGGAGGCTGCATGTATTCTGTGTCAGTCCTCTAATAGTACATTGTGTAGGCATGAAGTACGTACAATGAAAATGTGTACATGTCTATATGTGAGTATGTGTGTGTTGAGGGGTCCATCTGAGAAGCATTCCTAACGATAATTACATAACATAAATTTATTGGGAACATGTGATAAATAGTAAACAATGTCATGCTGAGCATGTACTACAACTATGTCAACACTGCAGAACTGCATTTTTTATATACTGTAACAACAGTGTCTTACGTTTTTGCATGGTTTACTATCAAAATTTCGGATGGCAGTAACTCGAACTGGGATGACCAAAAGGCTGTTTTCCACTTCATGTAATGCCAAACTGAAAATAGTAAATTCCTTTGCATTCACCGTTGTAAGGTTGACATTCTGCTTGAAGATCATATGGGGAGTGAGGGGGGCTTGCCCCCCTGCAAAACATTAGTTGGGAAGCACCAGATGGCAAGTTAAGTGGGGTAATGTTGACAATATCAAATACTGACATGTTGACATTACCATTTTCATTATTTTGTGTAGCCAATGTTTTAATTTTCACTGTTTTTTTCAAGTAAGTCATCACTCATCTGAGTGAGTTTCAGAATTTTGATAGTAAACCTTTTGGCACAGCATGTAATATACGGGTAATGTACATATCTGTGATTTTAGTAATGCACAGATCCCATAACCTAGGAAGGTTGTATATATCAGTGATACTGGATATGCACACGTTAAACATGTCTTTAACACATACTTACAACTAAATGTCATGTTTAGCATGTACTGTAACTGTGCCAACATTGCTGTATTACATTTATTATGCACTGTTTGAACATATCTTACATTCTGGCACAGCATGCAATGTATGTGCCATGTGCATATTTGTGTCCCTGAAATGTGACATGGTAATACACAAATCCCATAACCTAGGAAGGCTGTATAAGTCAGTGACACTGGATATGTACACATGTTAAATGTGTCTGTAGAACCTGCTTACAGATAAGCATTGTTCTGCACACATGTAGTATGATTTTGTCAGCAGTAAACCACAAAGAAGAGTTAGCAGGCTACTCAGTACATTGGAGACTGCATGTCAGGAGATGGGCAGGCATATGCATGTTACAATGTGTATGTCTACATAATGCTCATGTAAAACTGTGAAGTTCATAGGTGTCATATCTGTGTTTTATATAGCTTTGAGAATGATTTGGTAGATGGCAGTCCATAAAGAAACATGCTAAGAAATAACTAAAGAAGGCATGACTTGCAATGTATGTCTATTTATTGTGTTGTGCCAGGCTATAGTAGCATATGTCTTAGTTATTATATTACCACAGCATACATTAAAATCATGCTTATGTGTATGACTTACACACTGGCTGACGTGCATTGTGATTGACTCCATAAAGGTTTGTTGCTGTTGCAGATGTTGGTATTGTAGTTGCTATGCAAACTGAACATATGCTAGACATGTGAGAAATAAACATAAAAAAGTGTGAAATACATTCACAAGCTTTCTGAAAAAACATTGCAAAAATGTAATTCCTACAGCATTAGACAGGATGAATACCACAAGCATGCACAGTGTGTTATGGGTGCCACAGCAGGCATCATGGCTCTGGGCTGGGAGACACACCGACATGCATATATCATAACATCTGGTATGGTAACTCTAATGTAGATAAGGTTACCTATGCTAATGCCTCATGACATGTCTTTGGGATCCCCTGAGACATAAGGAAACATCATCCTTATGGTGTTGCAGCAAACCTATGCTAGTGGTGCCTTGTGTAGAACATTAAATACTACCAGTATAAATGTTGGCACTTGCAAGACGATGTGTAGCATTAGTCTGGGTGTGAGCATGGTGGACATAAATTGCTGTTTGTGCACATCACAGCACATGCACCATGGATGACCGAGTAACACAGGAAGGGCATGCATGATGAGTTAGCACTTTACCCACTGGTGGCATACAGAGTGAGGGCATGCATAGCCTGTGATGTACTATGGCACTGCTCTAGCACAGCTGAGACAAGCTGCTACACAGTTCATGCAATTGATGGCACACTGTCTTGGTGTTGGGCAAGGGCTGCCATGACCTTTATAAGCCTGCATTCCTGATGCTCATGCTCAATCTGGATTTGGTATGCAGTGTGATCAGTTGCCCAAGCAACTACATGCAGCTTTGTGCTGTAATAGTGTTGTGATCAGTCATGTATCCATGACCTCTTGACCTCTAGAGTACCTCACCTCTTAACTACTAAACCTACAACCAGGAGTGGCCAATTGGTGCCCTAGGAAAAAGGGCTCCACGGTACCCCCATGACACCACCCGGTGCCTCCATCCTGGTCTACCTACACCAGATAAATACTGGAAAAGCACCCCTGCTACAGCGGCGCCCTAGGCAGCCACCTAGTTGGCCTATGCCTAAGGCCGGCTATGCCTACAACCCTTCCTTCTTATCCATGCTCTCTTACCTCTTAGCCACTAAAGTATTATATTTACTCCCATGCTTTCTCACATTGTTTAACAAGCAGCTATAATCACCTTAAAATTTAGTTTTACACCCTCCCTTATCTTTCTCAGTATAACAATTGGCATCTTCCTTTTATATAAGCTGCATATATACAGCCCTCCCACTGCTTACTATCACTTGCCATGCAACCAGAATATCCAAGTGCAAATACCATCCCACCTTCATAAGATCAATAAACTACTAACCTTCGTTTCCAGAATTCAGTACCTAATTCAAAACTGTATGCTTCACCATACCAACGTATGCCCTTTTATTAAAAATATTACCTAGATTTTCTAATCAAATTAGTCTTTAATATTAAAAATTACCTTACCTCTCACATTCACTCACTGGAAAACAATTTTCTTAGATCTGGTGATTTCTACCCAGTCCTCATCCACTACCTCCAGCATACGCCATCATCTGGAATTAACCAAGTCATTACCAGCTTCACCAGAAATAGCAGTTTCCCTATAGCCAGAAATACGTACATCAAGGTGGCATGTATTAATACTTGTAGCATTAACAATAAATAGGCTTCTCTTGAGGCTTAATACTGCACTAAAAAAACACATATTCTAGCCTTGACAGAGGCATGGATAAAAGATGACTTCTGTCCATCCTCCTTCATTAACTCAAACTATAACATACTGGATTATCTGAAACTAGAACCTAGACCTGGAAGCGGGGCTTCTAATCAAACAAAACTTTATATTAAGCATTATCAGATAAAAAATGCTAACCAATCAAATTATAAAACTTCTAACTGGAATATAGGTAACGTTACATTTGATAATAATATCAACCTCACTATTTCATCATTTTTCTATCCCCCCTTTCTTCCATCACACTTATTAGATGTACTTTTCTTAAAACCTTCCTTTCTGGTTGCCATAAATTATTATTATTCTTTGAGACATCAACTTTAATTCAGTGTCATTTGAGGCCAGTTATTCAATCAGAATGCTTTTTCCTCTTAACCTTGAACAACTTATTAAGGACTCCACTAGTCCAAATCTGCAAACATGGGATCATTCAAATCTGGACCTCATCTTTATAAATATGGCTACTCACTGTTCCAACATTAATATTTTACCCAATTCTTTAAACAATCACAATCATGTCCATACCTCCTGGTCATTCAAAGCAATTAAGCCTAGACCCCAAGTTGTAACTGGCCACTCATTACCACAACAGAAACTGGCAATACTTAATACATAACTTAATAGCATCAGTTGGTCTCCTCCGTACCTCCTTACTGACTCAACAGCAGGACTTAAATTCTTCAATGACACCTTCTCCACCGTTCATGATAAACTATTCCCCAGAATAAGCTGAAGGTTAAAAGGAAATAAATGCCTTTGGTTGTTAAATGACATCAGGAAACATGTAAAATAGAAAAACAATACCTGGGCATTGTGGAAACAAAACCATGTATACAATCGTGTTCTCTAAGAATTTCCCTCCCTGTAAAAACTTACCAGAATAGCAACTATCTCAGCTAAAGAAATAAACATCCACCAATAACAATCCTAAACACTTTTGGAAAGAGTTAAAGCATCTAACTGATCAATGTCACAAACCTTACTTATTCTTTAAACGTCTTTAATAACGGCCCAGCTGAAAACGATAAAGCATTTCTAATCTCTACTAATGACACACTTTTACCACTCATTTCTTTCCAATGCAGCCACACAGCAGTCCTCAGATGGTAACCTTCATCCGCAATTGCACTTGCTAGCAGTTATCCAGCCATCTTTCACTTCTCAAAGGTCTCAGTAAAAGAAACCAATACCATCTTTAAAATCTAAAACCAGTCCTCTGCAAAATTCTCAAAACTTCACTCTATACTCCTTAGGAATGCAGCTAACAGTCACCAATCTCCTTACTTAATCCCTTAATATGTCTCTTTCAGCAGGAATAGTTCCCCAGCCCTAAGTCATTCCACTATAATCCCTCTTCCCAAGGTATACTCAGCCAGAGCTCACAAAGACTTTAGACCTATCTCCAATCTCTCACCATTCATAAAAATCTTTAAAATAATCCTGTACAAATAAATGATTAAACACATTTGTTATGGTTTGCTGTCAGAGAAGCAACATGGTTTCTGAAATGCCCTTAGCACCACTTTTGCCCTCCTAACAATTACTGACATTAATAAAGGGCTTATTACTGCTCCCATTGTTGTCAACATGATGAGCTTTTAAAACTGTAAACATCCGTTGCTCTTTTCCAAGCTACAAACATTTAAATTCAGTCAAAATAACATTAGATGATTTCAAAGTTAGCTAGAAAATTGCCCTCTTCATTTGTACTTTATCAACCAGTTTTTTGTCACTAAGTTCCATTCGCAGTGATGCCCCAAAGGCTCAGCTTTGAGTCCTCCGCTGTTTTCTCTTTCCGTTACTGATCATACTGAAGACCTTCCTAACCTAAATGTCATATTTTATACTGATGATATTCTCCTACTGCAAGGCAATAAGCTCACCTCTGAGCTGCAATGTCAGTTCCAACTGTTGTCGGGGCACTGTTACTGGGCAGAATCCAACAATCTTTCATTAACCACAACAACATGCTTCCTCTGCCTGAAAGCTTCCTTGTCATTTTTATTACAGATATTCAAAACAATGCCATTCCACACCTTAGTGAATGCAGATGCCAAGGTCTCACTCTGTTTCCTTCCTTATCCTTTTCACTTCACATTGATAATATAATTAATATGTTAGTCTCACAACTAAAACTCTGATACAAAATCTCATATCTGTTTTCCCTCCAAAGCCCATACAGCCTAGCCAAAAATGCCCTCCTCCTGAAACATAAGTGGGGACTCCTCCCACTTGTTTTTCAGTCTGTCTGTATTACTCAAAGATTACAGATCACAGACTACAAGATTTGTAGATCTGCACTGACTACCATAACCTCCAGAAAAACTTCAGTTGTCTCCCTGCAATGGAAAGATCATCTTGTATTTTAAGTTTATTCCTGTTCAAAGCTTTGAAAGAGAGGTACTGCCAACCCCTGAATAGAACATTTTTATTTGGGAACTTAACATCCCCTTAAGGTGCAGCTAAGAAAGTTTCCCTCCAGTGGCACGCTTCTAAAACAGTCTTTGGTGAACATGCTTTCTCTAGACTTGGCAACGCCCTGTCGGGTAATCAATCACCAGAAATAAAGCAAAACAGCTTACTACACATGATGAATATTAATCTGTCTGAGCACTTCATCCAAGGAGACTTTATGCTGCGCATTTAATAATGCTCATTACAATCCATTTTGTATTTATCATATGTAACGCATAGTGCATATTAAGCTCCAGTCTAAGTTCTTCCTTATTTTTATACAATTTTCCACAAGTTTTATTTTTTTCCTTTTTCTGTAAGTATGTACTCTAACTTTCTCTTTAATGATTATGCATCATACTTGAGTAATATGTTTTTTTCTTTCTTGTGTTTCACTGTGCCAGTTTTTAAGTTAATCTTTGCAATTTTGCTTCTGTGCCTAGGTCGTGGCTGAAAATGGTCTTTGGCCCAGTCCACCCACCTGGTTGCCAAATAGCCAGTAGGTAAATAAATAAGCAAGTAAATAAATGTGCCTCATATAACAGGGGTACACCTTCAGAGATATGGCCACATAGGCATTTGCCCTTCTATGGACATTTGATGTCCGATGTGGGGGAATGTTACCAGTAGTGTTAGTGACTTATGGGGAGATTTGACAGAGCTCTTCAGGTTGACCATTGGCTGACATGCTGCTATTGCTATATTCTCTATATTTTTGTGGTTAACTGTACTCTGAGTTGGAGAATACACTCTGGCTGGATGGACTGTTGATTGTGGGGCTGGATAATGGCATCTCAAGCACAGTGTCCTGTGTGTGTCAACAGCTATGTCCTCTTCCTCCAGCACATCATGCCCTGTGTCACGGCAAGTGAATGATTTGTGTTATGATGCAGGATGAGGGTAAGCTGCAATGATGGAAACATAAGTACTATCTTACACTGCACATCTCAAAATAATATAACCTATGTATCAGTGCATCACACATGGCTACCATGTAGAGTCCTGAAACATACAACAAGAGTGATACAATATACGTGGTAGACAAATAGCTGAAGGGACCGCATGTGAAGGGCCTGAAACAACATAAATGTAAACAATAAAGCAACACAGGAAATCTAGAGTGATTAAAGTGTCATTTGAAAACAATTACCCAGTCTCATTATCTGATGATGACACGTAACTCCTGGAAGATTGTGTAGCTGTATTAAACATAACATTTCAGTTATGTAAAGCATAAATAGTATCAACCTTTGCATATCTCAGCTGACTAATTCTTAAAAAAAATCACTTCTGCACCTGAACACACTGACTTCAATATCCTTACCTGGTATTCTGCAAGTTCTGCACTACTCCTGTTTTGAGGCGTAAAACTCTTCTGTGTCTAGTGAGACTGGTAATGACAACCCACTACCAGTTTATTGTGCTGTCTTCTGCTGATTTGCACATGGGATACCACATGTAAAATTGTGTCAGTACATGGACGCGAACAAGCTCTTGCAGTCTAACCACAGCTACCAACTGCACTTTCCCTGAATACTATGTACTCCCATGCAGTTCCCCCATATGGTGTCGCCCAACCATGTTAAAGCCCCCAGTGATGACTTCATTTTCTTGTGCTGATAAATTATCTTTCTGCTGATGCAGCCAACTCATCTGCCAAATGTAACTGTACATGCAATGCCTGTCACTTCTAATGGCTTTATGCATAAGCAGTGGTTACATGAAGGAAACAGCAACACCATCGTTCGCATAATGTGCAAGCCTACAAATTTAATGATTTCACACCTTATGGAATTCATCCACATAGTTAGCAAACTTTTATGTCACTCTGCATATACAGTCATGGGAAGGAGAAGCACAAACATTACTAACTAGTATGAACAGATGGATATAAATATGCACCCACTAAAATATGCAGAACTGTCCATTTAATCTTTGTTATGTTAATAACTTTAGCTATGCAAAATGGTCAGTACATGTACTGGCCAAACAAAGCTGATTTTTAGGATGTAGCTCATTTAGACAGCATTAGCACACAAGGTATAATATGAGCACTATGATCACAAAAGTCCAGACCCTACTTGTAGTTGGGAAACAGTACAGCAAAAGGAAAATAGTCTGCATTATTGTAGACAGTTTGTGAACAACAAAGTACAGGTATCATACAACTGGAGACAATTTGTGGACAACAGAAAAAAGGTATAATACAAATGTGGGCTGCTTGTGGACAATTGCAGACACTTTGCTGATGTATGTGGTCAAGGTGCATGTCAAGATAAACAAGTTCGCTCATGTTTTCTATGCAGCATACTTGTACTACATTCATCAGCCTAATCAAAAAAAAAAACACTTGGCGGAACTTACTAACTTAAAAATCATAGCATATGCATTCATACTGCTTAGTAATTGAAACAGACGTGCAAACAACATACTTTCTATCAGTGAACATCTGAAAACAAATAATAAACTTGAATTAGTAATGTGGATATTGAGGGATACCACTGAAACTCATATAACATTCTGTAAACCTTTATGAAATAAACTTCAACATTTGCACAAAGAATACGTAATGGAAATGAAAATAAAAATTGAAGTACTTTCTGAATATAGTATTCACAGCGTTTGGCATTTCTGAAAACTCACAAGGATCTACCTGCATTTGCACATCCCTTAAGTAAATTTAACACCAAGTATTTTTAATGATGCTCATTAACAAAATATTGTAGAATTCACTTGACAATCGTCCATAAGAGGTCTTCACTGGACAACAGCGTACATCACAGCAAGTCTACAAGCACTGATTATAGCCTGCAGTATGTCAACACATGAGATGGGTGTGCAATGTATACCTTTTGTTTGCACCCCTCCCCAGGGTGAGTAATACAGTCAGATTATCTGGAAAATGTAACATCTGGCACTAATTGTGTTTGCAGAACATTCCATTCCACTATGTCTGGTCAAGTGCTTATATTGCTGCACAATTAACCAAAAGAAATCGATACTCACCAATAACTGGGCCAGGTCTGAGCACCCAGATGGATGAGTAAGGACACCACACACCTGCTTAATATTAACAGTACTCATGAAGCAAGGAAGCAAAACCCAGAGTAAGATTTCCCTGTGATTAGTACATAGGAAATGATTGCAAGCAAGTTTCACAAGGCTATGGAGATTTACCAGACCAATGTGAAGGTATGCCATCAGTGTGCTGATCTGCATCAGCGGATGCCTAATACCCTGCTGGACTGGACTAAGGAAGTTTGCAGGACACCTCCAGAGTTCATCATTAAGTAAGACAGCCCCAAACACCTCAGAGCTTTATATTGTCATGATTCTTGTTAACTAATGTAATAAATGTTCAATATTACTTATACTTCTCTATACATGTCTTTGTCTTGTCCAACTGTCATCCATTTATGAATAATTGTGGTACAATAAAATAAGCACATTGAAGCAGTATACCTTAAGTAGTAGATGACTATGTAAAATGCATGTGTGAATATTCAGTGTGTTGCTTAAGAACTGTTATATTTAACAGTCTGCACTATTTTATCATTTTATAAAGTATTCTCATAATGTAATGTGCATATGTCATGAATGCTTTACTTGAGTCTGTTATATGCATTGAAATATATGCTACATACATTCTGTATGTGCATGACATAGTTCATATTGTAACTATTCACCATTATAATATATTAACTTTCAAATGTATATGTCAAATGGCTGATATTTCTTCAAGGGAGTGCAGCAGTTTGCACTCACTTTTAATTTCTAATGTTCCAATCTTAACACCTCAGACATATGCAAGAGATTTTAGTCATGCCTAAGAATTATCATAGATGTCTGATAATATTTCTCTGTATTTCACAAATTGACAATTGTTTGTATTAACTGCTCATAGAATAAGGCATGCAAAGTTGCAATATACAATGTTGTTATAAAATGACTATGTTACATGGATTTATGAAACTGCAGTGCATTTCCTTACACAAGTGTTTGAGGATATAACACTTCAATGTATTACAGTATACCTTGCTAATTTCTTAATTGTGATTATACTATCTCATTAAATGTCTACAAGCATAATGAGTATAGCTGTGTGTATAACGTGATTAGGAGATGAAGGCCAGAATTACTTCGCATGAGCATAAAATAGTTCAGATTGTACCAATTGTCAAGAGTATTCTGTTGACTGCTTAGCAGATCATTTATGTTTCCACAACAGACTTCTATAAATTATATTTATTGAACATTGTTGGACTATAATAAGACATATTTGTATGTTACAGATTTGAAATGTGGAGCCTATATACTCTGCATGTGCATGCAGTTTACATTGTCATACATTGTCATACATACATATATATATATATATATATATATATATATTTATATATATATGTATATATATATATATATATATATATATATATATATATATATATATATATAGGGAGAGAGAGAGAGAGAGAGCTATATAGACCAAAATCCCACTGACCTGACTTTCAAAAGACCAAAACAAAAAAAAACAAAACTCAAGAAGACTGGCTTTTCGGAACACCAACAGATCACAATGGGTATGTAACCACTCACCCAACCCTGCAAACACACTAAAACCGAAGCAAAGAAAACCCACCCGTTTGAGGAGCTTTACCCCACACTCCCCTATCTGGTGGGCTGCTCCCCTCACACCCCCCAATTAAATATACCAACTCCAAGATTGCACTGCCATGGAGGTAAGGGGCAAAGGTCAACATGCTTGCCAAGCGGTGACTTACCTGTAGTGATATGTTGGCGTTGCGAGAGATATGTCTTCTGGAGTTTCGGATTTTTCATTTTAGTCTTTTGAAAGTTGGGTAAGTGGGATTTCAGTCTACTGAAGCAGGCCCATGTACATGTATATGTATATATATATATATATATATATATATATATATATATATATATATATGTGTGTATATATATATATATATATATATATATATATATATATATATATATATATATATATATATATATATATATATATATGTGTATATATATATATATATATATATATATATATATATATATCTATATCTATAATATATATATATATATATATATATATATATATATATACATATATATATCTATATCTATCTATATATATATATATATATATATATATATATAAAGAGAGAGAGAGAGAGAGAGAGAGAGGAGGGGGGCAGAGAGACAAGTATGCAAGAATTTTATAAGGGAAACACAGAGTCTGTGTCTAAAGACACGTCACTGTCACCTTTGGCCATGGATGATAAGAAGGCTGTGGTTTGTGTTCCCAACCGTGGTGCTTGGATTACTTTTACTTTACTAACACTACAGTGCCACATTCTGGAGTATGTGATTCTTTTTATGACATGATAAACTGAGGTCTCATCTGCATAAGTTGGTCGTATCTTAGCTGCATCTAATCTAATGAGTATAATTATATGTCTGTTATGTGTCCTGTCATGGTGTTGTGTTAGGTGTTTGCAATATATTACTGTTAATAAACTATAACTGTATCACATCAAATGACTGCATTTGCAGCCAAAGGCAGTGAACAAGTACTTAATCAGAACTTACTTTCTGTGTATGCTTCCTGTTGCTGTATACAGTCGGTACTATACATTCTTGTTTAGGAATTTGTATGTGATCATTGCGCATCTTCAAAAAAGGCACATTAGTTGTGTGATAAATGCATTGACACACAGTAACATTTTATTAAAAAAGTTCTTAATGATATATATTTTCTTTTCTTCTCACAGCCATGATGGAGATGGTGTCCAGTCATCAAATGATCATGCATCATATGCACCATCTGGCACAACAGTGGAGAAGGCAAGATATAATTAAATTGAAATACTATAATTATCATAACAGTTTAATGCATCTACAACATGTTCATTCAATGGCAAACATGCTGGTTGTCATTTCATACATAACAATGGGGAGTGTATACAGGCTCCTATAATGCACCAGTGCATCTAGTGAAGTTAATTCTTTGAGCACATTTACAGATTAAGACTACTTTTGTGTATGTGTTATTTATCATATTACACATCATTTCTGTTGTCCACATTTCCAGCTGTATATCTCAATACAGTCATTTTAATCATAACATGTATAACACATATTTATAAAACAGACGTGGTTATCAAAGCTTCATTATAGCACCAAATGAATGCTCACTGTGTGGGTTCTAGTTGCTGCTTGTTTATGAATGCAATTAAGTGCCTAAAGAGGTACCTAGCTGATATGGTGCTTAATACAGTCCCCTTATTTGGAACACTCAATTATAATGTTCTCTCTCAAAGCTGTAGATTGAAAAAAATTGTCTCTCTGAGATGAGGATTAAAAAAAAAATGTTCTCCTTTGAAAACTATAGCAGACTGCTTACTACAAATAAGTGCCTTGCTACAGTTCAGTACTGCATGTCACATGCTTCAGCCTTGGCTGCAAATGCAGTATCAACATTTATTTCTGAATGCCTATACTGCACTACCATCTGATTGGCATATGTCATTCATTCCCCCTAACACCATGCATCAAGGGTGGCTGTCCCCACTTCACACCACCCTAGCTATGCCTCTATAAGTACCTTACTCCCTTCATAACAGCTGCCTCTGTAAGTGCCTTACCATTTGTCCATTGTTTTAGGTCCCCATATCAGTAACTGCAATGCATGTGCTTGAACTGTTGTTGCTGCATAACATCTTTGCTCATGAAGGATGCACTTACCTGCACTGACAGGATTTTTGCATTTACTTGTAGTTGGCTTGTTATTTAGCAGGTACTACTATCCTTGCTGCATATGGTGTTATCTACAGCAAGTACAGCTCAAAGTAGCATTGCATGCTTTGTGCATGCAATGATTGACTATCTACACAGACATATCCAGTAATAAGGGGGAAAACACTTGTGCAGTACATTGGGAATGTGTGACTAGTGGCAGAATCCTGATGAAATGGTGAAAGTACCTACAGTACTATCATTCTGTGCATACCTGTAATGTACCTAATCAGAGGAAGCAGTGTGCATGTGTTTACTAAAGATTATGTGTTAAGTGGTCATAGTAGTGGTAGTTGTTGTTTGTAGCAAGGATATGTTCCTCTGCTGTTCATCTGCATATACTTCCATACCCAATCATGAAACTGGATGTGTTCAGAAACTCACAAACTATGTCACATGCTATTTAGTATTAATTGTAGCTTTTTGAATGGACACTTGGCACATGTGGGCTGTCCTGCAATGAGTAGTATGACTGCACAGATAGGTACAAGCATGACAAGGAAATTTTGTTTTGCATTATTGTAATAGTGAGTAATGGACTGGTGAACACAGCTTAGATATTTTAGTGTTAATTATTGTAAGGAGATATGCCTTGGTCATTGTGCCTTCTAATGTCCTGTTCTTAATAGTATTTGATTATAGCACTATAGTCACTGTCTGTGTTATACTTAGGTTCATAGGTTAGTACTAGGCTAACTGCCCTTGCGAGCCATTGTAAGCCTAGCCAATTATCCCTTGTGAGACTCAAGCCCTGCACCTTGTGTTTGTAAGGCAAACACCTTAACCATTAGGCCACCCTAGTCTAATCTCAACTTAAAGTTATTAGTACTGCTGGTATGTAGATAATGCAGCTCCACTTTGCAGACCAAGGCCATATTTTACAGTACAACCTTAGCTGCACATAATTAATAGCATGGATTTTATCATTCTATAATAAGATGTTTTCACAGTTAACTTTGAAGAGATACTGGACAAATCCCAAATTAAGAAACTGAGCCAGTATTTTTACTAACCGCAATATCTCCAACACTGTAAGGACTACAGTGTATCCACCTCCATTTTCACCACTACTACTGTACACCCCGTGTTATGCTTTGGCAGAGGCAGATCAGCAGCCTTCCTAGAGCAATGCAGGACATGGTGAGATACCAGTGCATAGAGCAAGGCAGTGTGAATGTCTATGTCAGTCATTACTGAGTCAAGACTTTTCAGAATAGTATTGTCATGCTATTACATATTTGATGTCAGGTAACATTATGACTCATTTAGCAAATGCATTCAATGTGTACATGCTAGCACAGAATGTGTTTATTGTGCATTAGGTAGTATGGGCTTCACATCATTGCACATGCTAGCATGCATGTAAGGTATTCTTCCCTATTCTCCTCATGTGTGTTGCAGGTATATATGGTTCCCAAATATCAAATACACACGACCGCACAAATGCCTTTCTATATTATTGTCATGCAGTTAAATGCATGACATAGTCATTTTACTGATACGCATTTTTATTTATTTATTTATTTATTTTACATTTATTGACCTAGATAGTCTGGCTGGTTATATGTCCATTTTCAGCGGATGCCCAGGGAGAAAAGCTCCACATACCAAAAAAGTGATAGTACATACATCCCTGAGTGATAAACCTAGGCAGACATGTTTAGAAAAATATAGACAAAGAATACAGGCAGATATCAATATACATAATGTGCTGATTGGCAAAGATGTATCAGAAAATGTGAACATAGAATACAATCAGATTTCATAATTCACAATGCTTAGATATTCAAATGCTATGAGGCATAGATACTTGGTTAAACAGCAGGTTGGGTAGCAAGACATGTATTAGTGAAGCTGTTAGTCAGGTTTAGAACAAGAGCACAGTCAATGAGATGTGAGGTATTTTTTGAGTTCTCTTTTAGATAGCGGTAGTGAGGTTTTCTTGATAATGGCAGTAGGGAGTAGATTCCAGATTTTACCAATTGAGTTGGCAAATATAGCATCGCCTGCAGAATTGTTGGATTTTTGGGTCAGTATCAATAGTTTATCAGCTGAGTGTAATGGCCTGGGGGCACTATGAGGGGTGAGAATATTTTTGAGGGCAGGGGTGTTATCAGGTTGATGGAGTATTTTATGCGCTACTATAAGCCGATTAAACTGTAGAAGAGTAGGATACTCTAGCCATCCCAGTGCTTTGAGGTTCTTGCAATGGTGGGTCCTAAAAGCCATGCCAGTAGCAAATCGGCTATATGATTGTAACATCCTGATAATTTGTTGAGATCGGTTTTGGATAGGTTGGTGAGTACAGGTGAGGCATACATAAGGGTAAAGAGGAGGTGTGATCTTGAAATAGCTACCCTAGCTAGGGGGGTGAGGAAAGGTTTGGCTCTGTACAGGGAGCCAATATTTTGTTGATGGACTTAATAGTGTGATTTACATATTGTGTAGGAGAGGAGGCAGAACATATTAGCATTGAGTCATCTGCATATTGGATGCTGGTGTGCAGATCATTGATAAAGATAGAGAAAAGAATGGGACCTAGTATGGACCCTTGTGGGATACATAGGGTTAGAGGAAGTTGGGATGACAGCTTGCTTTGCCATAAGACAGCATGCTGTCTACCGTTTCTGTAGGGGTGAAACTATTGTATTGCGTGTTGGTCTAAACTGATGGTTTGTAGGGTATTGAGCAGTAGCTGATGGTTGACCATATCGAAAGCTTTTGAGAGATCTAGGAAGAGTGCTGAAGATAGTTTGTTGTTATTATGATGAAGACTAATGACATTAGAGAAAGACAGAAGAGCCGTGGTGGTACTGTGGAATGGCCTAAAGTCGTGCTGAGAGTCGGTGAGCTTTCCATTTTGAACTAGAAAGTGCATGATTTGTTTGTAGTATGCATCTTTCCATGATTTTAGCTAGTGGTGAAAGAATGGCTATAGGTCGAAAGTTAGATAATTCTGTGGAACTTCCTCCTTTATGGAGAGGTATAACGTGATATTTTCCATATTGCTGGGATTGATCCTTCTGAGATGGACCTGTTAATTTGAATAGAAATGGGAAGTGCTATGGCATCAGCTGCTTTTTGAAGATATTCATCTGGGAGGTGGTCAGCAGCTAGTGTAGTAGTTTTTAGCTTTTTGAGTAAGGTCCGGATCAGGTAGTTAGGTAAGGTTTGAAAGGTAAAAGTGGGTTGGTTGTTGGATGGATCAGGGCTAGATGTGCCATAGCTGGTGTTTTTGTCCAATGGAGTGAGATGGGTAGCTAGATACTGGATTGTTTCAGTAAAGAAGGAGTTGAAGCTGTTTGCAATTTCTACAGGGGATTTATCAAGGGCAGCTGATGGGGTAGGAGTGGCGGAACAGCCTGGGTAAGAGAAGATTGTTAATATCAGCCCAGAACTTTTGAGGTTTTAGCTGATATTTTTGTTGTAGGAGGGTATAGTGATTTTTTTTTGTCTAGAATGGCAGCTTTTTTTGGTCTGATTCCTTAGCTGCCGGTATATTACTTGGTCCATAGGGGATTTGGTAACATGCCACCTGGCCCAGGAATTGTTTCTTAGTTTAATTTTGTTTTTTTTGTTTCTTTAGATAGCCATGGTGCAACTGTGGCTTTTACATGGATAGTATGGGTAGGAGCATGGTGGTTAAGGATAGCCAGAAATCTGGTACTGAAGTACTCAACTGCTTCTTGTAATGGGAGTCGTTTCAAGACATTCCAATTACATGCTTTGAGTTCATTTTGGAAGTTGTCAAGGTTAAAGTTCCTGACATTTCTTATAGTTTTGCAGGTGGGCTGGTTGGGAATGTCAGCTTTGAGCCTAATAATTTAGGTAAGGCAGTGATCACTTAGATCATCGGGTAATGTACCTGACTTGTACTTTTGGGGGTGGCTGTTAATAAGTATCCAATCGAGGATACTATCTTTGACTCTATTTCTGCTAAATCTGGTGAGGGTGGCAATGATCTGAGTAAACCCATGGAGGTTTAAATGGGTGGAAGGAGTTTCAGAGGAATAGGTGTTCCAATCAATGTTAAAGTCCCCCAAGACAATGGCTTCCTGGGGATAGATAGAAGCTAGCCAACGTAAGATATTTTCTAGAGTATTATTCTTGCTGGGTGGAATATAAATGCAGACAATGTATCTGCATTTATTTTTATTTATTATTAGTTTGGTGATGAGAATTTCTGCATTGCCAAACTGGGGTGGCTGTTGGGTGTCAACTGTTATTGTTAGGGCAGACCTGATAGTGCAGCTACCCTGCCACCTTTCCTGAAGATCCGGTCCAGTCTAAGGATGTTGTACTGTGTGTGGGGGGTTATTTTGTTATCTTTGGTTATTGGTTTTAGCCAGGTTTCTGTGAGGCAGAGGATATCAGGGGAGTAAACAACTAAGAGTCCATGTAGGCTATGGTTCTTGTTGTTTAGGCTTCTGATATTGAGATGACAGACCAGAAATGAGTTTGGAAGTCTATCAATCTGGGTAGTACATGCTGAGTTGCTAGATGGTGTGCTTGGTTCTACTGTTGTGGATGGACATATTATTGCATAGACAATTGCCAGGTGGTTAATGATAATATACTGAACATGCACACTTGTTAAAAATGAAGAGACACCATTTGCCTCAGCACCATCAGCATTGGTTGCACTGCATGCCATCATTCTGGCTGGACCACAGCAGTGACCCATCATCATGGAAGAGACATCCATGGTTGAGGATTACCAGAACCAAATTAGGGACCTTATTGAAGATGCACTCCAGGACCAAATACAGGTCATAATTCAGGACTGCTTTGGTGAGTTTGCTTGCATCCTGTAAGAGGCTGGGTGTGGTTTAACTATGACACAGTAAGAGTAGTATATTTAGCTACTTATGTTTCATGCATGTCATTCTGTGTTGGCCAAACAAAAAGAAAACTAAAAGACAGAATCTCTGAACATATGAGAGACATCAGAAATAAGAAAACTACTAATGCATTATATAGGCATTCAGTAGTCTGTGACAATTTTAATAAATTACTTTTTACCATTATTGACAAAGAAATTTCAATCCCTGGAGGTGGTGATATTGAAAATGTGTTAGAGTATAAAGAGCTATGCTGGCAAATTAGGTTAAACGTCAGCCAATTACCAGGTTTGAATAACAACACTCATCTGTCTTCCCTCTCATTCACACACATATATTTTGTCTTAGTCCTGCCGACTTTCATCCCTCTCCTCTCTAGAGCATATTTCCACCTCTCTAGGGGCTTCTCAAGCTGTTCCCTACTCCCACTACAAATCACAATGTCATCCCCAAATATCATAGTCCACGGGGACTCATGTCTGATCTCATTTGTTAACCTGTCCATCACCATTGCAAATAAGAAAGGGCTCAGAGTTGATCCTTGATGTAATCCCACCTCCAACTTGAAAACTGCAGATCTCACCACTGTCACACTGTTCTCATACATATCCTGTACCACTCTTACATACTTCTCTACCACTCCTGATTTCCTCCTGCAATGCAACGACTCCTCTCTAGGAACCCTGTCATATACTTCCTTTAAGTCCACAAAGGCACAATGCAACTCCTTCTGACCTCCTCTATACTTCTCCATCAACACACTCAGAGCAAACATCACATCTGTAATGCCCTTTCCTGGCATGAAACCATACTGCTGATCACTAATCATCACCTCCCTTCTTAACCTAGCTTCCACTACTCTTTCACTACAGCTCTGCACATCACCCTTATTCTTAAAATAGGTACCAATGTATTTCTTCTCCACTCCTCAGGCATCCCCCTCACTTTCCAAGATTTTGTTTAACAATTTGGTTAAAATACCCCACTGCCATCTCTGCTAGGCACCTCCATGCTTCCACAGGTATGTAATTTGGGCCAACATCCTTTCCATTCTTCATCCTCTTTATAGCTCTCCTTACTTCCTCCTTTATAATCCATTCCACTTCCTGATTCACTATCATCACATCATCCAACCTTTTTGCACTCTCATGCTCTTCATTCATCAGCCCCTCAAAGTACTTTTTCCATCTGCTCAACACACTCTTCTCACTTGTGAGTACATTTCCCTTGTTATCCTTTACCAGCCTAATCTGCTGCACATCTTTCCCAGCTAGATCCCTCTGTCTAGTCCGTTGGTAGAGGTCATTTTCTCCATCCTTAGTGTCCAACTTTTCATACAGTTTGCCACATGCTTTATCCTTATCCTTAGCCACCTCTCTCTTCACCATACACCTCATCTCTTTGTACTCCTGTCTACTTTCTTCATCTCCAAGACAATCTCACTTCTTTTTCTTTGCCAACTTCTTCCTCTGTGTACTCTTCTGTACTTCCTCATTCCACCACCAGGTCTCCTTGTCCTCCTTCTTCTGTCCAGATGTCAAACTAAGTGCTTTTCTAGCTGTCTCCAGTACTATCTCTGCAGTGGCTACCCAGCCATATGATAACTCTTCACTGCCACCCAGTCCTGCCTTAAGTCTTCCCTGAACTCCACCTTACAGTTATCCTTTTTTACCTTCCACTTTTTAATTCTTCGCACTACCCTCACTATCCTCCTCTTCTTCTTGACCTCCAATGTAATCCTACAGACCATCATCCTATGCTGCCTAACTATGCTTTCCCCTGCCACCACTTTGCAGTCTCCAATCTCCTTCAGACTGGCCTTCCTGCATAGGATATAATCCACCTGTGTGCATCTTCCTCCACTCTTTTATGCACCCTATGCTCCTCCCTCTTCTTAAAATATGTATTCACCACAGCCATATCCATCATTTTTTGCAAAATCCACTACCATCTGACCTTCTGCATTCCTCTCTTTAACATCATACCTACCCATCACCCTCTGTTCCCTTCACCAACATGCCCACTGAAATCTGCTACATTCACCACTCTCTCAGCCTTGGGTACACTCTCCACCACTTCATCCAACTCAATAATTGTTATTTCTTATCCAGTGCACACCCATCTTGTGGAGCATGTGCTCTAACAACATTCATCATCACACCCCCAATTTCCAACTTAGTAAACATCACCCTATCCAACACTCTTTCCACTTCCAAAATACTCTTGAGATACTGTTCCTTCAGGATAACCCTTGCCCCATTTCTCCTGCCATTCACGCCATGGTAGAACAATTTGCACCCACCTATATACCTAAAGACATTTTAGAATGGGGTCCTTAGCAATCTGAGGTAATTTGATGTTTGTATACTTAGTTTTGTTAGGATTCATATATTATTTACTTTTATATTTACACACACACACACACACACACACACACACACACATATATATATATACATATATAAATATATATATATATATATATATATATATATATATATATATATATATATACATATATCGGTCTAGGACTATTCACTGAAAGCACATTTCAATGAAAAACATGTGCACAATTCACTGAAAACTCAATTCACTGAAACACATTTCACTGAAAGTTATATATGGCCTTTTCCCCACTGTAGTGTGACCCTGGAGTTAGAATATATAGTAAGGGTGTGTGGGGGGCACCACCACCCACATTGGGGGGGGGGGGGCATAGCCCCCAACCTATTTTAAATATTTTTAACTATACTTATTTTATTTATTTATTTTTATTTTACATTTGTTGACTGGGCTGGTCTAACTGGAATACAAATCCATTTTCAGTAGAGGCCCTGGGAGAAAAGCTCCAACATAAACACAATATATACAGTAAAAGTTGTCACAATTCAGAGAAGTATAACAGTAGTTAAAAAGTTCGAAACAGTTTCAGCCATATAGAAGACTTGATGCAGTTGTCATTACAAGAGAACATGGCTGAGGAGATATGAAAAACAAAAATATAACAAAATAGTTGTGTACTTGTGCAAGCAGGATAAGATAGCATAATAAAGTTGTTTACTTATACAAATGTACCATGTGATACAGTGAAATACAAGATTTTTAGGAAACAGCAAGAGAATGTCAGTAGATAGAACATACTCATATTAGAAGCAGACAACACATAGGAAATAGAAAAAAAGTTAGTCAGGGTTAGTACAAGGGCATAACCAATGAGTACTGAGAAATTGTTTTAGTTTCTGTTTAAAAAGTGTTATAGAGGACAGAGATAGAAGTTCAGAGGGAAGTATGTTCCAATGTTTGCCAACAGAGTTAGAGAACAACGAATCTCCAGCTGAGTTGTTGGATTTGCTGGTAGTAATAAGTAGCTTATTAGAAGAGCGTAAATTCTTAAGATTGTTGTAGGGGGCTATGAGAGTAGTCAGTATAGGTGTACAGGTGGGGTAATACTGGCTCTTATGGATAATAGCAAGTTGGTGAAATAGTATCTGGTTTTGGAACTCTAGCCATCCTAATTGCTTTAGGTTGTTACAATGATGTGTTCTAAAAGGAGAACCTGTGGCAAATCTAGCAATACTATAATAGGAGGTAGCAAGTCTGTTGAGGTTGTTTTTTGAGAGATTGGTAAATATGGGTGAAGCATAGAGTAGGGTAAAGATTAAATGAGTTCTAGCTATAGTGGTTTTGGCTGAAGGAGTAAGAAAGGGTTTGATTCTGTAAAGGGATCCCAGTATTTTATTTACTGTTTTTATAGTGATGTTAATATGAGTATTGAATACTTGCAATTTCAATAAATTACTATTTTCCAAACTTAATATATATCCAAACTATGTGGGGGCTACATCTCTCTCGCCCACGATGTGGGGGCTGGTGTTCCCCACACCCCCCTTACTATATATTCTAACTCCAGGGTCACACTACAGTGGGGAAAAGGCCATATATAACTTTCAGTGAAATGTGTTTCAGTGAATTGAGTTTTCAGTGAATTTTGCTTTCAGTGAATAGTCCTAGACCCATATATATATATTTATATATAAACACATAACAAACTACTCACTATATATATATATATATATATATATATATATATATATATATATATATATATATATATATATATATATATATACATATACATATATATGTATATGTATATATATATATGTATATATATATATATATATGTATATATATATATATATATATACATACATATATATATATATATATATATATATATATATATATATATATATATATATATATATGCATAAAAAACTACTCACTAAACATATACACATATATATATATACATATCTATATATATATATATATATATATATATATATATATATATATATATTTTTTTTTTTATGCAGTGTTTTTAATACATTTTTAATATGTTATTAAATATTTATGATTGAAGGTGTTGAATATTCATTAGATGGATATTGTGACTGGTTTCTAAAAGGTTAAATATAACTTCTAAATATTTTTTTTTTACTTTTACTACAATGAAGTCCCATGTTTAAGTCTTTAAGTGATGAATGTACTCAGTATTAAAGTAGTTTTACATGAAATCTTGGTCATGCCTAGTTTCCGTTACCTGCCCTGGATCTTAGTTTGTTTTGGAGCATGGAGAAGGAGTTTTATTTGGTTATTATAAGGTCCTCTTGACTTACAAAGAGAACCTGAGCTAACAGTTAATGTGGCATGCACCCATGTTAACTGGGTGACTAGCAAACTTGATGATGATTCTTATACATTTTTTTTGTCTACTTTACTATTGATAAAGGGTCTGACTTATAGGTCTCTTAACCCTAATAACACAATATGGGTTGAGTTAGTATAAAGGTTAAAGTGTTTACCTGAGAGAGACACAAGGTTAAGGTTTTGATTCTCACCTTTGAAAGGGCTAGACATAAAATGGCCGACTAGCATACCTTTCAACTGCCCAGATTTTTTTCTCATATTTTTGGTCTGTTTCTCATAAAATTGTATTTTTTCTGGCCAATCTTCGGCAAACTGGTGAGGACTACTAAAGTCAGAAAATATTGACAAACATTTGAGATTCACATCAATCATTTGAGATTCAGAAAAGTCATTCTAATGCAAAACCTGTTATTCTATCAACTTTTTACAATTGCAAGAGCAATATTTAAAAATTTTTCCTATTTTTTAGGCCTTTGTCCCTCCATTATTTATGGCTTTGTCCGGATTTCTTGCACTAAGAGATTGAGAGCTATGCCAACTAGCCTAATAGTTGCATATGAATCATAGGTTCATAGGTTCATAGGCTGGTACTAGGCTATCAGCCCTAGGGCCTATACAAGCCTAGCCATAACAATTCCCTGGCTATTTCTTCCCACATTATTTACTTTCCAACCAGCACTGCAGAGATTCTTTACATGCTTACAGATTTAAAGTATCATAGAGGGCAATTAAATAAGATGGTTACAGGCAGCTTAGCCACTGCATTTTATTCGCTACTGCTTCCCATAAGAATCTGAAAGTTATAATCCAGATTGAACTTTTAAATACCTGTACATTCATTTTTGTTAGATATGAAACATGTGAGGGAGCTGCTCTGTTCAACATGAAACAAGAGTTGGTTCCACAGTGAAGGATTCTTTGGGAGAAGTATCTATCCTGCTAAGTCCTACTAATATATTGCTGTAAATTTATCTACCTATAGTAGGTGAGAGTGTTATTTGTAGTTCTTCAAATATGTAGAAGGTCAAGAACCTAGACATTCCTTTATTTGATAGCTCATCTTGGGGTTTACATGCTGAGGCAATGCATTGTCTTAAAACTGCAACCAAATGCAGTAGATCGAATTATTAATGATATTTTAAGGTTAAATAAAAGCACACACAGTGGCTATAAAAGAGTGACTACTTATTTTATTATAAATAAATAAACCAAGTAAGAGTTTTCAATTTTTAACACACTGGAGACTTCATCAGATGAATGAATTAACAGTCTTATTTAAATAATAACAGCAACAAATCACACAACCAAATCTGATCAATTAAGTTAATGATTCAGTCTTCTCAACACACATTTATAGTTAACAGCTTCATTTAATCCTTGCTTTACATAGGCATTTAATAAAATTTGCCATCTTAATTCCTTTACCTCTAGCAAACTTCCTGTATCATCTCCTCTAAAATTCATATCAACCATATCTAAAACAAAAATATGAACTTTTTAAAATTTCTGCAAATCTTCATAACATGAACATGCTAATGAAGTCTATTTTTGAGCATTTTTGTAGTCATCCCTACATATAAATATTTACATGAAAAATGCTTTGCAAAGTAAGAAACATTTTTAGAACTGCCGTTGAAATAACCTCAACTACAATAACATCTACTGTTACTAACAGGTTAGATTGTAAAGATATACTAAAATGATATCCTCTTAAAAGAAGAAACTGAGAAATTAATAGATAATTTTAGAATAAGAAGTTATCCTGATAAAATACTGGATCCAACATCTAAGACATTTAATGAGAACAATAGTGTTGATTTAACTACTGTATATAATGCTGTTGAAACACCACTAGCTGATACTGTAAAATGACAGAATGACAAGACAAATGCTATGTTACTTGCTTCTACTGTAGACTGAAACAGAACTATTATAAAAGATAATTGGACAATTTTTAGAGGATCTGTAGATAGACCTTATGTTAGTCTAGGTTATTTCAACTGCATTTCTAAAAAAATTGTGTTTCTCATATGAATATTTTTTATGAAGTGAAGTGAAACAGAATGTTCAATATAGAATTTATGGCATTTTTATTCTATGAAGACTGATAATAATGCTTTAGAAAAAAAACAATCAATTGAGTAGACATTTAAAAATGATTATATATATATTTCGTTTTATATATAGTTGCTATGGGTTTTATAGCAGGTGAACTGCGGTGGTGGTGCTGCGGTAGCGTTGTCGCCTCATAGCAAGACGTTGTCCCATTCGATTCTCAGCTAGAGCGTCTTCTTTGTGGAGGTATACGTAAATGGGGCATACCTTCGTTGAAGGTTGTGTGTCAGGGCTGGTAAACCAGTACGTAAAAATCCAGTACCAATCATTAGCGGACCGGAGTCCCATTGTGGCAACCCCTAACCAGGCAAAGCCGAAAGACACAAACAAACAAACAAACATGGGTTTTATAGCAGGCAATGCAGGAAATTTATTATAAGTAAAAGAAGTGAGATGGCAAATTTTATTAAATGCCTATGTAAAGCCAGGATAACATTGAGTTGCTAAATATAAATGTGTTAATGTCCAGAAGACAGAAGCATTAATTTTATTGCCCATGTTTGTTCATGTGCTTTTTTTAATTATTAACTAATATTGTAAGATTAATTAGTTGTTCTGATGAAGTCTGTAATCTATTAAAAGATGAAAGCATTTGCTCAGTTTATTTATTTCTAACAAAATAAGTCTCCATTTTTGTGACCATTTTGTGTTTTTTATTTTATTATTTTTAATGGATATTTTCTTTATTTAAGACTGTCTTGGGGCTTTTAGTTTTTTAAGGTTGACCACAGGTGAACCTTTAAAAGGAAAAAAAATGTTTGCATCAATGGGCAAAGTTGTATAGTTGGTAAGTAAAGATGTGGAAAGTATACTAGGTGTATGGTGAGATAGCTCTAAAGCATGCAACTGATCTAGGTAAAAGCTGATGAAAATGTGATGACAAGGAAGTTATTTCTTCAGTGTCTGATCAGATTCAAGGTCACAGTTTACAAGCTCATGAGTGAATGACTAGGACATATGATAGCAATATTACAATTAGATGAATGACATTTTTTAACTATTCATTGAAGCCTTCAATGCAAAAAGCTAACATTGCTTACAGTGAGGCATTGCATAGCTTTCAGTAGTGGATGAGTTATAATGATCATAGCCATTACATATGCTTCTATAGTCATCTGGGAGTAGATTAGACAATTTCTCATTCTTAACGATGAATGGGTCAAAAAAAAGTTTGATAGAGAAATGAGCCCCAGTCCCATCCCCTCCTAATATCTATAGATCACAATGTACATGCCAACTCACAGAAAGAAAAATATGTGGAGGTGGATTGATGACCAACAAAGTGAAATCATTAACATCAGTTGAAACATACATGGAAAATTGTTGCACAAAAGCAGCTATGATATTGTAGAATAAGAAATTGAATTCCAACACAAACTCACACACATGCACCACACACACACACACACACACACACACACACACACACACACACACACACACATACATTTATATTTAGTTAGATAGTTGTAGAAGGCCAGGCTTCATTGAGTTTAGTAATGCTGATGTAGAGATCGGTGCACTTCTTTCTAGATATGAGTGGTGTTTCCAATTGTTGGCCTCCTTCCTGATCATCCTGTAAGTGACATCACTTGAGCTGCTACATATCTGAATCATGTTTAACAAGATTCCATTGTCAAAATGTCTGCAACAGATTCAGTCTAGTACTCAATAAATGAAAAGAATGTGTAGTTATTACACAGAAATTATTTTTAGTGGTCACTTTTCTCATGATGTAGACATCTATTCTGGCTGAGAATTTGATGGGTCCTATTTATAACCCGCTGAAAGTAAATCCCAATATTATCAAGGGAACAAAGTTACTGCTTCAGGTCACAATTAATACTGTATGCATTTCAACAAACTGAACACTTTCTTATTGAGGTGACAGAGACAAAATTATTTGTGAACATCTTCAGATTATTGCAGGTTTGCTTTTTTTACCTATTTGCAAGAACTTATTTATGATGTTGTTCCGGCAGGTATACATTGAAAACCTCATAAGAAAAAATGTGCATTTGTGTTACTCAGGGCTAATTTTACTGCAGTCAGAGTACTTTTATTTGTTCCTCTAGGGTGCACCAAGATTCACAATTATAGGGATAAGCAAAAGCTTTTCAAAATTCTTCTCATCCAGACACGTCTTTAATTGTGTTTACTCATAAGAGCAATCATACAAAAAGTAATCATTTTAGAGCAAATATAAAATTATTGAAAATAAGGCAACATAAAACACATATTTTGTAGGGGGTGCAAGACTCCCAACCCCTGCTAATTATACATACTTATTCCAAGATTGCACAAAAGCAAGGAAGAGAAAATTCCCTGAAACCACAGTTGATGTAAGAGAGAAAATAAAGACAATTAAGCACAGAATAACCTGATTCAACAGTAGGGCATTTTTTAAATGTAGTTTAGTTCTCACAAAAGGGGGTGTTAAGAGATGTATGATGCATACATGTGGGTTCTGGCAAATGACAGTGTTAGTTGCTTGTCTGCATTTTCTATGCACACATGCAGTTGTGTGATACTGTGCTGTTTTTTATCTTTCACTGTAAGTACAGTTTTGGTAAAATGCACATCTTCTATTCCAGGTAGCTGCTATGGTCATTGGCACTCAAACTCACCCTCCAACCAAACTTCCAGGTTCATAGGTTACGAATTAGTCAAAGGTTGCCAACTTCTCTGATGGATACCCTAGCTATGTGTCAATGGATCGCCATGAAAATATTTTTTAGGGGTTCAATTTTTTTGAGTCAGTGGTAGTTTTTTATCTTTGATACATATGTAATTTGTTATTTTTGTGCAGAGAATCAGTAATGTTTTTTCAGAACCATTTTTAAAAGTCTTACTGTCAATAATTGAAACACATTATTTACTTATAAATTTGTTTTTCTTTTTTTTTTCTTTTTCTTTTATTTCTCCTCCCAGCTGCAATTATTCCTTGGCTTTTACCTGTTGCTTGCTAGCTCCTTATCCATGGACCTCAACGTTTCTATTTACCAGGTACCATGTATATATCTATTTGCTAAGTGAGCCCCCAGCTCCCCAGGAAGTGGAGATGAAGATTACCTGCTACTAGTACAAGTGAGCAAGGGATCTGATGGAGAGCAGCAACATGGAGATCTGGAGGTGTCATTCATGGGGTGGACATTCATAAACCATTGCTGTGGGAAAGAGTAGATCCATGAAATCAGGTCATCATTGGCTCACCTTGCATTAACATGAGATATCTGTGAGGGTAAATGTCTCCACCACAGTTTGCTAACACAGCAAGGCAGCAGCAGCAGCCTGATTCCATTTCATAAACTGGGTTGCCAGCAGTACACATAGATCTCTTTCCTCTGCACCATTGATCTGGCCAATTTACTAGTGAAATTTATAGATCAAATTTACACTATTTGGATGCAATATTATGTAGAGAGCTCACAAAGATACTTAGGAGCACTTACTATTTCAATTGTGCATCTACTAATACATTTATAAAAGTGGCTGTTGCTCATTCTTTCATTCACTTACTCGTGTCTCATTTGAGGAGTACATGAGTGCTGAGTGAAATATGGCTGATGATTTAGAATGTGCTTAAGTTCTTCAAGATTTTAGTTATTGACTGAAACAGACTGAATATATATTTTTATTTTTAGATATTATCTGCATACCAGTAAAGGTAGAGCAAATTTATTTGCAAACTTCAGGAACTAAAATATTCAGACTTTAAGGAAAAAATTTATTTTAAAGAAAACAAAGTCAGTCATATATTTTGTGTTACTGAATGAACTACCTCTCCTGAAGAAAGAATTTCCTAAATTTATTATGAACAGCTGTCATGTTATAGTTTCAGATGACCATTTAAGACAGACTCCAGGATTCATGAAGCTTGCGCCAGGCGCACGCATAGCGTAGGTGTTATAATGCCAAATATGGCCGCCGAGCGATTCAGGTACGATCCAATTCCACGTGCACTACCGGCGTACGCCACATCTGTGCAGCCCCCGGCGTAGGTATGCAAATCACCCCATGTGCAGTGTTGCACCATGCAAATGAAGGCATATAGTGATTCATGAAGTGGTGCAGGCATAGCGTAAGCCCAAGGAAATGTAAACCAAAAAACACGGTTTACATTTTCCCAAACATAACATCGGAGCTATGGAAGAGGGCCAGACCCAGGTATCACAACGCGAACATATGCCAGTGGCAAAATACACAGCCAATGGCATAAGAAAAGATGCACAATGCGTATATAACAACATTTAATGTCATGCCCACAGTAACGCACAGCAGAA
Organism: Protopterus annectens; assembly: GCF_019279795.1. Classification (NCBI taxonomy): domain Eukaryota; kingdom Metazoa; phylum Chordata; order Ceratodontiformes; family Protopteridae; genus Protopterus; species Protopterus annectens. Next base: position 1,934,684,700 of record NC_056735.1, on the reverse strand, counting down.
CCGCAGGGCATGTGTGCGGAAGCTGTAACATAAAGAAATAATATAAAAATGTCATAAAATCGCAACGTAATAGAAATCAGGTTTACAGCATAATACACAATGGTAGGCATGGTACACCACAACCAAGGTACAAGGGTTGCTAAGGGCTTGCGATAGTGTTCGGCGCGGTAACTATGAATTAGCAGTCAATGCCATGCAAATGAGGCAGATAATACTGAATCGCAAATGTCCCGCCGGATGAAGGTTGTACCATACGGCGCAGCGGTATAACACCGAGGAGTGGCTCAGAGGAGATACATGACATCAGCAGAGGGGTGTGCCACCGTAGCACTAAGCACATTGGAGTGTTGCAAATCTGGCCTGTCCGTTGCTAAGCAAAGCTGCAGGACAGGGGTGGGGAGGAATCGTTTAGCTGAGAGCACACATGGTGGCCAAAAGCGCATGTGTACGAGGATGGAAACGTGCCCGAAACCCAGTAATCAGACGCACGTGCCGCAAACAATAGAATAAACAGGAAGGACAGGGGAAGAAAAGAAGGAAATGTGGAAGTAGGGTAATTGGAGTACTAATGAGCAATCAACACCAATCAACCCACGAAGGCCAATCGATGACAGCTGACAAGTCCACTTGCAGAAACCTGCAAAACAGGATAGGGGAGGCATGTGAATGCAAAGAAAGGAGGGGAGGTATTGGATTGCAAAGATAGGAGACCTGACACAGCAGAGCGAAGCAAACCGACAGCAGACCGGCAGTAGCACACATAACGCAAGATACACCAGGTCCAGGAAAGCACAAATGAAAGTAGGATGCAGGATGCACGCCAGAAAATGGTAGGTGCAATGCACAGAAATGTAAAGGGAAGGTCAAGAGGTAATCCACGGCAGGCAAATGTAATTCAACACCAAAGGCACCACAATAGTAGTCCCGGCAGTAAAACACATAACGTAACCTGTAGCTACGAACGTACATACACACCCTATGACATCATCGGTGCTCACAGCACAATAGTATAAAGTGTGTAAGCACCCAACACACACCTGTGTATTCCCAAACACCGCACCATAGGTGTAAACACACAGGGAACTTTTAAAATGTCCATGTTGGGAGCTGCCATAGCTGTGATTCATCAGCATGTGTCAGAGACTGACGGTGTTGTTGAGGATGATGCCGACAACCACCGCAGGCCTCAGAGGAGAAGGAGAATGTTCAGACTAAGGGTAACTTACCAGGGGCTACATGACCTGGAGATAGTAGAGCATTACAGGGTGGACAGGGACATCTTACAGCAAATAGTGGAGCTGTGCTGGCCACGCCTGAGAACCAGAAACAACAGAGGGGAACCCATACCAGTGGACACGAAGGTATGTGTAAGCCTGCGAATACTGGCCACAGGTACCTTTCAAATGCCAACTGGAGATATAATGGGTATCTCACAGGCATCAGCATCCATGGTACTACACCAATTCCTGGATGCCATGTTACCACATGCTAATGAGCAGATATACTTCCCCAGAACTCAGGAGGAGTTGGCCAGCAATATGCGTCACTTCCACCATGTGGCACAATACCCGGAGGTACTGGGTGCGATAGACTGCACGCACATACAAATCAAGTCACCACCCGGTGAGCAGGGTATGCGCTACATAAACCACAAGGGATTCCACTCCATCAGCTGCCAGGTCATGTGCAATGCCCAGGGCATTATCATGGATGTGTGTGCTGGCAGCCCTGGAAGCTACCATGACTCCCTTATCTGGCATGCCTCACAGCTGTATCAGGTATTTGTCAGGGGGGACATCCCACATGGCCATCTCGTGGGGGATGCTGGCTATGCACTGGAGCCGTGGATGATGACTCCCATCAGAAATCCACACACACCCATGCAAGAACGCCATAATGAGGCACACGCACAAACCAGAATCATCATAGAGCGTGTGTTCAGGATGCTGAAATCACGGTTCCGGTGCTTGGATACATCTGGTGGAGCCTTGCAGTACTCTCCAGGCACGTGTGCCCACATCGTCATAGTATGTGCCATGCTACGTAATATGATCCTGCGGAAGCAGCTGCAGCAGGGACAAAATGGTGAAGGCACTCATAGCCCACCGCAATTGCCAAGGCCAGTACAGGCACAGAGGGATACAGACCATGAACACACTGTGCCAGCCCCAGTAGGCAGACGGAGGCGTGCACAATATGCCTATGCCTTGGCAAAGAGGGAACGTATAGCACATACTCTGACCGTGTAGGCCCCTACGGACTGACACCTCTCCACCTGCACACACAGTAAAATGGATGGCACACAAACATGACCACCTGTATATTGTAATGTATAGGTGGCCCAATGTGTGACTCCTACATAGGCAGCACTCAAACATTGTAAACACAACAGCCAGTGCAACACGTAATGCCAACACCTGAACAGTACATGAGTCCTACAGCATATGGTGGTGCTGTGTGCCTGTCACGTTCCCCGCCAGATATATATATATATATATATATATATATATATATATATATATATATATATATCTATATCTATATATATATATATATATATATATATATATATATATATATGTACACATATGCATATATGTGATACAGATAGAAAGGGCAATAGAGGGATATATGGTGATATAGATGGATTCAGCGATATCTGCAAAAATGATAGATAGACCAACGACATTCATAACATCATGGAGGTACAAATAAATAGGATACCGCCAACCAAGGAATGTGTAACATACCGACATGCGTAACCACGAGGCTGAAAGACCGATAGAACACAGTACCGGAACAGTACATCCGCGAGTAATAGTATGATGATATGAAGGGACGGTTAGTCACCGCTGACGGTGTCGCGGTCCACGTAGGTACTGTGTTCAACTGAGTCTGTGAGTGCCGTGGTCTGTGTAAGTGTGCGTCGAGGGTGCCGTGTGCATTTCTGTGTGACTGTAATGTGTGTGTGTGTCCGCAACATGCATATGTTGGTGCCAAGTCAGAGGCAGACCAGTATGGTAGGTGTGGGTATAGCTAGACGTAGGCATACGGTAACTACCTGTACCACAGTAGGAGGGACATCCCCACCCTGGGAAGGTGTGTCCTGACATAAAACAGTACAAAAGTCAAATGTCTGAGATGGCCCATATATAATGTAACAGTCGTATTTAATAGTCATGCCTGTATGTAAGAAATTTAAATGTCACATGCAATATGATAGGTATCCAAAGTCACAAAACAATAGGTATGTAGTGATGATAAAAGTATGTGCTACCTGTGTACTGACCATGGCCACGTGTTGGCCTGTAAACACTGCTTTGTGTCCTGCAAGTGTCCAACGATAACCATATGATAAGGTGGCAACCCATGGCAAACAGGCTCTTTTAACAACACAACCACAATGACTGCAAATACCTGGGACAGAAACACAAGGGATAGCTGTCACCTACACATATCCCCTGATATATCACTGCAATTACGGAGGTATACAAGTAGCAAGCTCACCTGCAGAATATATAGAAACCAATTAACAATGGCCCAATGTACAATCCCGTAACATAAGTCTACTAACTGTTAGCTCTCTAATCAGGGATGGAGCCCATACACATATATACGGATTATGTAGGAATGCAAGGCCCACAAACCGTATATGTTACGTACAACCACTGACATCCCCCACACTAGAAACTAAAGAAATACAAACTGTAATAGCAGCACATACATCCAGTCAGTCAATTACATCTGCAGAACCCTCAACATACCGTGTGGGAGACACAATTAAAGGTGACATGCAAAATTGCAGGCGTAGTATAATGGAACAAACAGCCATGTTACAGGTATTGATTGCAATACTCCGTTATCAGACGTCGGGATGACAGGTACACCCACATGTTGAACCAAATACTCTACCTGTCACACACAATCCACGGGGGACATGAATCCAAACTATACTTGTCTCCATGCATAGCAGTTGCAGTTACACATAACAAAACACAATACAGACCGTCTCCTCGAAGGTAGGGCAAATAGGCAACGCCCAAGTGGAGAATCCAATTATACCCCACTGTCGCTGCGCAATTGGTGAATGGAGTAGCTGTACAGCTGATATGCAAGTAATTAGTCACTCAGGAACACCAAATGGCGGGAAGAATCCACATGTTTCAGGTATCGACGTATATAAGGATGACTCACCAGACATTCAAACCGTATGTTCATACCGAAAAACATTGGAAACACTGTGAGAGAGATAGAATTGAAACGCCGTAATGATGACAAGGTATGTAGAACGCCCGATATGTAAGGTTATGTATAGCATGATCTGTATTAACTAGTTTTACTGTATGTATAGCCTGGTTTGCATTAATTAAACGTGTCCACAATGCATAAAGTGGGGAAAGGTATTTATGTAGTGATGTCTTGCTGAGCATACTAATGCTTGTAGAATCTGTGCGTCCAGCAGTGGGACACAAGGTACATAGCACAGACACCAGAAGGGATGCTACATGAGGCCATTACACAGAACAATGCCATACAACCCGCCATCAGTGGTAGGGTATGTCCAACAAGGACGTGCCATAGCAGGGGATAGTATATTTTGATCTACTGTCACAACACGCATGTGTATGGGAAATAACGTTAGTGACATATGTAAGGTGGTCCCGCTGAGCAAGTATGCTTTGCATCATGGGATACTATGTGAAATATGTGTAATGTATAGTATTATAGGTAGATATGACAGATATTCAACACAGCATAACATGCATACCACAGGTACCGTCTATCGGTATGTACAATAACAGGATACATATGGCCTGTAGGTATGGGACATAGTAATAGCATGATAGATAATCTAAATGGAAGGGCTACCAAGTAACCATGCACAAAGGACATGTAATAGCTGCACAGGTGCATAATGGGGTACTATGCAGTCTGTCAAGTCCATGTGTAAGCACAACTACAGTGTTCACACTAGTGGCACCTCTCCAGGGTAGTGCCCTGTTAAGAGCAGAGCCAGGCGTTACCTGCACCACTGCACAGTACAGCCACTGCAGTGATCCCAGCCCTACATGTTTCTCCCAACCACCAAGGGAGGTATCACATGAACAGTGCTACTGAGTGTCCCTGCGTGATGTACTGAGGACTTATGTTCCACAGCATGGAGAGTGTCCAGTCTGGGAATATAACCCAGAAGCACATCCCACTCATTGTGGCATGTGCGCACATATCCATGAGCATGTTGCTCACAGTGGCATCTGCTTATGTTGCGTATGAGGAGTATATCCATCAATAATGTTGTGGACATGGGTCCTGTCTGATCAGCAGAGGTCACCCCTGAGTATGTAGTATGCAAATGTGTACAGATGTGGTGTCCGTAGTGCAGCCACAAATTGACACTGTCGGAGCTCAGTAAATGTCATGGTGTGTTAATGTTGTGGCATGTAAAGCTGTAGCTGTTGTGTAAGGTACACCCTAAATGGGGTGGTGTACCCTTGAATGTGTGTAGATGTCATGTGTTCAGAGGTACAATGGGTGCCTATGTACCAGTTACACACCCAGTACAGATAGGTGTGGCCACGTAGGAGGATATCCACGCCAAAGTGGCAATACGGTAACCACAGGAGTGGGTGCAACATATGTGTGTACTGCAAACATGTACAATGTGATATGTATGTAGGGGACCACCATCCATGTGATAGTCAGTGGGTGAATGGTGTAATGCAAAGGTGATGTGCATGCACCTTGTGTCATGCAGCTTGCTGCCATGATAGTCATATTATGTATCTGTCACAGCGACATCCGTATGGTTGGAGTCAGTATCAGCTGGTGGAGCAATCATGGCGCTTGGTATGTAGGGGTTCTAAAGCTAGGCAGGGAAAGTGCCCTGTGCCAGCCTGTTCCACAGGGAAGCATATACATAACATGAAGGGCCCTATGACTGAGAACCGTGGTATGCCAAAGTACCCGACATGTAGTAGGTACTATGGTATGCTGGCCTCACTGTGTGTCCTGTCCATGAGCCACATAGCATAACATCGTGAGACACAGAGTATGATGTGCAGGTGGATGTGTATGTTGTCAATACCAGAATGGGGAATGGTGCTGAAAGGCAATGAGAGGACAATGTAGGATGTGTGGACTCCCGTACCATCAGCAACTGTCCTGGTAACTGTATGAAAGGAGTCCACCATGTGTAGGGGCCATGCTCTGGCCTTAACAAGCCCAACCCGGGTGGCAGCAGTGGACGGGAGACCAACAATGTCTCTGAGAATGACGTCCCTGATGATGTGCCCTATAGCCACCCAGAACAGTCCAGTCAGGTGTGTAGGACTATAGTCCCACTCGTGCAATGCGGTACCACCTTTGTGTAGTGTGATAAATGCTGCCATATGCCATTCATGGTCTACAATGTCTGAAACAAGGCTATTACTGAATATGGTGGCCTAGTGGTGAGACATGTAATTCGGAGGTAGGTGGACATCACAGCCTGGGACGTTGGAAGGTGACATGGGGCTAGTGTCCCAGGACACATAGAGTGTAGGTCAGTACTGTGTAGGTGTGACCACAGGGACACCACAATGTTCATGTATGGATTGCGGCCCTGTAGTGAGTGAGAGGGTGTACTGTCAGCATTGAATCCATCCTCCAGCATGTTGCCAAACAATACCTGGGTCTGCAATGTTCCTGAGTGACTGTTGTAAGTGACAGCAGATGTGGGTGTTGCCATCGAATACTGACATACCACCATAATGCCTGGTGGTACACCCCGGAATGTGTGGCAGTCATGTTTACGTAGCTAGTCTGGGAGTATGTGATGAGGGACCCTGTGGCCCCACCACGGCTGACCAGTGAGCCACCCCACACATGGGAATGTACACCACTGTGCAACAGCCTACACTTGTTGTTGTACATCATATGTCCATGGAACATGACCACCAGAGTGGCGTCTGTTATCTGGTGTGTACCATCATGGCTCTGTGTGGAATAGCATGATCCATGCAGTTGTGTACATGCTAATTAAGTGCACTGGGGTATGTGTCAGCATTTGTATGTGCATTGTCCATCTGCACGGGTGTCATGATGTCAACAACCGCTGTCAGCAGACGTCTGTAGTAGGTGTAGTAGTACACATGTACTGTGTATGCTGTGATGGGTGTGTTTCCGGGATGTGGCTAACACGGTAGATTAGCATATGTTCGGAATCCACCAATGAGGGGATAACCCCAGGTGTGTAACATCAGTCATATGGTGGTAGTGTCCATGCCAAGGGTAATGTAGGTCCTGGAGGTGGTGTGTATGTGTTGATCCAGCTGAGTGGAGGGTATGACTCATGGATGTGTCAGTACATGAGTGGCTATCCCAGTGAAGTGTGGGGTAGTGTCAGTCACACATCAGTAGTAGCTGAGGCCCACTGTCCACTATACCACCATAGAAGGTATGTTACCCGTGGGGTATGATGTTTACTCTGTCGCTTGTTACAATGTGTGTAGCGGTCCAGGACACAGTTGCACGTGGAGCACCTCTGATGCATTGTGCTAAGCAACTTGCCAGGATGTGGGACAACATAGTGGGATATGGGAACCCCTCAGCTGTGGGTGTGCTGGTCCAGGTATGTGCCTGGAAGGTATGGTCCGTCTATAACCTGTCATTGCAGGTGTGCTCTGCAGAGCCTAGAGGCAGGTCCCAGTCACTGCAGAGATGTTGGAGTGGTGCATTATAAGGTGTGCCTTGCCTGCGTGCATCACAGGGGAAGATGCAAGCAATGTGTCACATTACCCTATGTCGCGCATGCCAGTTACCGCCCTGCCAGTGACAGTTATTGGAAGCTGTGCAGGACAGGCAGTATGGAAGCAGCAAGAGACTAGCATGTGAGCTGTACTCCCAGGGCCGACAGGTGCAAGTCATCTGTGCCACAGCATTGTGTTTGACCAGGACAGTCATAGCGGACAGATACCACATGCTTGTGGAATGACAATAGGAGAATAGGCAACTGTTGCAGTGACACAGTTGGTCACTGTACAGTGGTATCGTGTCCGGACAAATGCAAAATGCTCCCCAGGGCTAGGCCCATACCCTCAGGGCTATAAGACTGGTGAGCTATTGCATGTCCCTGCACACGTAGTCTGTGAAGTGGCATCACAGGGAAGTCACACTAACATGGTGAATGACAGACATATCGTACCTGGTGAGGTGTGGCATGGGTGCATAGGTTATGTTGCAGAAGCAGTTACCCGACAGCAAGATGTAAGCGAATAACGCCTTGTGTAGCCTGCTGTGTGGAACTGCAGTGTGACACCCTACAGAGTCAGCTATGACTGGTGTGTTGTGAATGTTATAACACACTATTGGCTGTATGTGGTGGGCACACATGAGTCTGTGGGCTATAAGCTGGTGATGTTGTCTTCCATGATGGGGGCTACCTCTGGTGCCTACAGTGAGTATGGAGACGTACTGCACAGGTTGTCCTCATTGGTGTGGCCAGTGGTGTAGATTATGTGAGACAATGTGATGGGTGGGGTGTGTTGCGAATTTTACACATCCCCAAATGACTGTCAGGTGCAGTCAGGGTTAGCGACAGAATTACCCCCAGCCATAGCTGTCATTCTCCTGTTCCCAAAATGAGGAACATTAGCCTTCATACAGTGTGACAAATGGGTGAAACGTGGAACACTTACAACTGGCTTACTAACAGCGTCACCTAGGAAGGGCATATGATGGCTAAAATAGGCTGGTCTTATGTATAAAACAGATATTCCAATGAATTAATATGATTCTCATCTATCTAGCCATGGCTAGCAGGTAAACTATGTACAACAATGAATGTGTGGTGTACCCTTCCAATGTGGAACCTTGAGGAACATGCACCTTTTAGAACCCCAAATGAGGTACATTCCTCGTAATGAGGTACACCTGAGAGCTATGACCCAGCACGGCTGCAGACGTGCATCCCCTACAGGCTGTAGTGCCGTATGTTGGGAAGTGAGCATTGAATGTGTACATGACACAATTGCTCTATTGCCACATGTACGACATATCCCTCATATAGACAGGCAGTAGCACTGGTATGTGACAGTTGGACATGCCTGCATATACAGCCATGTCCCACAGGATATGTGCATTACGTGTGTACAACAGCTGTCGTACCTTAAGCAAGCTGGGAAGTGTAGGACAGCCAGTGTACCTGTGGGAAGTGGTGTGGAATGGGTGCTATAGTAATCAGTAGCTCATGACATGCTCACATGTTCCGAACAAGTGCCTAGCATGACCATACAATACAGATAGGGTGTTGGATAATATCAACCCATAAGAGGTGATGACAGTCATTTAGGGTGGCACCGCACTATAACCCTGCTGAGTATGGTGTGCATGTCCATGAACCATTAGCACTGTAGATGTTAGCAGTACAGATGTACAAGATAGCACGGATATCTGATTGCAAATACCTTTGCATGTCACAGGTGTGTTCCACCAGTGGCCTGTTGACAGACCCACAACTACAAAAGGTGAAACAGTGACATGTGCACAGCACATCTGTGCCAGATACAGTAGAACAAGGTTAATGTGTTGTACCCCACTCACATTGTAGCCCATACCACACAGACAAATGTTAGCCATCTGTGTATGTGAGGCTGTGAATGGCCATGACCTATCAGTTTAGCTGTGTCAGTGTTGTGAACAACATACAGAATGGGCTGTGTGTGTGAGGTGTGTCACATATGCGCACAGTCTGATGGATGATACCAGCAGTGTCACCGCTAGGCGAACATCCCTGTACCCATAAACTGCTACCTAGGCTGTGGTCAACATTATGGACACTGTGTAAGGGATGGTGCTGTGCAGTGCACCCCCGACATGGTGACGTCTCCAGGCCCCTTAGGTAGTCATCTGGGGTACCCATGTCATGCCAGGGTGCCATCCATGAGCATGGAGATCACTGGCCAGGCATATACAGCACTGTGGTGACCAATATTGGATCACATACCACCTGTAAGGGGTAATGGCTATGCATGGATGTGCGAGAACAGCCTTCACAATCCACACCTCTACTATGCAGCATGCCGTCTACCTTGCAGAAGGACATTTGCTACACCATGATGATGGACATGCTACATGTCCATATCCTGATCTATATGACATATGTCATGGACAGCCACCGTTCCAATACTAGGATCGCCACATGCTGGACAGATCCCTGTGCCATACATGTGACATACTCCCGCCATACCATGCAAGCCTGTCCATCAAAGCTGCAGATGTCATCCCAGTCATACATGGTGTGATGGCCGCATGTTAGATGTACTATCAACTGACTGGATCAGGAATGTGGCACTGATGCAGCTTGCGGTGGCACAATGGCCGTCTGTAACAGCATGGAACCAGATAAGTAAACCCTGATGCAGAAACCAATCCACGAAACCACCACAGCTCGGATACCAGGAAAATATATTTTTATTAGAACAACTTAGATGAAATTCCAACGAGAAGAAAACTCCAAACAAAAAGGTTACTCTGGTTCCAGTGACCAACTGTGTCACTGCAACAGTTGCCTGGATTGGTTTCTGCATCAGGGTTTACTTATACAGCGTGGAACCATGCCCGCACATGCTATGGTTGATGACCACCCCTGCGAATGTCGTCTGACTATCCATTGTCCCATGTCTATCACATGTGTAATACAGGCGATCCGTGTCAGGATGTTGAACAGTTGTACAGTGCTGTGTAGATGTATATGGCAAAACACATGCATGTACAGGTGTCCATGCGTATGTGTGCATTGTCACTGCTCAAGTCCATTCCGGCTGTGTCTGTGTTGATATGTGACATATACACAGCATCCAGGTCAACAGTAGTATCGTGGACACATCGAGGCATGTGCAGATAGGTAAGAACACAAGTTCAAGCAGATCGACATGCCCACAGCAAGACAGCATTTACATGGAGTATGAACACTGTAATGAGGCGACACACTTATATGGTGATGATATCCAATGCATAATGGGTGTGACATGTGTGACACAAACACGTCAGTCATGTCAGTGTCATGGTGATTTGCAAAGATAACTGTGCAGATGCAGTAGATGTCATAGAAATGTATGTGCAGCAGTATCTCTGTACATCTCTGAAACTGTGACCTGTCACCATCATTATGTTTTACAGATAATGCCCCAAACATGCCTCCCAGCATACACCCGCCAGGAGTATGATGTCCTCATCCCACTGCTCCATGACAACTATGACTTGTTGTTCAGCCATGTGCCACAGCATGCCCAGAAGCGGGATGACCTGCGGCAGGATCTACGCAGGAGGGTGAACGATGTGGGTGGCCATAACCGCACCTACCAGCAGGTGCGCAGACACTGCACTGACTTGATACGACATGCAAAACAGCATGCCACTGCAATCACCAGGGAACAAGGTGGAACAGGTGCTGGGCCAACAACCCAGCCCCCACTCACACACACGGACACACGGATGTATACGGACAGCCGATGTGTGTGATGCACATCACCAGTGAACGTCATGCTTCCCACACTGACGTATGTACAGTTCTCTACAATGGTGTACAGGGATGTGTAGCAACTGGGACATATTCCCCGCAATATGTGGCAACCCTGGTCATACATTCGGACACATATGTTAGTGCTGGGAATGATCCACCAGCCATATGATGACACGTTTGCTGGACATGCAGCGGTATTGATTGCATTATGTGTACCAACGCTATATCTGGCAAATGTGCTGCTATATACACACGGGAGGTTGTAGGTGTTACAGGTGCCATATGACATATAGTTGTTAACACCTGACCACTGTGTATGCATTATGTCAGCACCGTCACGTAACAGTGACATAGCGTACAGTTAGCACATGGCATGATAGGAGGGTGTGTGACACAACTGTGAGCCACCCCCTGCAAACATACATCTAGACAGGTGGCTCACCACATTACGTACACACATCCCTCCATACGTGCTGTTTGTATGTCACCGTATACAGATGTCAATGATGGGTCTGCATTCCGTCTGCATGTCATAGGTAGGTGCAACTATGTTACGGACATCGGCCACTGCACATGCATGTTTGCTGCATGCACAGTACAGATGTCACATGTGTCTCCTGTTGCCATGTTTGTATGCATTGCTATTGTTGGACATGTGTGTTGACATACATGACACATGGACTGCGGTATGATATCACGGGTGTCACAGGCGACCAGTACAGGGGTATGTGTCCCGGTCAACACTGCTACCCCCTGTAGTGTGAGCATTCAACAGACATGGGCCCACCTTCAATTCGCATGTGTAGCATTGATTGGGCCAGTGTTATGCACGAGGTACGTCAAAGGCCATGTATGTATGTTTTGTGTGTGCAGTCCATGCACACATCCACACAATCACGTGTACGATGGACCCAGACGTGTGTTCATTGGTGTACAGCAACAGTCAGGTGTCACAGCTGTGTAAGGGCCATGGTATGTCATGAGCTAACCTGTTCATGTATACTGGCATCGTTGCAATGCATAACACCTGTTGGATCCCTGTTGGTATGTGTGTACTCTGCACAGCTGGTGTACACTGCTGTACAGCCCAGTGGTCATGTGCAACATGGTGTTGTGGGACCATAAGGCTGTGTAGTGCTTCACCAACGACATGGTGCTGACTTGACAGCTACAGTGTACACTGCAGTGTGTACGTGTGTGACCTGCACCTGTGACAGCTGTGATGGCAGCTGTGTGTGTACAGGTCACTGCATGTGTGACTGCCCTGTGCGTGAGGGCAGTTATACCTTACTGTGCCCTTCTGTGTGTACACTCCATCTGCATGCAAGATTGCCCTTTGCAACTGCTAAGTGTGTGAGCATGCCCAGTATGCCATTGTGTAGATGGACACACAGTACATTCCACACTGCGCCCCTCCGTGATTAGACTCCGTGTGCATGCAAGATGGCCCTTTGCAACAGCTAAGTGTGTGAGCATGCCCAGTATGCCGTTGTGTAGATGGACACACAATACATTCCACACTGCACCCCTCCGTGATTAGACTCCGTGTGCATGCAAGATGGCCCTTTGCAACAGCTAAGTGTGTGAGCATGCCCAGTACGCCGTTGTGGAGATGGACACACAGTACATTCCACACTGCGCCCCTCCGTGATTAGACTCTGTGTGCATGCAAGATGGCCCTTTGCAACAGCTGTGTGAGCATGCCCAGTACGCCGTTGTGTAGATGGACACACAATACATTCCACACTGTGCCCCTCCGTGACTAGACTCCATGTGCATGCAAGATGGACCTTTGCAACAGCTAAGTGTGTGAGCATGCCCAGTACGCCGTTGTGTAGATGGCCACATAATGCATTCCACACCGCGCACCTCCGTGATTAGACTCCGTGTGCATGCAAGATGGCCCTTTGCAACAGCTAAGTGTGTGAGCATGCCCAGTACGCCGTTGTGGAGATAGACACACAGTACATTCCACACTGCGCCCCTCCGTGATTAGACTCCGTGTGCATGCAAGATGGCCCTTTGCAACAGCTATGTGTGTGAGCATGCCCAGTATGCCATTGTGTAGATGGACACACAGTACATTCCAAACAGATGTGTGATATTAAGCGTGTGGGCATGGCCATTGACATCCTGTATAGCCATGGTGGTCATCCAGGCACCAGATGTCCAATTTCAATGTCACGATGGATGCCTACATTGAACACACTTGTTGCTCTCTCAAAGGGTGTACTGTCTGTGGCGCATCACATATCTATTCAGTGTTTGTTGTGCTCCGTAGATATTTAGTTGGCCCGTTGACAGCACTGGCATGTTTGTGTACGTCTACCTTGGGACGGTAATATGCTTTCAGACCGCTCACTCTCTAAGCATTCCCTAACGGCATCTTTGCCTTTGCGGATGATGTCACCCACCTAGAAGTATGCCTCTGAGAGTGCTGTGTTCAGTAATCTCGGTAGCGCATTCTGTAAATGCGTAATGCTGTAGTGTGTAAGAGTAGGTAGGTGTGTGTTCAACTCCTGGCCCTTCCAAGTGTGTGTGTGTGCGTGTGTTTCCAGCTGCCTGGGGACACAGTCATGCTTTTAGATGCCTCACAACACATACATTCCCTATCGGCGTCTTTGCCTTTGCGGATGATGTCACCCACCTAGAAATATGCCTCTGAGAGTGCTGTGCTCAGTAATCTCTGTAGCTTGTTCTGTAAATGCGTAATGCTGTAGTGTGCTCAAGTGAGTAGGTGTGTGTTCAACTCCTGGCCCTTCCAAGTGTGTGTGTGTGCGTGTGTTTCCAGCTGCCTGGGGACACAGTAATGCTTTTAGATGCCTCACAACACATACATTCCCTATCGGCGTCTTTGCCTTTGCGGATGATGTCACCCACCTAGAAGTATGCCTCTGAGAGTACTGCGTTCAGTAATCTCGGTAGCGCGTTCTGTAAATGCGTAATGCTGTAGTGTGTTAGAGTAGGTAGGTGTGTGTTCAACTCCCGGCCCTTCCAAGTGTGTGCATGTGTTTCCAGCTGCCTGGGGACACAGTAATGCTTTTAAATGCCTCAGAACACATACATTCCCTATCGGCATCTTTGCCTTTGCGGATGATGTCACCCACCTAGAAGTATGCCTCTGGGGGTGCTGTGTTCAGTAGTCTCGGTAGCGCGTTCTGTAAATGTGTCATGCTGTAGTGTGATAGGGTAGTTAGGTGTAGGTTCGATTCCCAGGCCTGCCAGATGCGTATGTGTGCATCCTCCCATCTGCCTGGGGACTCAGGTTATGCTTTTAGACGCTTTGCAATACAGACGTATCCTGCTGCCGTCTTTGTCTTTGCGGATGTTGACACGCACCTAGTAGAATGCCTGTGTGTCTGCTGTGTTTAGTGGTCTCGGTAGCGTGTTCTGTAAATGCGTCATGCTGTAGTGTGATAAGGTAGTCATGTGTAGGTTCAATTACCAGCCCTGCCACATGTGTATGTCTGTATTTCTCTCTCTTTATATATATATATATATATATATATATTTTTTTTTTTTTTTTTTCTGCCCATAACCCTGCTCTTGCATGGGCATCTGACTGTTTTATGTATCACATATTTGCATAGCTTTCACATACCAATGGGGTATGTTGCAACTCCCAACATTGTCCATGCAACGTCCATGTTATCGGTGGTGTTACACGCCCTAACAGGCGTTTGCTGTATATCTTGGCAGACATCTATCCTTGCTGTACTCTCACTGTACTCGTACACACCGGAGGCTTCATGTATCATGGCCTAGTTTTGATGTGTGTATGTCCATTTGTGCTGTGTGCATGGCTGTGGGTATGTCCCAGTATCATCATTTGTAAAGGTGACAGCCCTAAAGGTTCTTCATGTAGACTGCTGTGTCATTTGCAATGTCAGAACATACCTGCGGACAGTACTGCACATCCTACTGCAGCGCATGTCATACCTTCTGCGTTATCTTGCAGTCAATATTGCTGTTTCATCACACATGTATCTGTTTCTGTTCATACCACTCCACCTCCTAGAGCAAGTTGCTGGACAAGGCCTTATCTGATAGTGGGACACATAGGGGCAGTATTGACATGTTGCTCTTACAAACGTAAATAGTTGGCACAATAATAGGTTTTGCACTAGTATGGCTTTTCTGTCAGATTTGGTGTCTTACGCACATGTTTGTCATCATTTCATGTCGTCAGTTATCATGGAAGTGCCAGAATGTTACTGTTACGTGGAACACACCCAACATATGAGGCAGAACTCTGCACATTCATCGTAAATCTGTACAGTTGCGGAGTATGTGTCTGTAACAAAATATCAACTTTCTGACACCAATACACACACTGTATGGCGGCATCACAGGCCACATGCCATTACATTTATATTGCAGGACACACCCAACCAGACAGTTGTATTCCTCACACAGGCCAGCAGCTGCTTATCCACACTAATTGGTCTATCATGTGCCATATGTGTGCGCCGGTATTTGCGCTTTCCGTCAGTGGCAGAGCTCACGTACGTGTCTGGAGGACTGGACATTGTTACGGTGACACTGCATGACACCCTGAGGGATACATTACGTTTGTGTCTATTAACCTTCCACATTGACATTCACAGGGCATACGTTGTCATTCACATTTGTCGGTGTACATGCGTGTGACTTGTACATGTTTTCTCATTTGTCCTGATGTCTTTCTTCTCACCTGTCCACCTAGTATCACTAGTTCTGTACATGTATTCTGGACAGGTTACCTTCATACCCCTAACCTGTACACATTATGGGTAAACACCCTGACATTTGACCTTGTTACATTTGTCATAGTGATATGCCTTTCTGGTACATTGCTGGCAAGGCATTACAGACTGTGCGGTAGATAATAGTGACTGACATTTCCATTACATGATTAGTAACACTCATAACGTCCGTATTCATGGGTACACCAGTATTCTCACCACGTTCTGACTTTGTCTGGGGATATCTAATATAGCCCTATTTGTATTTCATGTACTATGCCTTAGTGCAGCTGTGTTATTCTGACAGTCTGCCAGGTATGGGTACCATCTTGGTCGTACGCATGTCCATCCATGATTATCGCCTACATGACACTGATATAGGGCCCCACATATTGCCAAAATGGTTTCTGCAATATCCAGTGGATGGTTTGCCCCATTATTGGGGATATAGGCGTGTGCTATACCCACATCACTCCCGCGGGGCGGGCCTATGAAATCCCTGCCAAACAACACCTAGGCCCATATCTGTATACCCATGATTCCCATACCTGACAACCCTCTACAGTACTCATTACACATTTTTAATGTGTGCATTACTGAAGTGTGGAGACACTTATATGCACTCCCCACTCACCGGATATCAGTTCGTACGTCATACATTCTATCGACACATGTGTCATCACCCTTGCACCTGATACTGTTGCATGTACAGCTATTTCGTATTTGCTGCGGTCACTTCTTTTGCGTCAATGTCGGTTGACACTACGTATTCCAATTTATGGAGTCCTGCAATGGACACCTATCTGCATGTTTAAAGTGTAGAACATGCTGGACTGTCACTTTCTAGCCAATGTTTTTGAATGCTGTAGTTTATTCACCTTTCCTGCATGTCTGTTTGTCTACCCATATTAGATGTAACGTCGCCTATTTATGTACATATGTCATATCTACGGGACATAAGTCTGTTGTGTATACATATATACATGTACAATCCTCATTTCATAACTTGCTTTGGTTTACGTCTGTGGATTATGTGTATACGCATATATCTATATCCATACCATACCTTTCCACTATACAGATTGTCGCTGAGTGTACAGCTGCTTGCCCCTTTATCTTCGCTGTGTTTTACATAAACCTGTGTCTATCTGGCAATGTAGTGGCATTTCATCTGAGACTTAACGGTGGGGATTTCTGGCAAGCAGTTCAGGTTACGACTGCATACCCTTCGGAGAATCCATGCTACTGACACACCCGTTATTCTATCCACTTTCTATGTTTGTTCTGGCACATATCTGGGGTTTGTCCCTATATGTACTGGTAGTTTGCATGGCTTCGTCTGGTTTCATACTTTACGAGGTTAACGGGTTTGAGCCATGTATAACTAATGTGGGGGAAACAGCATTAATTTACTATGCTGCGAGCGGATCACACACGCACAGGCGCACTTGCATTTCCTTATTGTAGGTTACGCGCGGGCGCGCATACATATCCTTATTGTGGGTTACATATGTTTACTAAGTCTTTGTGCTTACGTGGGCTTTATTACTTGTGTCAGTACCAGGACTTATCTGTAATCCCGTTAATGGACGTTTGCGAAACACACGTTCACCTTTACATATTTAACTGTCTGTACAGCACAGACGCATTCATTACACTTTCACATTATATGTGCTGTAGTCGTTGTTCAACCGGGACTGCATTCACGTTGGCCGGATGCTGTAACTAGTATACGTTTGGTGTTCTGACTCATTTATATGCATACCCATAGTACATAGCTACATTAACATATGCCTCTCCGCTTCACTTACATCACAGGCATCCATTCTCCTGCTGGGAAGAATGCGGTACTACATGTTACACATTCCCTATTCCCTACTGCTCTGGACACAAGCTACATATTTCATCACTGCAGGAATATTCAGAACCCAAAGGCTTATATTCCTGACACATACAGGTCTTTAATTGTCAGGGTGTTCATGTGGTGATCTGGGTTTAGGCTTGTCCGACTGGTGAATGGAACTGCCCTGACTGTGTTCAAATGTCAGACAAAGCACATGGACAGGGATTGTACATTTTGTACATTTAATCTGTTTACAGACACAGGTGTTTAGGCACCTGTCCGCAGCTTATGATGTTGGCAATACATAATATGGGTGGGGGTGGTTACGATAGATAATCCACGGTGAGTGGTGTTCCCATTCACATTTGACTATTTCCTGTATTCATTCTTGCAGCGGTTATTATTTTGCACATGACGTAACTATGAATTAACTATGGGTATGCAGTAATACAGTCAACATATGTGACGGTTTGTTACAGTATATTTGTACGGACCTCTATAATACTGGGGACTACCCCACATCCTTCACAACAATTCCTGCTTATGTACATACTATTATTCAGTGAACTTTCGAAGCTTGTGGGAGCAGTAATTACATCTGTCCCTATTTGTCCTCCCATCCTTTTGGGCTTTGTCCAGGTTTTGTTGCTGTAATAGGTTTAGAGGTGGTGTCGGTATGTGATTGAGTTGAATATATACTGTCGATAATTCGGTGGGGTGTAGGGTTACCACTTGTTCCTCTTTGCAAGGGGAGGTCCCACTTTGGACAGTTGTGTCCTGTGATTTTAAGACAATAATATATTTCTTATTTTCTGTACTAGCTGCATGATACAGGTATTTTGTATCTGGTACACATAACTATTATTTGGGATAGCATAAGCTATTCAAATGCTATGGCATGAGCTTTTATCTTGGCATACACATGTATTTCTGTCCTTTGCACTGGCCAGGGGTATGTTTTATCCTGCAAATTCTCACATTTCTACAAGGGATGTCCCACCTTGGCCATCTGAACAGGTGGCAACCCTAGTGGGGTGACCTGCATGGTGGACAGCTGTTCCATCCTGCGTAGTATGAATTGCATGTCTGTGTAGAAACTGAACAGTACCATGACTACACATACATGTTTTGTCCAGATGTGTACAGTAATGGACACCGTGGCGTGTACACAACTCTGAGGTTTCAACAGGTTACTTATCCCATGCGGGGTGTACACACATTTTGCCGTAACATTAACACGCGGGCATTTGGATTTACGTACCTGTGATGGGATGTTTACATTCGTGGGATACATATTTGCAATCCGGACACTGCCTAGGATGATACTTCCTACTACATATGGGGAATACTCGCTATGTGTAGGTGTACAGATGCGCAAGGCTGGTAGCTGGATTTGGTGGACATTCGGACATGGGTGCGGGTTATGTGCTATACTGGGGTTGTTGCGTATTGCATTTGCATGCATGGGTTCTACTTTTGGATATCCCGGTTCCGGGTATAGCATCCTATGTGTATGTGTCGGGTACGTTCCTGTTCATGTGTGTAGCACATTTTAATATACATATGTTTGTGTGTGTTTGTTATACAATTTGGACTGTCAGGTTTCTTTACGGTTGTTATATAGCCACAACTGCCCTGCTGTGTACTATCACAACCACTGTGGAACTGCTGGTGACCATACCCATGGGGTTAGATGTGTGTATTGGTGGCACACTGACATGATGCGCTTCACTTCCACTGGGTATAACTTCTGACAGTGCAGTACATTACAGACACACGATTTTAAATATCATTTGTTCCATGGATGGAATATTATCTTATGTTGCATGCATTTCTGTTTGGTTCTCCATTTTGTGTGGCCGGGAACTGTCTTGCATGCTTTGCATACGTTTCATTATCCACGGACACTGATAGGTGCGATTACTATTGCAGGCAGGCTATAATATTCAGCAGTTTAGGTTGCTCATCGCCAGCCAACACTGACACGCCTCCGGTCGCAGCTTAGTAACGCCCCATGCACTCGCGCACATGTCCTATGCACGTGGATGTGGTAGCGGCGCACCTTCATTAATATGCATATGGCGCTACTACACCATTTATATGCCGCACAGCCGGCGCAGGCCTTACACCGGCCTTGCGCCAAGCTTCATGAATCTGGGGGAGAGTTTATTCAAGCCACCTACATTATATTTTTGGAAAGCTCAAAAAAATAGATATTTTGTCATTTGGAAGTAGAAGGTCTCACACTTCCATTTAATGATCATAATGTCTGTCCACAAGTTTACAGATCTTTAGAACATAAAATAATTCTACACATTTTGTTCTGAATAGTCAGTACTTGCATCCCTCTGAAAAGTAATATCTAATACTTTTTGCTGATATACAAGAAGCATATGGTACATTTAGGAAACACATTGGGCTACAAAACCCAGAATTCATAAAATTTAATACATTATACATGCCAGATAGCCCCTTCATAATAAATTATCAGCAGTTAAGTTATACATCTTGGGACCTCCTTTTATACGTACAGGACGTGGAATGGAAAGAGCCATAGTAGTATTTACAGTAAACAGAACATATAGGAGGTATTTTCTATGCAACTTGATATTTTAGAAGATGGATTATTGTAATGTTGGACTCTGTTTTGCAAAGATTTAAACCCATAATTGTTTTGGTAATAGTTAATGTAAGATTGATATTTGTTTTCCTAAACAAAGTAATTTGTTGTATTGTCATAGAACTGCTTATTTTTAACATGTATGATGTTTATTTTCCTTTTTTTCAATGACACCTTTTTCTTGTAGTGGTATGCTTTATGTATTTTTCTTATAATTTGCAGTCACAATGTATTCAGTTACATTTGTACAAAATGCCATTTACTGTATTATTTATATAAATCCTTAGCTATATTAGTGCATTATGATGAGAGGCAATAGGCAGGTATTCTTGCTTTGAACTCAAAACCACCAAAAGTCACTGTCTAATATAAAAGCCTGTAGACATTTATGGGTGTATATTATGTAGTCGAAAGACGTGTTCAGCGAACACATCTTCATCAACACATAAATATTGAACCCTGTAATCGCTGAACAGCCACATCAGTGACTTTTTTCCAAGGGGAAAAAAGTGCTTGGCCTAAGGAACAGGAAACAAATGTTTAACCTCCCACCCCCCCTAACTAAATATGCCAACTCTGAGATCGCACTACAGTGGAGAAAAGGGCAAATCCCTGATCACAGCCAATAATATAGATCTGACATTTACCACAACCGTACTTCCTTTTTTAGATGTACACATCTCTGCTCCTCTGTTTAAACCATTAACATATCAGATGCATTTGCATTCTAAATTAACTGAGCACATAAAAACCAATAAACATAATTGCTTAATCAAATGTGCACAAATGTCCATGATATGTATTATTTTAACATTCAAAACTGTGATGATAATAATAATAATAATAATAATAATAATAATAATAATAATAATAATAATAATAATGATGATGATGATGATGTGATTTGTGGTTAAGATTATGCTACAAAGAAAATGTAACGAGTATGCCTGGCTACACTTATGCAGGTGTATGAAAGCATAAGAGCACCCATTAACATTATTTCTGAGTGGCAATCTTTACCACTATATGTACACGTGTTACATGGGACTTAATAGGATGTGTAGGAATAATTCTTTAAATTCTTTATTTTTATATCCTTGAGAAGGATTGTTAAAGGGTTGTTTTTTTCTTGATGCATGATACATCATCAGATATAGACTACTAGTCTGTAGTCTGCAAAGTATGTAATGAATATTTAATAATATTGCATATTGAAGTGTCTTGTGGAGAAGCATAATATTTCTGAGCTACAGCAAAATCCTTGAGCACGTCTCTAAATGATCTGTTAAAACAACTGACACCCACCTATACTTCTCCTTATCTTTATTGTTACCCTTCTTCCTGTGAGGCTTCTCTACATGTCCCCAGGTTACCACTCCCCAGGTGTCAGGTGCCTGGGACACAAGATACTGTGACATATCAGGTTTTGGTGTTTAGGTTTTGTTAGTGGAAACATATAAAGTACTTAATTTAATTTAACCGTTAAATCTGGGAATATAGTTTTTGGTCGTATGATTGACTACATTTGCCAATAGTCACTTCTATATGAGAAACATATACTATTTGATATTATTCAAAATCAAATCAGAAAGATCCAAAACAGTATTTGCAGGAAACTGAACCTTAATAACATATGACATGGCAGACTGGGATCTTAAATTAAAGAACAAATCTGAAAAAAGAAGTAGAAAAACTAAATGCAATAAAAACTTTGTATACCAGGCAAAATAAATAAAGCAGAACTTGTGTTGAGTGCTTTCATTCTTTATTCGTACCAAGAACTTCTTCAGAAAAAAAATAATGAGAAAATAGCAATGTAGGTCTCAATAAGTATTGTTTTGGAACAAAAAAGCAATAAAAAACTAAAAAAGAACTGTTGCAACAAAAGAAAATAACACGTTGCTACCTATGAGCTAAGTTTATCTAAGGCAATAAAACATCAAAGCAAATCAAGAGGTAGTTAAACAAATAGGGAGAATAAACATCATCCTTGAGACAACTGGCTTAATGGTTAATAATAATAATAATAATAATAATAATAATAATAATAATAATAATAATCCTGGATAAGCCCAGTAGTTTGACTGGCAGGTATCACAATGGGTTAAGGATATGCACTGTTAATGAGCTGCTTCATGTATTCTAGCACTTGATTCCCTTGGCCTTCATTTGTGAACTGTGAGCAAGGCACGTAACCACATAGTACTCTGGGATAACAGGGCTGGGCACATCAATGGTCTCCTTGACTGTATGCTTAATAACTACCTGTCAGACAGAAATGTAATAGGAAAACCCCAATGGGATTCAAAACTGCTTGCAAGGTTTTATTATTTCACTGTCTGAGCTATTATAGCATAGTAAGTGTCATTGCAATAAATATTGCATTTCTTTTAAAATGTAAACAGAAGAAAAAAATGTGTCACTTCAGGTCTATAGAGGTAATCCACTGCTAACACTAAGTCCAAATAACTATTTCAAGGGTATTTTGGGGTTACACTTCCACAAAGAAAAGTTATAGCCTTCTCGAAGTCTCTGTTCCAGTTAGCACTGGTAAGTAAATGGGTCACTGTCAACAAGGCAGAAGTAAAAAAGTATACATTTTTGTAAAAGTTGGAGAAACCATCAAAGGAAATATAATACTGATGATAATAATCTGAGCAACTATATATGCTCTGATATAAATTGTTACAATTTAGAACACATATATTATAGTTATTTGACAAAAAAATAATCCCCAAAGATTTAGATATGGTAATAAAAGCATAACATCTCTACAAAGTTGCCCCTGAGCTGATTGTGTGACTTAAACTGGAGAAGATCCCTGGATTAACTGAGAAATTAATATATTGCTCAAACTGTTAAAAACAATGGTAATGCCTTATTTTGTTTTAGGTGGTTCAATGACAGAATTAGAAACGCCCTGGCAGAAATTATCAACGTATATGTTTCCTTCTCAAGTCTAATATCTGGTTTGAAATTTTAGTGCAGAGTGATGTGAAAGTAAGCTGCTAATGAGCTTCATTCTGTAGTATTGGGTCTGATTCCTTCTCTGTCTCACTCTCTTTTCCTACAATGTGTGATAAAGTCACTGAACCAGGCAGTCATCCTGGTCACTCATGAAAAGATACAGCTGTGCCCAGTGGTTCTGCCCAGGTAATAAACAAGCAAACATAAAAACAAGGGAGCAACTAACCAACTAACCAAACAATGAATATATCAACCAACAACTAATCAACTAGTGAAGCAAGCAAGGAAGCAAGTAACCAGAGCTAACCAACAAACCAAACTAACAAACAAACAAACATAATTCTACTAAGCAATCTCAGCAAAATTAGAATGAATGCTAGAACGTGGTTTATAAGTTACATGGCAGACAGATAATAACTATGATCCTGTAACATGCTTCCTGATGCTGCAAGTCTTAATATTGTTGTACACCAAGGCTCTGTGTTTAGTGGCTACTGTTTTTACTATTCTTTAATGATCGTGCACACATCACCCCATCTCTCAGAGTAGTTATATATACAGATGACCTCCTCTTGATTGAATCTGGTAAGTCTCCATAAATGTAAAACATAAACTCCAGTACAGCTTTACACTGCTTGGTGACTGGAAATATACTTCTAATTAACCCCAAAAAATGTAACTTCATGCTTCTTTCTTGCTCCAAAACACTGACTAACCTTACCACCCTTCTTGTTCATGGCAAAATGAACAATACTGTACCCCATGTAAGCACAAAACTGCATCGACTTGATTTTTGGATCATTCCTTTCTAAAAGCCACACTAAACAAGTTATTGGTAATACTCTTCCCAATTGAACATTTGTTACAATTGCTGAAAATGTTCTCATTCACAAATTAGAATATGACTTTCATTTGCTGGCTTTGGAAGCTGGATTGATCACAATATTCTACAACCTGCAGAAAATAAAATTTGCAGATTTGCTCTGCTTGCCAGCACCTACACCCAGCAATGTGGCATAATAAAGCAAATTTATTGGACTTAATTGGCTCCTTATACAAAGCAGATGCTCCTGACTGCTCAGTTCAATGCTATCTAAAAATCATAACAACCTACCAATATCTTCCCTTAATAGCCAGACTGCTATTTAAAGATCAATCATACTTTGAGTAAATCAGGATGGCACCCCAACCCTAAGTAAATCCAGGTACTAAACACATATTGCAGAAAAAGTCCAGATGAGACATGATGCTTCTATAATGAACCTTATCCGCACATATTTAAGAAAACAAGAAACACTAAACTGCGTTAAGGCTAAACTGAAATAACATTTGAAAAAAAATCTGAATATGCATGTTTTAGGAATTCTGGTTCAAACTTCCTTCTAAGAATTTTTATGCTTTTGAACGTGATATCTAGATGCCCTGTTTTGCTGTCGATACCAACTACATTTGTTTAATGCATACAACTGAAACACTTTTGTAAACATGCTAGTAAATACTTAACCATATATTTTTTTCTCACTTCACAAAGCCCAGGTCATGTCTGAAATTGACAACAGTCACACACACAAATAACAAGAAGTCTGAGACTAAGGAGGACAGATCCACAGAAAGAAATACCAAAATCCATACAGAAGTGTCCTTTCTACTTTCATGTTTAATAAAGCAAACAATGAAATTGCAAAGCTTTTGAGGACATGTATTTTCAATGCTGATAAAGTTATAAAACAACAGTGAGTTTAAATACAATCACAAGCACAAAAATAACCAAAATTTTGCCGGATAAAATAATTAAATATTCATGTAGTTAAATGTTAAAATAATTAAAGACCTATTTTCAAAACTAGTTTAATAGTTACTGTGTTATATAAACCAGGATAATTATCTGCATAAAAGTAATTAATCCATTTGTACTCTGTATATTCATTTTTAAATAAATAGTGCCCACTCAAATAGTAGGATATAGGGTAGTGATAATTCTAAAACTACATTTACTTACATTACTATTCACTAAAATATGTGCTGCTAATTCATTTCTCATAGTTTCACTGTATATCTGATGAATGCTCAGGTATTAATTCTTTTAGTATTCTATTAGTTATACTTATGAAAAAACAATTGCATCATTCACAGGTAGCTATATATTCTAAATTAGATGTCCTGCATGTAGCAAAATAGTTAAATACAAAAATGTTGGTAACTGGATGCTTAAAAGAATGTCTTTTATTTATATAAGAAGAAGGCTGGAAATTATGATATGATATTGTGGATCTTGTCGTAACCTTAGGTACACATATAGGTGTAATCTCCTTATGACAAAACTTCAGTTTTAAATTCCTTTCACTATTACAAACAGATATTGGTGCATTGCCTACAATATGTGAAATGTCTGGCAATGATGACAAAACAGACAATTTTTTTAATAATTTGAGTAATATATTTAATATGTCTACTATATTTCATTGCATATCTAATGCACTGAGTACTGTTATTAGAGTTGGAAGATAAACTATGAGTTTATGAAAAATAAGGTATGGCTACAGCATCACATTCTTTAAGAACTCTAAAATTGTATTCTTTTCTAACATATCTACTTTGGAACCATTATACACAAAATCCATAGACATCATTTCAAGCTCATTAACACAATCTGTCTCCTTACTATTTAATCTACTTCTTGTCATAAATCGACAACATAGTATTCCATTATATGTATAGCGAGGATGCATACAACAATTATATAAATATCTACATGCTTGCACCTCCTTCTTATGCATACAAAATTTGCCATCTTCTAAACACACATGCACACACACACTCACACACAAACACACACACACACACACACACACACACACACACACACACACACACACACACACACACACACACATCTAAATAATTAATAATACCAATGGATAATGTAGCCTTAAATCATAACAAAAAATCAGTAGTATTATGTAAAAGGATATAAAATCGCTTAGTCTAGGGTACCCCTGTTGTGAATGTCTTTGCTAAAATTTCATTATCAATCTGTCTGGGAAAAATGAGTTTAGTTTTAATGAAAGTATGTCTTATTTTTCAAATATATACTTTTATAAATACTCTGTGCATGGTATTTTGATGACAAGGGGAGAAGAAGGATAAAATAGTTCTTGATGAAAGTCATATTGTCAGACTTGGAAAGGTCAGATTTTTCTCACATGTTCTTAATTAGTAATGCGATATATTTTTCTCTCTCAAGTACCTCATATTTTGTAACTAAGTCTTGAATACTATGATCTGTTTGTTTTCAGTTCTCCAGGCTATTGTTTCATATTGTGAAAAACACATTGAAATATTGGTCATGGCAGGATGCTCAAGTCATATAGTTTATTTTACTTACAATATCTAATTGCAGTTTTTGTCTGTGATGAACCTTCTTGGACTGTAGACATTCAAGGCTTTAAAGAAGTATGAATATGTAGAAGAAAGAATCCACAAAGGACGTATTGAAGACGTACAGTGCAGTGCATTGCAACCAGCACAGATAATCCTGCTGATGATGAAGTAGTAAGGAGGGATAGAGCCGATTTATACGTGTGTGTGTGTGTGTGTGTGTGTGTGTGTGTGTGTGTGTGCACGTGCATGCGCTCATTTCTCTTTCTATATCTTTACATGCAATTATTTTATATATATATATATATATATATATATATATATATATATATATATATATTATTGGTCTACTTCAGAAAGTCAAAAACCCATATAGTTGAATTACAAAACAAACACAGAGATCATAATAGTGAAAATCCATTTAATTGAAAGTTTAAAATAACAATACCCAGAACACTGAACTATACAACTTACCAGAAGCCCAGTCTGTACTTAAAGGAACACTTCTCAGTTTAAAGACAGCCTGCACTAAATAAGTATCAGCAGTTTTGCAGAGGGGTATGTCCCCTGCACCCCACACACACCCTCTAAATTATATATACCAACTTGAAGATCGTATTACAGTGAAAAAAGGGCAAATTTCCTGATCCTCACTGTACCATGATCTCCTTTTCAAACCGCTGATAGTTATTTAGTGTAGGCTGTGTTTAAATGGAGAAGTGTCCCTTTAAGTGCAGACAGTACTTCTGGCAAGTTGCATAGTTCAATGTTCCGTATTTCATTATTTTAAGCTTTCGATTAAATACATTTTCACCGTTATGGTCTTGGTGTTTTATAATTTGACTATATGGGTTTTCGACTTTCTGAAGTATACCCATCTATTATATATATAGAGAGAGAGAGAGAGAGAGAGACAGAAAGAGAGAGAAATATAGAGATAGATTGATATGCTGTGTGTGTGTGTGTGTGTGTGTGTGTGTGTGTGTGTGTGTGTGTGTGTGTGTGTGTGTGTGTGTGTGTGTGTATTCATACAGATTCAATTGCAGTAGAACCAACGGCATAGAAACTTGCAGAGAGAACAGAGAGAAGTAAACAGCTTTTCCCACAAAATAACAGATAGCCTTTTACATGACTGCATTTTCCCTCAAAAAAAAATAATAATTGGACTGTAATAAACATTTGGCAAAGAGATGTTTTACCCTTTTAATAAAATATGTGTTTAAAATTATCCCATTGTTAAATATTTTGTTGTACGTTAGGACATTAACCATTTCTCTTGAAGAGAAGCATTAAAAAATAAACACAATTTGCTGAGACATTTTATGATTTTTGCAAAAGTCAAGAATTTCCATTCAGCATCATGGAAGCATAGCATGGATAACTTTGCAATTTGTACCCAAGAAGTCATGACATGCTTAAATTCCTTATACTATTGGATATGCTTTTAGTAGCAGGTAAGTTGGAATGCATTACATACTGGAAACAATCATTTTATTAGTGAATATTGTAAGTACTCTGTATTCACAAAGATGCAATAAAACTGAAATCTCAGGCTGTCATTTTGATGATGCTAGAACCTTAATATTTGATCCTTGTTTCAGTAGTTAATGTATTTTAAATTCATTAAATCTGATTTATACACATTTTGTCTAAGCTAGCATTTATGACCACTAAATTAATAAAAAAGGCTACATAACATACAAGCCTTGTTCCCTGTTCATAGGATCATAGGAGGTTACTAGGTTAATGGCCCTGGGCTCTTACAAGCCTAGCCAATAATTTATCCCCAAAAAAGAAACTTCACTCTGCACGTGTCACCCTTGTCAATGAGGGGCACAGGTGGAAGCCCTGGGACCAATATGTGGTTTCCTATCCACTCATCAAGGTTGCGCTTGAAGGGGATCAGCAAGGTATTCTGTTTGATGTGTATGGGAAGTCTATTCCAGAGATGGGGTAGCCTCTGGGAGACAAACTTGTCTCTCCAGCAGGTTTTGTTGATGTTGCATATTAGATTCAGGCCTTTCGAGTGGGTAATGTGTGAGGAGTTAGACTTACAGATATGGAGCATCTCTAGTAAGGCAGGTCTGAGATTGCCTTGTAGGCAAGACACAGATCACCTCTGAGCAATCTGTATGATACTGAGTAGAGTGACCGTGATTTGAGCCTGTCCACATAGAATAGGTGTTGGAGGTCATGGATTCTCTTTGTGAGGTATTTCTGTGGCCATTCCAGTTGGTGCAGATGTCTGGAGACGTACATAGCAAATGGGACATTATACTAAATTATTGGTCTAATGAGAGAGGAATATAGAGAGGTAATAACCTCTTTTTTTTTCTAGATGCAATCCCTTTACATATGAGATGAACTAAGTAAAAGGCTTTTCTGACCACTACTACTACATGATGGTCGAATGTGAGATTGCTATCAACTTGAGTATCCAAGTCTCTCACCACAGGTTGTGTATTAAGGGGGTTGCCGTTAATGTGGTAATCAGTAGCGGCCGTGTTTTTGCCGAATGGTATGATGATACATTTTTTTGCATTTAGCTTGAGGCCATGACTTTGGCATCAGTCATTAGTTGCTGTGAGATCTTCTTGCAGTATGTTAACATCATTTGGAGAGTCAATGACAGCATCTAACTTACAGTTGTCCACAAACTTGGTCAGCCACAGGCCTTTTGTCTTTGCCTGGACCTTTGAGAAGTAGATGCCAAATAGTATGGGGACCAGGTCAGATCTCTGGGGAACTCCACTAGTGACAGGTCTGCTATCACAGGTGGAGGCATCTATTTGGACCTTGAGGGTCCTGTCAGTGAGCCAGTTGGCCACCCACCTGATGAGATAGGGATTTACACCAAGTTGCATTAGCTTTTTTATGATACCCAAGTGGGGGATTGTGTCAAAGACCTTGGTCAAGCCAAGGTAAGCTGTATGTACTGATTTTCCCTCATCCAGGGCATTGGTGACAGTGTCAAAGAAGACAGCCAAGTTCAAAAGGCAAGATCTGCCCTTGACTAATCTGAAGTGGCTGGGGTCAAGTGCTTGTAGATTGCTTATATCCTTGTTTATGAGATCCGTAATAACACACTCAATGGCTTTACAGATCATACTTGTCAAGCTAATGGGGCAATTGGTTCCAGGGTCAGTAGTGGCACCACCTTTGTGCAAGGGAATGACAATGGCAGTTATTCACTCTGCTGGAATGAAACCTGTACTTAGGCTGTGGTTGAATAGACTGTTTAGTGACGAAGGCAATTCTTGCTGGAGATGGTGCAGAATATAGCCTGGGATACTATCAGGTTCCATGGAAGCTGTGTTCTTTTCCTTGGATAGGGGCTTTACCACTTGATCTAGGGAGATGTGAGGTGTGGGACAAGTACTGGAGATGTGAAAAGGGCATTTGGGGGGTTGAAGTTTGTGCTGAACCTATCTGCTAGCAGGTTGGCTAAGTCATCAGGATCAGTGTAAGTGATAGTGTTAAGTACTATATCAGAACAATCCTTGGCTTTGCCATGGAGGTTCCTGATGTAACTGAAGAAGGCTTTGAGGTTTCCCCTTTGTTGCGGAGGCTAGTTTCGATTCATAATTGGCTTTGGAGGTTTTTAATAGTGATCTAATTTGCTTGTTGAGGCTAAGGAGGGAGTTTTTCCAATTTGGAATTTGTTCCTTTTTAGTCTTGGACAAGAGTCTCTTCCTTTTGTTGTAAAGCCTGTTGATAGAGGATGTCCACCAAACAGGTTTTAGTTATTTTGGGTATGACTTAGTCCATGTAGTTGTACAGGTGCTTGTATACTGCATTGGTGTACTGTTCAGCATAGTTGTCTGCATCCTCTGAGGGAGTTGGTGGTGTGAAGCTACAAATATCCTCCCTTAGGTAGTCGTAGTGAAGTTTTTTTATCTCGATTATGGCTGGGGGGTGTTGGGTGGGATAGAAACTTTGAAGGAGACAGTCCAATGATCTGATCTTACCAGGGAAGTACATACTATGGGAGTGGTGCAGTTGTCACACATTTTGGTGAGAACCAAGTCCAGAATGTTGTCTCCCCTTGTGGGGGATGAGACGAGCTGGTCTAGTGTGTTAGAATTGATGAAGCCAAGGAATCACTGAGTGAGTGCATTAGTCCAGGAATAGTTCACCCAGTCTATGGTTTGAGTAGTTGAAGTCACCAAGGATCAGGGTGTTAGGGGGTACTTTGATGGAGTCAAGTAGATCCAGGTAAGAGGAGTGGGTGTCCTGAGTCATATACAGGGGTCTATAGCTGGCTATAACTTGGATGGGTGCCTTGCCAACTGTCAGTTGCACCTGGAGTAGTTCCAGTGCATCAAGCTGGCAAACCAGTCTGGAGGTGCGCTTGTCCTTAATGAATACAGAGATTCTACCACTTTTAGTCTTCCCAACCTCATTTTGGGGTTAGAATGTGTGTAATTTGGTGTAGCCTGGTAAGGTAGGGGTGCTCTCTGCAGCTCTGAACCAAGATTCCATCACCACACAGCCATCGGCATCTTCCAATGCAAGGAGAGCCTCCAGTGAGTGCATCTTCAGGTTAAGGTTCCTAGCATTAAGCAGCATGACCTTCAGTTTGCTTTTTGAGAGATCTTTTATGTTGGAAGATTTGTCTTTGGGACATTGCTTAAAAAAGGCACAATGGGGGAGGTGAGGACCATGGCCAGGATCTGGAATCCCAGTGGTGACATGTGGAGGCCATCTCTGGCAAAGCATCAAGGCCTGTCAACCACATCATCCCAGGCAGTCAGATACTGGATCCCCTTGGAATGACACCAGAAACTAAGCCAATTGTTGAAGTCAATTATTTTTTGTTAGAATTGTGGTAGCATTTTTGGTGAAGTAGGATGCTGCTTAGGGCTAGGGTCATACCTGCCTTGTACACATAGTCTGAGACATCAATCATGTCTATCTTCATATAGTTCAGGGTGGTATGTCTCAAGTCATTCACATCAACATGGACAATTGCAGAGTCAAACTTGTACTTGTTGTGAAGAGACTTAAGTGTATGTGTGATGTGGTAGATTCTAGCATCAGACAAACAACTGACAGTGACCTTTTCCTTGTCAAGCCTAGTGAGGGGGACATCGGTGTGTTTCACAACTGCGTCTCCAATAACTAGTATGTTTGGTTAATTGTTATACCTTGTGGGGTGTGATGGTTTTTTGTTTTGCCCTATGGGTTGTGTTTGTGAGACACAGGTGTGTTATCTGCTGTGTGTGATGCGTTTGGTGTTGTGTGTGGAATGTTTGTGAGTGTGTTTTGGAAGTCTCTGCTGTTTAGGTAAGTTTTTATTGAGGACCTATGCATAGGTGTGTGTATTGTGCTTGGCTATGTGATGGGAGTGGTGTGAAGTTTGTGCTGGCAATCTCCTCTTTGTCTGGAGTACTGACTGTGGTGCAAGACAGGATAGATTCCAGGTTACTGATGCAGATGCATTTATTGCAAGTAGAGGAATTATGTGCTAGGAGAAGAGGGACATTTGCAAACATGAGGCATTTGCTGCACTGTCTCGGTATGCCCATGTCGACCAGGCTGGCAGGAGAAACTGATGTGAATTGTCCAGGCATAGTGTTCCGAATGCTTGGGGGTACTTATGCCGAGAGGGTTTTGATAAGGGCTTGTCCACAAGAGTGTAGACCACATAAACCTTCTTAACTAAAAAGTAACTGGCCTGAAGCACAAGTACAAAAAACAAAACTTAGATGCTTAGAGTAACAGATAAATTTAATCGGGCTACTAACAAGCAACAATAAATGCATCAGAAAAAAAGCACTTGAACACTTAACAGCACACCGTAAAAATAAGGTGATACAGTAGGAAGAACACAATTACAGTAAAAGCAGCTGAATAAAGTGTAAATTATTCTTTTTTCTGTTTTAGCTTTACACAGAGCCCCACACACACACACACACACACACACACACACACACACACACACACACACACACACACACTCTCACACACACAATCTCTCTCAGGGTGAACAAGCTAAATTAAGATGTTTTTCCATTGATATTTTTCCAGAAATTTTCCTAAGTGAATGAATGCATGCTGGATCCCTTGGCATTTTATTTCAGACTGATATGTCTCAGATTTTAGTGTATTTCAGTCTATTGAGTTACACATGCAACAGCCTCAAATGAGGTTAGCTTGGAGACATTGCTACTAAATAATGGATCTTAGACTTTATTCCCTGCTCATTATTCACCAAAACTTTTGAAGATTGTAAACTTTGCTTCTAGTCTAACCTCTTATGGAAATTTGCTTCACAATCCCCCAACCCTACCAGGTAAGCAACTTTCCATTGTCATTCTCTGAATATTAGACATTAGGCTACCTGCATTTTTTGTTTTGGGTGTTAAGATCACATTAACAGAATGTATCTCCTACGGCAGCTGCAAAACATCAACATTCTCTAACTCTTATAAGCATTCTGTATCTTATAGAGTTTAGGATTTTGCAATTTTTAATGGTAATTTAACTCTCTCACCCCTGCAACATTCCTTGTTAGTGTCTTTTGCATTCTTTTTAGCATCATAATCTGGTCTTTAATATAAGGCAATCTAAGTCACTGTATTCAGTAAAAGCCCTTATATAAGTTCTGTATATACGCAGTAGTACTTCATTTTGTTATATGAGTGATGACACAGAGAATACAATAAGATCATGCAACAATCTCTGTTACATTGCTACTTAATTTACGAGTGCTGTCAGCACCCCCATATCTTTACAGTTTCTGAAGATGCTAACAACTGACTGTCCATGTCACGTGGTTGTCGTCTCTTCTCTTTACCAAAATGCAACACTTTTTATTTGACAGCATTAAATAGTTCTTTTCTGAGCCACTCAAAGAGAGACTCCTAATAGTTTTGCAGTCTTCTATAGTATATAGTCAGCAATGTGAGTAAAACAGCCTCATTCTTGGAGTCATCAGCAAACTTGTTGACCCATATTATTTCACAGGTTGGCAGTATTGCCATAAACGTATTGAATGCCAGTTCCTGTGGTATTCCCTTTTAATAACTGCCTGAGCAGTGTAAACAACAGTTATTCTTACTTAACAATAAGTATTTAAACAAATGTTATCCAAATAATTATGCAGCGTTTAATTTTCATCTACTTTTTTTCTATTATAATTATCTTATATGTGACTAAGTCACCTGTCCTAGATAAATCCGAATAGATAGTATCAACAACATGTCCCTGATCCAACAGCTGTTTTATATCTGTGCAAAAAGGCAATACATTTGGTAAATGTGACTTTCCTGCTAGAATCCATGTTGACTTACATCTTTACCGAGGTTGTTACTTTCAGAGATTTTACTCACAAGGAGTCTTTCATATAATATTCCTAATGTAATAGTCAGACTTATGGGTCTATATTTCCTTATCAAGGAGGCCTTACTGCACTCTGGTTTGGGGATAAGCACTGCTTTCTTTTATACTTCTGATATATAACTAGCTGCTAGACTTTCTTGAAACAGGTAAACTAAAGATGGCACCAGTCTTTTGCCTGATTTATTCAATAAAATACATTTAAGGTTGTCAGACCCAGCAGCTTGATGTTCTTTAATCTCATCAGGGCATTCATTACATCCCCTTGGGCAATACTTGGATGTGGAATAATCAAGAACGTTTTGGAATTTATAAATATTTCAGAGTAGCCCATGTAGCATCCAAAGAAAAGAAAAAAAAAGGGAATGAATAAAAAGTTTAAGAATTTCTTCCTTATCAAGAATCCTCAAATTATTGTCTATGAATGTCTGCAGCTATGATTATTCTTTGATTAAGATCTAACATCTCAAATGTTTCTGAAACATTTTTTATTCACATCACAATTACTTATTCAATTACACTTATGAGTTCACATTGCCCTTCTTATACAACATCTTAAACTTGATCTAAGTGTTGAATATCTGTACAGATTCTTTTCAGATGAAGATGTATCCTTTATTGCACATGTATTTTTTTCTTTTCAGACAGTGTAGTAAGACTTTTTGTCCACCAGGGAGGACAATTGGTTTTGAATGCTTATTGTAAGACATATAAATACTTCCTTTTCAACAATGGAGTCAATAAAATTAAAATATACCAACATGCATTAATACTGGCATTTATCCCAATTATCTAATATTCCATTTTTCTTTTTACAATCTACATTCTAGGAGAGCCAGTAAGGTTTAGTGGTAAAAAATATAATCTTCCAGACTATACCTAAATTCCATAACCCTGTTGCTAGTTTAATTTCTCTACAGTCTTGTTTCTGTTTTACCCTGACCACATCAAAGATTCCATTAGCCTTGTTGGGTTGTTTACTTTCTATATACAGCTCTTTAAGACAATAAGTTCGAATAATTCACAAACTTGTTCATTACCTGCATGTAATAATCAACAACAGAGATTAGGACATTGAGGTCACTGTCAATTATGTATACCCCTTCAAACAAAAAAATTTAGAGTGATTCAAAAATAGTTGTTGTTTAAGCTTATCCTGACCTGGCTGCCTGAAAAAAAATATATATATATATTTCTAACTTTTATTTGTTACTGCCTATTTTAATTCTATTTCACTGTCATCATCAAACTGCATGCCACTCACATGGAAGACATCTTTAATGTGATTAGACATCGGTCTGTCACTTCCATCTATTCTAAACCTATGTGTCCTTTTGTATAAATGGAAGGCTAGATTTACTTAACCAAGTTTCTGATATAAAAAGTACATTGTAACTGAGGTGCCTCCCCTGACAGTTCAAAGAATATTTTATTTCGGCATAATGCATTACTCATGTAAAATCTCACTGACTTCATGAAGTGAACTATTTGATTTTGATTCTTTTTTTTAATTATTTTACTTCTTTGTTTACATAAGAATGTTGTATCTATGATTTTTAAGTATTTGCTGTCATTCCCAAATGGTTATTACTGATATCATTCCACAGATCTGTGCATTACGTCATTTATTAGGTAATGCTCTAACATTGCCAGTTTTCTAAATATTTCCGTATGTCAAGAACAGAAGTAGTACGACCCTGGCACCTCAGTGGTGTGGTTTAGCATGCTTCTAATTTTGTGAGTTATAGATTCATAGCACTTTTCGGGATGGTAGTTTTTGATAGCCATGGCTCAATGGCTTGTTGATGCAGTCATTGAGCTACTTTCAAATCTGCACGTCTTCTCAGACTTTTCATTATCTGATCAATTATAACAACCAACGATCCAATAAATGCAGAGCCTTAACAACCTTCCATGTCAAGACCTCCTGCTGTGCTGTCCAGACTCTTTTTTGATAAAAATAAAATTGGTAACATTGTCTTATTTTATATTTATTATACTTGAGGGTTTGTACTATTTATATATGTCTTTCCCACCTCTTTAATCTGCATATTGCTAGAAATGGGATTTTATAATGAAGTTTAATTGTTAAGATGGGAAGCAGTAGTTCAGAGATCTGTATTTTATAGGCTAGCTGCCCCCCCACACACACATATCATGGTAACAATCTAACTCAGAACTTTCTGACGTAAAAATTGAAACCACTATCTTTGTAGCATAGGCATGTTTAATTAGCTACAGGCTCCCAAATATGATTCAAGATGCGCACTCCACCTATCTGGACCTCTTCAAATCTATCAAGATTCAATCCTTTACCCTGATCCTGGGTGACTTTAAACACCCAACCATAGACTGAAAAAACTACTCATGCCAGAACGCAAATGCCTAGGGATTCCTCGATTTTATCAATGCAAATGTCTTGCAACAGCTAGTCGATACTCCCACAAGAGATGATAATATCTTGGACTTGGTTTTAACCAACAGGAGTAACCACTGCAGCACCCCTAGAGTATCATCCTCCCTGGTAAGATCGAACCATAAAGCGGTCATCTTTGAAGTCAGCATCACTGCTGACCCCCCTCTAGCTAGGGTCAAACAAAAAAACTTCTCCAAAACTGATCACAACCTCCTGAGGAATGGTATAAACAGCTTCACAGCCCCCTCCCCCTCTGTAGTAACTGGCATTAATGTCCAAATCTACACCAAAGTACTATACGAGCACTTATATAGATGCATGGAATCAGGAATACCTGACAGGACATCATCCTCCGCAAGGAAGAGTAAACCTGTCTGGTGGACATCTGCTATAAATAAACTATATAACAATATGAAAAAAATTGCTGTACAGGGCCAAGAAAGAGCAGATGCCCAATTGGAAGAAATCTCTCCTTAGCCTGAACAAGCAAATAAGAGCACTAATGAAATCCTCTAAAGCCAACTTCAAGTCCAAATTGGCCACATCTACTAGAGACAATCATAAGGCCTTCTTCACATATGTCCACAGTCTCAAAGGAAGTGCCCAGATCTGTTCAGAACTGGTGGTCAAGGACACCACATGCACAAATGCTGTAGAAATAGCCAACCTACTGGATGACAGATTCAGTAAAAACTTCACCCTTCTGTCGCCCATCAGTAAATCAGGACATCCCTGGTATCTGTCCCGCTCCCCTTATCTCTTGGGAATAGGTGTTCACTACCTGCTCAACAGCAAAAAAGACAACCTCCATGGGACCCGATAACATCCCAGGCCACATCCTGCATGAACTCAGGCATGAACTTTCAGTATCATTAGGCACTCTATTCCACAAAAGCCTGAGTACCGGCTTTGTCCCAGCCAAGTGGAGGACAACCACTGTCATATCTTTACACAAAGGTGGAGCATCCACCGGTCCAGGAAATTATAGACCCATCAGCCTAACTACCCTGATCTGTAAAGCCATGGAACGGACTATCATGGACCTCATTAACAGGGATATTGGCAATGTCCAAACACTCAACCCCAGACAGTTTCGCATTGTAAAGGGGAGGTCATGTCTGTCTAATCTGGTTGACTTCTTTGAGACAGTCAACAAAGCCATGGACGAGGGGAAGATAGTGCACACCACCTACCTTGACCTGGCCAAAGACTTTGACACTATTCCTGTCTCAGGCAAAATAGATAAACTCTCTAAACTAAGCATCAATCCATATGTTATCAGATGGGTAGCAAACTGGTACACTGATAGGACCCACCTAATCAAAATAGGAGAAGCCACCTTGAGCAGTAGACCTGTAATGGGTGGTGTACCCCAGGGATCAGTCAGGGGGCCTCTGTTATTCAGGATATACCTCTCTGAGGTGCAGACCAAAACCAGTGGGCTATGGCTGACCAGGTTTGCAGATGACTGCAAGCTAGGCATGGTCATCAATTCCCCAAGTGATGTGGACGTCCTGCAAGAGGGTCTCACCCAAACAAGTGACTGGT
The DNA here is from genome assembly GCF_019279795.1 of Protopterus annectens. NCBI lineage: Eukaryota > Metazoa > Chordata > Ceratodontiformes > Protopteridae > Protopterus > Protopterus annectens. The sequence continues at coordinate 1,934,646,363 of NC_056735.1, read as the reverse complement.
GCCAGAAACATGGCCTCAAGCTGAATGCCAAAAAATGCACCATCATCCATTTTGGGAAGAGTGATGCCCCCACATATTATCACATTAATAACAATGTCCTAAGCGTGCTATCAGTTGTGAGGGATTTGGGCACCCAGGTTGATAGCAACCTGACTTTTGACCACCATATTGATTCCATTGCATAGAAAGCTTTCTACATTGCCCACCTCATAAGTAAGGGTATCTCATCCAGGGACAAGGAGGTCATAACATCCCTGTATTCTTCCCTTATAATTCCAATTATTGAGTACAATTCCCCCTCCAGCATGTACCTCGCAAAGCACATGCAACAGCTGGATAAACCACAGAGATTCCCCACCAGAAGAGTCCAGAGTCTCAAACATCTATCCTACACAGATAGGCTAAAAGCCCTGTCAGTCTACTCAGTTTCATACAGACTCCTCAGAAGTGACCTCTGTCTGGCATACAAAGCAATCTCAGACCCTGCCTTGATGGGATTGCTGCATATCCGCAAGTCAAGCTCCACTCGTGTAACTCTAATATGTGGCCTCTACCTGGTCTGTGACATCAATAGGTCTTGTTGGCGGGACAGATTTGTGTCCCAGAGACTCCCCCATCTGTCAAACAGACTCCCTCTCCATGTCAAGCAGAGTACCTCATTATCCTTTTTCAAGCGTAACCTGAATAACTGGATGGGAAACAGAAAATACACTCCTGGGATTCCACCTGTGTCCCTGCTGGACAGGGGCTTTGGGTGTTGACTTGTCTAAACATGGGCTAAACTCTTGGCTAGACTTATAAGGGCCTCAGGGCCAATAGCCTAGTAACTTCCTATGATCCTATGATCCTATGATCCTAAAGATATCATTATTCATGATCATAACATCTATGGCAACAGTACACCAATCATAATATAGCTAGACAGCTGCAATGTTAGATAATAAAGCAGACTGTTGCAAGGTACATTTATGATGTACAGTTTCACAAGGAGAACTAAGCATTATTTCTGTATATTAAATAATCTATTTCATCTGCACTTTAAATTGTCAGTGTTACTCCTGATATGCTATAGTCAACTTATTAAATGTTTACATACTGAAAACAGAGTAAGAAGCTGAGTTGCAGAAGAGGCAAAGGAAGTATATGTGCTCCCATGGCCTAAGTGAGGAAAAACAGTGAGAGCGAGCACAGTCATTTTTTTAACATGACTGCATTACAAAGCCTGTCACATGCCTGCTAACATTGTTAATTCAAAACTGTATGCTTAATTCTTTCTTATTGCCTTTTAACAGTTTGCCAGTGACATCCACCCCTTTTTTATGTATAGACTAACTTGTTCACCTCGTAAAGAAACTGTGCAATCTCACAGTAAGTCTTGAGGCAGTGACATAACCATTCCAGGTAAAACACATCCTTATCAAACCCCCCAAATTCATCAAGACAAGAGTCATGGGCAGGCATTGTATGTAAGGTGTGAGTGTAAGGATTTTAGGATTGCAAGGAAAATAAAACTATAACTGCAGTGGAGTATGTGCATTAATACAGGTTCATTGCCATGACAAATGATTGAGCCGCTGAATCTCCCTTACTGTGGAATGAAACTAACCTCATTCACAGCTAGAAAATACTAAATAGTCTCTCTCAGAAGTGTCCAGATGTTAGCAGAGCCCTAAGTTCCTCCCGTCAGAAGAAGTGACCTGGTGAAAGCCACTCACTCCCACCCATCTGCCCATTTCCTTCTGCACCTGAACCACAACTCAAACCTGGGTCATCTAAGTCACAGTCAGGGCTCCATATTTCTACACCACAGAACCAAGCATACTTTAGTTGTTTTAAAGAGCAGAATGGATGGGTAGCTTTTGCAAAGCCCTGCCTCACAACTCTCAACCTCTTAATGCATAAATCTGGACAAAGTCAGAAATAATGGGGGTACAAAGGTCCAAACACTGTGTTATATTTTAAATATTACTCTTATAAACTTAGAAAATTGCTAGACTAACAGATTTTATGTTAGTATTCATTCTCTGAAGGATATGGAGTCTGAAACTCTAATCCCTGTCATTATTTAGTGATATCAATCCAAAATAATTTGCCAGAAAGTCACAAATTTTATGAGAAACACACCAAAAATATGAGGTAAAAGTCTGGACATTCTGCAAAAATCTGGACATTTGAGAGCTATGCCTACCCCTGGAGTTTGCCTGCTCTTCTAATTTACAGGCCATTAGCATGCATTTTAATGCATGCTATTGCTCTACTTAACTAATAAGATTATGCCTCAGATATGAAAACCTGCAATAGTCAATCCTATTCCAAAAATACCCAAGCCAGCTACTACTTTACAGTCCTGTCCTGTTTCAATACATCCCACTTTAAAAAATAATCTACAATCAAATTACTACTTATTTACATCCATACTATGTTCTATCCAGGAAGCGACATGGATTCTGGTCTGAACACAGCACCATAACAGCTCTCTAGCCCCTCACAGATGACATCCTAACCAATATGGACAAAGGTAACCTGACAAGAACTATCTTTAGTAACCTCTTAAAAAGTCTTTGATCTAATTGACCATAACTTACTATCTGACAAATTAACTGAAATAGTCATTCGTGACAATGCAAAGCCACGATTTGTAGACTGCCACCACCACCTTTGAAACAGCCCCTCTTATGAAAGGAACCCTCAGGGTTCCACTTTAACTCCTCTGCTCTTTTCCATATTTATCAAAAAAAAAATCCCATGTGATCGTTCTCAGATACCTCTAATTATTTATAAAGATGATATGGTCATCTGCACATTAAATAAATCACACTCTGTTCTACAAACTCAGATCTAAGATGATATCCAAACTCTCCGCCTGTGGCTAATAGGCCAGAAGCATTTACTCAATCCCTCAAAAGCAATGCTATTTGGAACTAACCACCAAATAGCCAAGGCACCCTTAATATTAAAGATTTTAACAATACCACGATAGAAACTACCACATCATTCAAATACCTGGGCTTTTGGCAAAAGCTGCCTCTTAACTTTAAACTACACATTCAACACACAAGCAAAAAAAATCAGCACAATACTGTTCTGGGTGAACTAGCTATTGCCTCTTCTTTTCAAGGCAGCCAAGGCTGCCATAAGGCAAAGCCATACTCTTATGTCAACTTGAACATGGATTATCCATTAGAGATGCAGACTGAAAGAAAAATGCCACCACCTTACAAGCCATCCACAGTAAAATCTGTCATTCATTACTAACTGTGCCAGTAATGAACACCACTGCCTGACTTTGTCAAAGCTAAATGGCTCTCAACATATTTGAGATCCACCTTCCTACTAGGATCACTAAATCACAAACTCCTCTCTCATGAGACATCATCTCTTCTCACTCATAACCCCCCCCCCACATAATCTCAAGAGTATCTCTCAATCTCAACCCACCCTATTAACTCCAAAAAGGAAACTCTGTTGCACTGACAATGCATTCTCCTTCCTAGCAACTAAACTATCCGATTTTATTCCTTTTTCTGTCTGAGAAATCCAAAAGTAGTCTGACTTCAGACAACAGCTCAAAGAACACTTATTCACCCAAACACAGTGAAGCAGCAGCACTCAGTCGCTCAGGTCACCTGACATGAACCCTGCAGCTTTCTCACATACCTGTTTATCATCCTTCCTTATTTCATCTTGTCATCCCTTTTTTTACTGCATCTCATTCATCCTACTTCCCTCTTCTCTTTGCATCGCTCTCACTCTTCTCTTTTCTACTTCTCTTCCCTCTGTATACCTCTTTCATGTTTTCTCTGTGCTCTCCCTGTGGTATCCTTTCTTACATCTATTCTCACTTGCCTTTTCTAATGTTTCCAAAGCTCTCTGTTTAATGATACACTGCTATCCCTGTAGCATAAGCCATCTCAAACCTCTGCTAAGCATAATTCCATTTTCCATCCATGTTAGGATACTAACAACTTCTTAAACTAATTGTTGTAGTTCACTCTTGCATCTGTAAATATGTATATAATTGTTTTTTAGCATATCCCTGTATCAGTAAATATGTTTTGTTCATTTTGTATGTGATCCTATTCACCTGAGCTGTGCCTGCAAAAATGATGTTCTTAGACAGTATGGATATTATTTATGATTCATGCAGGAGTAAACCAAGCTTTAGTAAATTGCAATGTTGGTATACACAGCACATTAGTAAATTTAAAACCTTATTAGGGCAGGTTGATAGTAAGGCATTATGCAGATGTATTACAATATTTAACTGGTATCTCAAAGAAAACCGTGTGAAATATGACAAATGTTTACTGTGTGCGTCAACAAAAACATCACAATTGTGCATATATGTCACTGATAAAAATAAAAAATACCTTAGTTACATCAAGTAAAGCCAGCAGGTGGGTCATAGTATACATACAGTTTAAATAAAGTAGACAGGAGGGTACAAATAACTACTACTAGTAGAAGTAGGCAGCAAATGCTTTATAAAAAATTATCAAATCAGACATGGGGCTATAGTTTGGTAACCTAATAAAATAAATGTATAACCAAAGTGTTGGGCTGACGTGCATTCTATTCTCACAGTGTAAGGCAGATAAACAATATTGCAGTACTATAGGGGGAGGGGTACTTTCTCAGTTTTACACTGACTGTATAAGCTGTATTGCACAAGAGTCAGAAATAAAGCTATAAGAAAAATAATATCTCATTCCTTCTTGACAATACTCTTTTAGGGGGAGGAAAAAACAGGTATTAGTGCATTAGAAATATTGGTAAACAGATTAAACCTTACAGAATAAGATATTTTACAAGTTGCTAATAGCTATCATTCTAGTTATTATTGTATTGTTTAGCATTAAATTGTATTTACAACCTGTTAAACTGTAAAGTTAAAAAACAAGAGATGGTTTAAAAAACAAGAGATGGCTTAAAATTGATTACAGCCATACAAGACAGAGTAAAGATATGTAAAAATTGAACAAGAATGGTCACTATTTTTAATATGTTTTTGGCAAGACAATGTTGGTATGCAAAAAGCATAGTTGCTTCTGGTGTCAATTCCACTAGATACTTCTAAAGAGACATAAAAGTTTTCCAAATGTACTTTATAGTCTTTGTATGTACAAATGTAGAAAATTTCAGTACAAATGATAGTGTACAAATGTAAAAAAGTTCAGTACAAATGATAGTCTTTGTATGTACAAACGTGGAAAATTTCAGTACAAATGATAGTCTTTGTATATACAAATGCAGAAGAATTCAATAAAATGCATAGCAAACAGTCTGTATAAATACATACTGTACATAATACATTGTAATAAGTTTAAAAGTAATTTGTTAAGTTGTAATATTGCTGGTTTTACCCCAGTAAAATAATTGCTTTCAAATATTTTTTATCTAAGCCCAGTTCAGTATTTTACCAATATGTTAATGAACAGTTCAAAAACATGATCACAATGTTATGGTTAAAATGACATTGAAACTGTATATTTTCAGTAGTGTATAAATGCTTGCAGTAGCACATGGTTCTTGTCTCTAATAGTTAATTCAACAGTTGCAAAGAGTTAATGAAACAGTTCTAAGTCATAAATTAAATTCTGTAATTGCAAAGGAATAAATTAATCAAGTTAAACTAAAGCAGACACAGCTCATAACTGATAAAATAATTTCACAGAATGGTCTGCAAAAGAAAAAGTTGTTAAATACATTCAGTTTGGTAGTAATACTTTAATATAATTATATTAACTATGTAAAATTGCATTTCTGATTTGTTGTATCAAAAGACTATATAATGTGATCAAAAAATACATATCAGTATAAAATGTTTTGAGTATGTTTAAAAACAGAGGGAATTGTTAGATATTATGAACATAAGGCTGAAATTAATTCTGTTGTAAATATGCTGAAAGAAAAAAGCTTGCTTAAATGCAGAAACAGAGTTTAGTAATATGTGATCAGCAACCATACTAAATGACTATGGCTTAAAAAAATAAGGAACTTGCTTATGAGTGTATTACACGCACATCAAGAAAGCTGACTTCTTACAGATATGACAAGAATGTAATCTGCTTTCAATGGACAACAGGACATGTTTTTCTAAGAAAGTTTAAAAATGTGCTTTTCTAATCCACAAGGTGTTTCCTTGAAGACAGTTTACTTATCAGCATTTGCACAAGAACAGATGTGTCAGCATTTGCGTCAAGGCAGTATCTTTCCAAAACCAAGAGGGTGTGTGGTTAACTAAAAAATATATAAAGTCTGTATTAAATCCAGTTATGTTAGGGGTATAGTAGGGACACATTTTGTCCTGAGGTAAATGTTATATCTCTCACATCATCTGTACTATATAAGTGGAACATTTTCTGAAGCTGTAACAGAAGTACATGTGGTTTATTATAAAAGTTATTGGTTACTGCTCTTAAAGTTGATGCTGCAAAGTATATTCTCTCATCAGTGTATATTCTGCAAGTTTCTGTATGCAACAGACTGTGAATGCAACTATAACCAGACCTTGATTCCAGCCAGCAAGACTGAGTGTCTTAAGAAGACTTCAAATCCCATGGCAAGCAGCAAGTAAGAAGCTCCATATAATTTTTCAAGTCAGTGCATTACCTTAGTAAACAAATATAAATAAAATAAAATAAATACGTTTAATAAGCTGTTTAACCTGCAACAGTTTTTGAGCAGTTACTGAAGTAGCATGAATGTACCACAAACTGGATGCTGTTACTGGACCATTCTTCCTGACTTAATTTAGTGTTATTTGCTTATAGAAATGAAATGGATGTAGTACACCATACATTGAAGTTAATAGAAAGATTCTTCATAGATGATGTAATGTGACCGACATCCTGGCTAAAACTACTGCATTTTCTCAAAACAGCATTTTTGTTGGTTCTAGTATGACTGCGAAACTAGAACATCAATCACTTAAACTGGTGATGATATAGTTTGTTTACTCCCTTTCAAATGATGGACCATGTTGTTGAAACTCTTGCACTTGTCCTGAAATTGTGCAGAAACTGAGCATATTAAGAAAGGGGAGAGTTCTGTAGACCAACCTCATTAGGCATAAGCTGTTGTGCACGGTATCCTCTAGATAAGAGAACACCTACCACAGACCGCATGCCATGCCATGGCTAGCCACTTGACAGTGTAGGTAATTTGGTCACATTTACTAATGTTGCCAAAAATGGGTATTGGCATTTTCCAGTGATAAGTTACTTAAGGACTCAGATTATTACAACCTACACTAAGGACTACTGTAAATGCTGAGAGTTGTCTATGTACTTTTACTGGCCAGTGTGTGCCTGCCATAAAGCCCAGTATCACGGGGTCAATTAGTTGGTGTCCATTTGCCTAGCTTGAGTTACCTAGGAAAGCTCTGTTCAGTGAAAGTTACATATTAGAAAAAAAATCAGCCTGACAAAAATGAACTAAAGATTTCTATACTCAACGACCGGATATAGATTGGAAGTGTGTGATATGTTAAGGAGGTGACTGGTGATCCTGAGCATCCTAAAGACTAGGTGAAACAGCAGTCCAGCAAAGCACTGGGCTTGGGGTCCAGGGCAGGACAGACAAAGAATGGTGTCTGGGAACTGTGGTGAAGAAGAGTTTCTGAAGGTAGAAGAATGTCATCCGAATTAGTAATAATCTCATGGCAATCAGACTGCAGTGTAAAGATAGGGTTACATTCATATTCTCAGCCTATGCCCACAACACGGTTGTGATGGTAAGAAAAATAATGCATTTAGACAGCAGTTGCATGACCTACTAGGTAAAATAGGGCAATATGAGATAGTATTGAAAATGGCAGACCTGAATGCTCATACTTGGATAGACTGAAGAGAATATTAGGACAGCCTGGGTCCACATGGATGGGGCAATGGAAACAGAGAAAAAGTGGCTATTCTAGACTTAAGTTTGGCAAATGGCTTGATGGTAACCAGCACACTATTAACCAAGAGAAATAGTAACAAATTACATGCAAGAGTGGTCAACTAAGGCAGACTTTCTCCTAGTAAGGAAAGGGCATTAGGGTAGAATCAGAGATTGCAAAGGCATCCCCAGTGAAACAGAAAAGCTGCAAGCACTGGACAGGGAAGGCTCTAAAGTCAACAGAGACTGGGCCAAAGATCTGGAAGTTGACTGGACTGAAAAAAATAAGAGCTCAAGGAAAAACTCTGGCCTCTATCATCACAGGAAGAACTGTCAATAGCTGGGTTTAAAGAATGGCAGGGTCTCAAAACTGCATAAGTGAAGACTATAGAATTGATATACAACCAAGCCAGGTATGGAAATAAGGTAAATAAGACATGCTGGTGGTGGGCTGCAGATATCCAGGAAGTTCTTAAAATACAAAAAAATTGCAGGAAAATGTAGGAGACAGAAATAATGGACAAGGATAAGAAAGAATACCGGTTGACTAACAAAGAGGCTAAGAGTGCAGTCACAATAGCAAAGAACAAGGCATCAGAGGAACTGTATCGTTTTTTGTAAAGGGATTCAGCAGATGGTACAAAGAGACTATTAGGTTGCTGGTAAAAAGACAAAATGATAAGAAAGAGTGTTACCAGACACCATTCGTAAGAGATGCCATCAACTATATGCTCACCAGTCTATTGGACAAAAAGGGCAGAAAGAATTCATACATCAAGACCCTTTCATATTAAGAAAACCCAATTGAAGCTGTATAGCCCCATAGTCAGCTTATAATGAAAGAGAAAGAACGTCCAGGCTTGGAAGAAATTAGAATAGCACTGAGGAAAATGCAATCTGAGAAAACGTGGCTCATCTGAAGTCACAACAGATATGATCAAGATGAAGGAGAAATTACTCCTGAGAGTACTCATAGCAGTTTGGAGGGAAGGGTGTATCATTGTTGACATGCAGAATAGGCATCCTAGTGCCAACATTGGGCAGTACAAAAGTATCAAACTCCTGCCACTCTGTATGAAAGTGTTGGACAGATGAATGATAAATAAATGTGTAAAGTTGTAGAATGTAAGATGGGAGATGAGCAGTTCAGATTCAAATCAGGATACAACACAAGTGACCAAATGTTTGCAGTGAAGAAGATAATGCAGAAGAATTTGAACACGAGGAAAGTGTCATGTGGGCATTCATAGACTTGGAGAAAGTGTGTGACAAGATCTTAAGATTGCTATTTTAAGACAGTCTTCTAATGATTCCAAGTCTCTGAAACATTGGTAGAGCTAATGCAGACTATATACAAGGACCAAATGATACATCTATGGGTAGCATTCAGACTCACATAGAGATTTCCAGTGTTAATGGGTGTGTCCTAGGGTTCAGCTCTGTTCATACTGAAAATGGACTACATTAGCAAATAGGTTGAAGGGGACAGGTCAGCAAAGCTGCTGTATGCAGATAATGTGGCATTGTGAACAAGCTCTGAACAGAGATTTTAGTAAATGATATGGGAAAGGGATTTAAAAGTCAAGGCAAGTAGGATAAAACTAAGTACAGACAAGACAGCTTCCATAGCATCCAATGAGAAAATCAGCAAAACTGAGACCAAAGGGAAGATAGAAGAATACGTTAATAGTTTCAAGTATTTGGATGGGGTAGTTGAGTAGAAAGGAAGTCTGAATGGGGAAGTCAAAGCTAGAATCAGAGGTACTTCAGCAAAATGGTACAGAGTGAAAGAGGTAGTATGTGACAGAAAAATACAAGAATGCTAAAGAAGCTGAAAGGTAAGTTGTATTAAATGGAGGTGCTACCTGTACTTCTGTAGGGTACAGAAAACTGGGCTGTCAAGGTAAAACAGTTGAAGAAACTAGAGGTGATCTAAATGATGCATCTGAGGTGTGGTAGGATTCACACTGTGGGGCAGAAACAAAGTGAAGACATCAGAGGTGCAGTCAAAGTATCTCCAGTCATAGACAAGGTTAATGAGAACAGGTTACTGTACAAGGTGAGAAAAGCAGGAGATGATTTGCTGAAGAAGATTTGGAAGACCAAAAAAAAAAGACAATAGAAAACAAAGATGTCCAGGCAAGAAATAAACAAATTACATGAGAGGAGACCTGCATCCATCAGGCATGACTATCAAAGAAGATGGGAGAGTAGCACTGATTCAAGAGAGGTGGCAACACTTGACTCAACATCCCAACATCATGAAGAAGAGATGAGAACAAGG